>NC_071096.1:17927017-18267017 GCF_027358695.1 Spea bombifrons | reverse complement strand
ACTAAACACAACCGCACAGTGCAGTTGTGCATAGTTTGTCAGCAGTAGCACGGAAGAAAACTTCCTCTAATTTTTTACATAACTGGATCCTCAACATAACATAGGAGGATCCATTTCAAATGTTATGTTGTGTGTGTAGTGTTTAAAGCTAGGGAGACAGGGAAAATAGCTTTATAAAGAAAAATAGGATTTAAAAAAAAAAAAAGAAAAAGAAAAAAATGGAAACAAAAAAATTAGAGGAAGTTTTCTTCCGTGCTACTGCTGACAAGCTATGCACAAGGCAGGTTGGAGCACTGCATGTCCAGCCCACCCTGGAACAATTTGTGGCATTCCAATCCAAAAGGTCAATGCCCAAACAGCAGGCCAATAAAGTAACGCGACTTATTGGTCAGTTCATTGCTGTTGGAGGGGCATCCTTCTCTATGATCGAAGGGGAGCCTTTCAAACAATTGATGGCGGCTGTGGCTCCACAATATACAGTTCCGTCACGTTCCACTTTCAGCAGGAACATTGTCCCCTTATTGTATCGGTCCTGTGTTGCAGCAGTGAAAGAGGAGCTTTCCAAGGCTGCTGGTCAGTCTGTTAATTTCACAACAGATTTGTGGAGTGCACCTAGTGGGCAGCATGCCTTTCTTTCTTTGACAGCACACTGGTGGCAGCCCGGTGTGCCCAAGGAAGCTGCTGCAGCAGGCTACCGATCATTCCTTCTCCATGCAGAAGTGATGGATGAAAAGCACACTTCCCAAAATATTCTGCATGCGATGAGGAAAATGTTTAGCCTTTGGGTGGGAGCAGAGGCAAGCACCAATGTTGAAGTTGATTTTGTGGTAACTGACGGAGGTGCCAATATGGTGAAAGCGCTGTGAGATGGTCATATTGTTGGTGTGCGCTGTGCAGCCCACATCATCCATCTTGTAGTGAAGGCAGCAATGTCAGAAGGAACTAATGTGGCAGCAGTAGTTCTGTCCCGCTGCAGAAAGATCGCTGGGCACTTTCACCATAGTGTTAAGGCTAGCCAACTTTTGAGGGAAGAGCAAGAGAGGTCAGGTCTTCCCGTACACTGCCTACGTCAGGATGTCAGTACACGGTGGAACTCCACGTTAGACATGCTGGAGAGGATTTTGGAGCAGCAGAGGGCAATCTACAATCTTGCCTCAGAGCACAATATTGGGATTACATCTCCATTGAATAGGGAGAATTGGACAGTGATCGCCCAGCTAGTGGCAGTCCTTAAACCATTCAGGGATGCCACAGAAAATTTAAACTCAAACACTGCCAGTCTGGCCCAGGTAATCCCAGTGTTCTCCCATCTAGGCAGCAAGATGGATGTGTTCCTTGAAAACCGTGAGGCTGTTCAAGGTGGCACTCTACATCCTGACGTAGCAGCCATAGTCAGGAAGCTGAAGGATCTGCTAAAAGTACACCTTCGCAAAAGCATGGAAGAGAGTCCCGAAATGATGCTAGCGTGCCTTTGCGATCCAAGAACTAAGGGAAAGCTAGCTTTGAAATTCAATGTTCTCAGTAGCTACCGGGAGCAATTGGTCAACAAGGTGCGTGACTGGAAGCGTAAAATGGGAATGCTGTCCGAGGAGGGAGAGGTGCAGGAGGAGGAAGAGATTATGTGGTCTGCTACTCCTAGCAGCAGCATCAGCAGCAGTGCCACAAGCATCACAACAACACAGCTGAGTGGAGCAGCTGCGTTTTGGGAAGAGGCACTTGGGAGTATAGTTGGACCATCTGACAGAGCTAGCAGTAGAAAGGAGAGTAGTGCTGCTGAAATGGTGAAACTTTACCTCTGTGAAGTTCCTTCTGCACCTAATGATGATCCTCTTAGCTACTGGGATGAAAAGAAGAGTGTGTGGCCTGCACTCTCATGGGTTGCGCAGCAGCTTCTATCATGTCCGCCAACCACTGTTCAAAGTGAGCACGTGTTTTCTATGACTGGAAACATACTGAGTCCACAGCGCTCACACATGGCACTTCATCTGATGGAGCAGATTGCCTTTCTTAAATTCAATCTGCCCAAGTTGGGTTACCCAGCTCTTAGCTTGGAAAGTAAAAAAAATTTTTCTCTAATGGTTAAATTTTCTCCCCCTGGTTGCACGTGTTTGTGGTGTGGCAACGTCTGCTACCTCCGCCGGTGTAGCCAGTTTACGTTAGGGCCTAGTGTCTGAGTTCTGGAAGTCCGCTCCCAAACGCCATAGACTGACAGACTTTGATGATTTGCCCTGGGGTGAAACAGGTGAGTGGGTCGTCAATTGCCCACTCATTCAACTTTCCCAATGCTGCTGCTGCTGCTGCTGGTGGTGGTACCAGCGTCTCTTCTCTGCCAGTTCGCTTCCTGGCTAGTGTCATGCCTCAGATGTCCAAAATGCTTAAGGTAGTTTCTCCCCCTGGCTGCGTCTGTTTGCGGTGTGGCAACGCCTGCTACCTCCGCCGGTATAGCCAATTTACGCTAGGGCCTAGTGTATGAGCTCTGGAAGTCCGCTCCCAAACGCCTAGGACTGACAGTCTTTGGATGCTTTGCTCTGGGGTGGAACAGGTGAGTGGGTCGTCAATTGCCCACTCATTCAACTTTCCCAATGCTGCTGGTGGTGATTGTGCCAGCGTCTCTTCTCTGCCAGTTCGCTTCCTGGCTAGAGTCATGCCCAAAATGTCCCTAATGGTAAGGGTAGTTTCTCCCCCCTGGCTGCGTCTGTTTGCGGTGTGGCAACGCCTGCTACCTCCGCCGGAGTAGCCAGTGTACGCTAGGGCCTAGTGTTTGAGCTCTGGAAGTCCGCTCCCAAACGCCAAGGACTGACAGTGTTTAGATGCTTTGCTCTGGGGTGAAACAGGAGAGCGGGTTACCAATTGCCCACTCATTCGCCTTTCCCAATGCTGCTGCTGGTGGTGGTGCCAGCGTCTCTTCAATGCCAGTTCCCTTCCTGGCTAGAGTCATGCCCAAAATGTCCCTAATGGTAAGGGTAGTTTCTCCCCCCTGGCTGCGTCTGTTTGCGGTTTGGCAACGCCTGCTACCTCTGCCGGAGTAGCCAGCTTACGCTAGGGCCTAGTGTCTGAGCTCTGGAAGTCCGCTGCCAAACGTCTAGGACTGACAGTTGTTTGGATGCTTTGCCCTGGGGTGAAACAGGTGAGTGGGTCGCCAATTGCCCACTCATTCTTTTCCATTTCCATTTCATTTTTTTCCGTCTGATACACAACCTACCAAACATAACACACACAATAACACATATAACACAGTGACATAATACACTTAACACACACATGTACAATTCACAAATCACAAGGACCTTTCCTCCTGTTATTTGCCCTGGCCTTCACTTCTACACTCACTAGCATTAACGCTATAACTCACACTTCACCCTATAAGATTTTTCCATCCACATAGCTGCCAACAGACCCAAATTTTTCAGGGACAGTCCTGCTTTTTTCCAGTCCCATCAAATTTAGCTAAACTAGGTATGCTAGTGCACATAGGTATAGCTGGGTAGGGTAGCACTACAACATTAAATAAATAAAGTAAATAATAATAAATATAACTTCAAAATAAAATTAAATAAACCCATTAAAATTATTTAGACATAATACATCTTTAACCAAAACAGTGCACTGCTAATAATCTTAAAAATACCCGTACATTAACCCTAAGCTATTTTTTAGTTCTTGTCCAACATTTTTCCATTCGCATACCTGCCAACACACCCAACATTTTTGTGGACAGTCCTGCTTTTTTCCAGTCCTGTCCAGTAAAAGTTGGGTTGTTGCAAAGTATGCCATTATAAATAGGTAGCAAATGTTAGGCATGTATTACAAGTGGTCCAAAATAAATTTAAAAATGTAAAATAATCCCTATTCTTTTATTAAACATCTATGGATGTGTGACTGTGTATGATAAAAACAAAGGAGGCCAAGTTCCATGGAGCATTTGTCTAGGTCATTTTGTGTACAGTACACACCTCGGGACGTGTGTGCAACTCTATTGGTCGTTTCGGCAGGGGGCTCGTCTGCCATCAACGAATGAGGTGCATTCTGCAGTTCTGCAATTCATTTGTTGATGCCAGACCAGCCCCCTTCCGGCGACCAATAGAGTCGCACACACGTACCTTCACGGCGCGAACGCATCTGCTGCTGCTGCTGCTCCGATGTGTTCTTAACCCCGTATTAACCCCTGCTACGCAGCCGGGAGGAAACGAAGATGAAACTAGCACGAAGAATGGCCACGAATATTCGCCCGAAAAGAAGACACGAACGGGCGAATATTCGCGGAATACGAAGATTTTTTTTTCTCCCTGAAGACGAGTACGAAGACGAGTACGAAGACGAACACGAAGAGCCCCCTGGTGCCCAAGTCTACTAAAAACCCGCACAATATATTTTATGTATTTTATAATTATGTGATTTCCAATTACCGATAAAATGGTCTAATCAGGTAACGTGAGTCTTTACCAGACAAAGGCAGAACATAATAAAGGAATATTTACTATGAACAAAAAATCACAGTGCATACAAAAAAGATGATAAACAGATTATTTACACCAACAGATAAAAATAAAAAGGAGAAAATTACAGAAAACCTAACTACTCACTTGAATGGTAAAGTAACAGTTTTTCTGTCCGTAGGGCTCCGGCAAGGAAATGGCGACTTACTCAAAATTAGATCTTGGCCCCTAGTAAGCACACTGATCAATCTTCTCTCATTAACTTTATGCTCTTTCCCAGTTCATCTCGAGTTTCCAAGCCGGCCCAGAGGTGGTATAAGCGGAGGGAAGGTGTACCGTAAGTGACCTCCCCCTTGTGTGGTGGAAACATATCAGTCCAAATAACTTATTTTCATTTTATCGTCCCTCCTGTGGTCGCCACAGCCATAATTCATGCATTTATGAATTTCCTGTAAATTGTGAAGTCCATAGATATGTCACACTTGCTGCTTATGACTGAACATCATAGACTTCACAATTCCTTCCAAACTGTTTAAGTGGCGCGGCCATGTTTGTACTCTTTTTGTAGGGTGCGCTTTCCCCGTTCTAGGTATGCACACAAGGAGATATGATAATGAATATATGAGTTATTATTGATATGGGTTGGATATGACCTGGATATGAAATGGTTTTCCTGACTGCTAGTGGTCACTTAGCATATCAAAGAATCCAGGGTCTATGAGGGGATACAGGAATATGGTGAATGACTCAGCTAGCAGACTTAACATTTCTCCCCCCTGGCTGCACCGGTTTGCGGTGTGGCGACCCCTGCTACCTCCGCCGGTGTAGCCAGTTTACGCTAGGGCCTAGTGTTTGAGCTCTGGCAGTCCGCTCCCAAACGTCAAGGACTCAGTGGCGTCGGCAGGGGGGGGGCCAGAGGGGGCCATGGCCCCCCCTACAGCATGCTGTGCCCCCCAGTGTGCCCCCCCAATTGAAACGCCGTCTTTTTTTTTTTTTTTCGTGGAGGCAGTACATTAAACGGCCGCGCGCAGAGGCGTATATAGGGTATGGCAGCCATGGCACGTGCCATGGGCGCCATCTCTAGGGGGGCGCCGGTGAGCGGCTTTTAAATGCCGCTCACCGGCATTTTTTTTTTTTAAATGCGGAGGAGAGAGAGGTGCGCCTAGCAACCGCTCGGCGCCCCTCATTCTCCTCCACGAGCCCAGCGAGCGGTGCAGGAAGACAGCAGCATCGTGCTCCCGTCGCTGGACTTCAAGGTGAGAGAGGGGGGTTAGAAAGTGATAAGGGAGGGAGTTAAAAAGTGATGAGGGAGGGAGTTAAAAAGTGATGAGGGAGGGAGTTAAAAAGTGATGAGGGAGGGGGTTAAAAAGTGATGAATGACGGAGGGGGTTAAAAAGTGATGAATGAGGGAAGGGGGTTAAAAAGTGATGAATGAGGGAGGGGGTTAAAAAGTGATGAATGAGGGAGGGGGTTAAAAGTGATGAGGGAGGGAGTTAAAAAGTGATGAGGGAGGGGGTTAAAAAGTGATAGGGGAGGGGGTTAAAAAGTGATAGGGGAGGGAGAGGGGGTAGATATAAGTAAAGAGTGTGCATTAATGTGTGGATGCATTGAGTGAATGAGAGAGAGCATGAGTTAATGTGTGGATGAATTGTCTGAATGAGGGAGAGCATGAGTTAATGTGTGGATGCATTGAGTGAATGAGGGAGAGCATGAGTTAATGTGTGGATGCATTGAGTGAATGAGGGCGAGCATGAGTTAATGTGTGGATGCATTGAGTGAATGAGGGAGAGCATGAGTTAATGTGTAGATGAATTGTCTGAATGAGGGAGAGCATGAGTTAATGTGTGGATGCATTGAGTGAATGAGGGAGTGCATGAGTTAATGTGTGGATGAGTTATCTGAATTAAAGTGTGAATTAGTGAGTGACTGTAAAAGTGTTTGTGTATCATAGATGTATAATTGTGGAAGAAGGGCAAAGATGGCACTAGCAGGAGGTTTGAGCCTTGGGGACCAAGATGGCACAGGCAGGGTGTACATGGGACAAAGATGGCACTGGCTGGACTGTTTGGGGACAAAGTTGACTTGTGCTGGGCTATTTGGGGACACAGATTGCAAATCTTATGTGTGTAATCTGGGTGCTGGCCAGGTTCTATGTGGGCAGTGTGGACGCCAGGGCTGGTAAGCTGCATCCTGTGAGCTATACCTGTAATTTAGGGGGTTTTATCTATACCTTTAATGCTTAGTTGTTATGTGATTTCCAGTTGATCTGTACCTGCATAGCTGGGTTTGTGTGTCATTCTGTTGATCTGTATCTGCTATGCTATGCTTCCATACATTATTTATGTATACCTGCAAATACAGGGTTTGTATTTCTTATTCTGTTGTGTTGTTCATTTGATCTATACCTGAACTACAGGGTGTAAGTAAAAGAGCGGTATGGTTTAGTGAATGAGGGGACAAAGGGATGATTACAGGGGAGAGGACCTCTCAATGTCATGGTGCAGTCAGAAGGACTGACTCTCACTGTCTTCCCCTGATCTGCAGTCAGTGTGGCAAATATTTTTTTTGGTGTGGTAGCGGAGGGAGTGGTTGCATGCAAGGGAGCATTGAGCAGGGCCCAAGGAAATGCTTGGGTAGGGTCCAATTTTTTCACTATAAAATATATTGGCAACAGGGTCTAATATTTATATATATATATATTGGCAGCACGGGCAAATATTTATATTTTTATTTGCAGCAGGGGCAAATATGTATATATGTTTTGGCAGCAGGGTTTAATATTTATATATATAGGCAGCATGGTTTAATATTTATATATATATTGGCAGCAGGGTCTAATATTAATATATATCGGCAGCAGGGTATAATATAAGTATATATCCGCAGCAGGGGCTAATAATAATATATATCCGCAGCAGGGGCTAATATTAATATATATCGGAAGCAGGGTGTAATATTTCTATATATCGGCAGCAGGGTCTAATATTTATATATATATATATATTGGCAGCAGGGGCTAATATTAAAGAATGAAAAATAACTGCCAGTTCAGCTGTTATTTTAAAATCATATTTCAATCACTTCAAAGAGATAAGTACATATGATGTAGTTAAAAATGCACGTCTAACGCATATATATATATATATTATATGTACCGTTTTATAATTGGCCCCCCTATTTCGTTCCCTGGCCCCCCATGTGCCCCCCCTAAATATGAAAGCTGGAGACGCCACTGCAAGGACTGACCGTGTTTGGATGCTTTGCCCTGGGGGTGAAACAAGTGAGCGGGTTGTCAATTGCCCAGTCATTCACCTTTTCCGTTTGTAATGCTGCTTCTTCTGGTGGTGGTGCCAGTGTCTCTTCCCTGCCGGTTTGCTTCCTGGCTAAAGTCATGCCCAAAATGTCCCTGATGGTAAAGGTAGTTTCTCCCCCTGGCTGCGTCTGTTTGCGGTGTGGCAACGCCTGCTACCTCCGCTGGAGTAGCCAGCTTATGCTAGGGCCTAGTGTTTGAGCTCTGGAAGTCCGCTGCCAAACGTCATGGACTGACAGTGTTTGGATGCTTTGCCCTGGGGTTAAACAGGCGAGAGGGTCGCCAATTGCCCACTCATTCACCTTTTCCATTTCCAATGCTGCTGGTGGTGGTGCCAGCATCTGTTCCCTGCCAGTTCGCTTCTGGCTAAAGTCATGCGTCAAATGCCCCCAATGGTCAAGGTAGTTTCTCCCCCTGGCTAAGTCTGTTTGCGGTAGCCTTTACTTCTACACTCACTAGCCTACAATGAACGCTATAACTTACACTTCACCCTATAACCCTAAGATAATATTTGGAGTTTTTTGGCCCTCTTTCTTCTAACAAATACCTTCCAACGGTTCCAAATTTCCCTACAGTCCTGCTGTTTGCATCCTGTCAACTTTGGTAAGTAAGTATGCCCTTGTGGGTAAGTATGCAAATGTAGGTAAAAATAAATATAATAAAACAACTTTAGCCAAACCAGTGCACTACTGCTATTCTTAAACTTAACCTTACATTAACCCTATAAGTCTAAGCTTATTTTGAATTTTTGTCCCACATTCTTCCATCCGCATACCTGCCAACAGCCCCTACTTTTCAGGGACAGTCCTGTTTTTTTCAGTCCTGTCCTGTCAAATTTGGGTTGTTGGAAAGTATACCATTGTAAATAAGTTGCCAATGTTAGCCAAGTATGTAAAAGTGGTCTAAAATCCCCTATTATTCTTTTATCAAACTTCTATGGATGTTATATGATAAATAAATAATCCCTGTTTCTCCCAGGCCAAGTTGCTCCGAGCGTTTGTCTAAGTCTCGGACAACTGCTCTGAACAACTTGATGATCGCGCCATGATTTAAAGGTCTGCGTGTGCGACTCTATTGGTCCCCGGCAAGGGGCTCTTCAGACATCAACGAATGAAGTGTGTACGAATATTTGCCCGAAACAAACACAGGAACGGGCGAATATTCGTAGAATCCGAAGATTTTTTTTCCCGAAGACGAACACGAAGACTTCGCCGGCGCCCAAATCTAATACAAACCCTGTATTTGCAGGTATACATAAATAATGTTAGGAAACATAGCATAGCAGATATGGAGCAACAGAATAACACAAAACCCAGCTTTGCAGGTATAGATCAATTGGAATTCACATAACAACTCATTAAAGGTATGGATAAAACCCCCTAAATTGCAGGCATAGATCACAGGTTTCACACCCCATAGACCAACCCTGGCATTCACACTGCCCACATAGAACCTGACCAGCACCCAAATTACACACATAGGGCGTGCCATCTTTGTCCCCAAACAGCCTAGCATGGGTCAACTTTGTCCCCAAAGAGCCCAGCATTAGACATCCCCCCTTTTCTCACAATCTACCCTCTCCCCCTTTGTAGTTGACTTACCTTACAGAAGTCCAGCGGTGGGAGCGCGAGGCCTCTGAAATGAAATGCCGGCACCGCGACCAAAGCAGAAGCCTTGCGAAGGAGAGAGAGGGGCGCCGGGCGGTTGCTGAAAACTTATTCCTGAGTGACCGCTTCGCATCCCTCTCTCTCCTCCGCGTTATGGCGTTTCAATTGGGGGGGCACAGCATGATGTAGGGGGCCCCCTCTGCCCCCCCTGCTGACGCCACTGAGATATATATATTTACATGTGTGAGAACTCTGCCTAATCCAGTCATAATTGTATCATTACATCTTTATTATCACGTTTGCAGTTCTTATACAACTAATAATAATCTGAAACAAAAAGTGTCTGATGGCTTGACTTCAGTCTCTATGCACCACTAATGCCTCTAGCTATACAACCTGGCACCCTGCTTGCTTTAGATGCTTTATTGCATTGGTTACCTCTTCAGAAAAAATACACCCAAGTCCCTCTCTTCAATGTTATATTCTGCCATTGGATTTTTATATCATAGGGTCAGTTTGCAAACCTGGATAACTAACCAACAGCATACACGTTATGTGGTTTTAAAACTGCATACATTAATATTTCCAAATAATGGATTAATAAAAAACTAATGTTTTAGCAGTTTGTTTAACCCAGGAAGTGCTCAGTCTTTTGCAGATGGCTTACCTTTCTTTTATTAACATAAGAATTCAGAGCATACCCAGCAAATACCACTCAAGACATAAATATATTGGGATATGTCACGCTACATGGCCATATATTGCTTAGCTCGCCACAGCATCAAGGTAACCCAAGTTTGTCGAGTCCTATTTAATTTTTAATGGCTATATTGCTTACCAAGGAGCTGAATCGGTGGGACTGCATTGCATTGCATTGCATTTTAACCCAATGTGCAGTTTAAATGGATATAATTGAGGCACTTGTGCAGCAGGTGGGACTGGTCAACCCTAAGGTTTGGTCAGAACCAGCAATCGATGTTTTAATGTTGTTGTGACAAATATCTTTAACCTACCTTTTACTGTTTTAGTGACACACGCCCATACCATGGAAATCTGGATCTTCATGGCCTTAAAATGCGACTTCAATCATATTACCAAGTAAGAATATATAAATATACAAATGTGAGTTTGTGTATATAAACTAGACTTGGGCGCCAGCTAACTCTTCATGATCGTGTTCGTCTTCGTGGGGAAAAAATATCTTCGTATTCCACAAATACTCGTCCATTCCTGCATTTGGTTTGGGCGAATATTTGTGTACATTCTTCGTGTTCGTTTTTTTTCTTCTTTTTTTGCCGTTTTTTGGAGAAGGGGTCAATACGGGGTTAACGCGGTACACACTACGCAGCAGCTTTGGCGCTAGGATTTTAAGAGCAACTCTATTGGTCGCCGGCAGGGGCCTCCTCTGCCATCAACCAATGAAGTGCACCTGCAGACGAGCCCCCGGCTGGCCCGGTATTCGGGCTAAATATGTATATTATATTAACATCTTAATGCATATGTGAATGTATGTGTACATCTAAACACATTAACTCATTTAGGAAGAGCTCCAGCAGTTGATCCTTATGCCTCTACCTGACACAACCATAATATCCCAGGATCCTTTCTCAGGTAAGTCCATTTACATTTCTTGCCACTAAGTCAATCTTTAAAGGGATACTCCAGCCATTATATGCACTTTAGTACACTTAAGTTTTATGTTTGGTGCCTTTTGTAAATGCTCTCATGCGCATTTGCCCTTTTCCCCACCCCCCAAATATTTTCTGTGAAAGGGATGGGTTTCATTGAACACATCTATGTGTACATGATATACTTATCTTCTTTTAGCTCCAGCACCGGTGCAGCCAATGCTTCATTAAGATAATGTACACGTAAGGAGATCCCATTGACTTCAATGGGAGCACTTTCCTGTTACTGAATGGCTGCTTCATGCAGTCAGTCAGTAGCAAGAATAGTCAGAACACAGGGGAGGAGGGAAGCTGTAGCTGTTGCTTCTACCTCAAGAAAGTGCTTTATTTTAGTCATGTATGTGTTATTGATGAATGCATATTAATTTGCTTTAATGTGCATTTCTTATGCCTTATCTGCTGTAAAATTGTATGTTTCTATGTTGTCAACGTACAGCTGTAGCATTATTTGCATTGTCCAGCTGGCTCAGGAAACACTGAGGCATGAGGGTTTGTTTAGATTGATTTCGATGGGAGGACTTTCCTGCCACTGATTGACTACTTCAAGCAGCAAATTAGTGGCAAAAATAGTCAGACTGTGGATGAGGAGGGTTGCTGCTGCAGGGCAGTCTCTTCAGTGTAACTTAAGTGCTTTATTTTGTTTTGTATATTTAGCATAATCTAGCTCTCATTTACCTTGTATCTTGCAGACATCTCTATGCAGGAGATGGAGAAACTCCTTTCCTTAATGTTGGGAGCTGCGGTCCAGGTACTTGTCCTTTTGTTCCCTATTTACAAAGTGACATTAGATATTACCTTTGTGGATTTCCTCTGGTACATGCAAAGAATGCCCATATGTTTTTTCATATTATGACCTTGAACAGATAAACCCTGAACACCAACAAGTGAAAGAACACATCTACCATCAATCTACAAAATGCAACATGTTATAGTATGGCCACGCAATATCAATTAATGAAGGTGACCTCAGATTGCTGTTGGATTCAGCCAGATCCTGAAAATATCACAAAGGAAGTGTTCACCCTGTCTTAAGGAGTCATATGGGCCTATTCACTCATAAGTTGAGTGGTCGGCTGAGTTAAGAGTAGACTTGTGCATTTGTTTTGTACAGACTCTTCTTCCTTAACACTTTACCACACTGCCCCACAGCTCTGCCCAACCCACACAATTAGCATAATTTAGCGCTGCATAGTTTTTACCGTACAAATTATATCTGTAGTTTTAGGGGAGTAGGTACCAAGAGTAAGGTTCTAGGTTTGTATGTTTCCTGGGATTGAACCTAGCAGGCACCAGTCTGTGCTCAGCAGGCTAATGTGCCACCATGGGGAAGGCTTAGGACGGGAAAGACCATCGCAAGTGATGGGCGGTACGTACGGGGGTGAACCACGCCCCCTCTCTTATAGCTTGCCTCCTTGGAGACGACGTAACGTAACTAACGTTACGTCACCTGTTGGGGCGGAGCCTGGTCTAAGCAGCAGATTCAAAAGCCGAGCACTGACTTCCACATGACTTCCAGCTCTGGGCCCACCATCTACTGCATAGCAACAGTCCTATACTGGAGACATGGACTTCTTTCCGCCAAGCCATGGACACTCTATATGAAGACCCTTTTAGGACCACCTCTGCTACCAGTACATTAAGAGCCCTCAAGCAAGGAAAAAGACCAGTGGAAGAATATATAGCTGAATTCCGACGTGTTTCCATGGAGACTTCATGGAATGAATCAGCGTTACATGATCAATTCCAGTTGGGGTTAGCTGATAACATCAGAGACGAATTGGATCGCACCAGCATTCCTAATTCCCTCGATGAATTTGCCAGACTCTCCATTCAGATTGATAGGAGACTACGGGAAAGAAAGGCGGAACGGCTTACAACTCCTTCTTCTTCATGGTCTACCCTGCAACCTCCCATAAAGACAAGTCCTAAGGAACCTCCTGAAGAACCCATGCAATTGGGCCTCATCAAAGGTCCTCTATCCACAGCAGAAAGAGAATGTCGTACAACTCTTGATCTGTGTCTTTACTGCGGCGGCAAGGGCCATTACGTCGATGAATGCAGAACTAAAGCGCGTTCTACAAAGGGTAAGCTCAAACCCTTGTTTTCTCCCTATACCAGCAAAAGACCTCCACATTTCTCAAACCATCTGTCCCTTTCCATATCCTTACAGTGGAAAGAAAGAACCCTCGCCTTGGCAGCTATGATTGATTCAGGGGCCAGCAGCAATATACTGGATGCCAAGCTCATTCAACGTCTTGGAATCACCACCCGGAAGAAAACCTCCCCGATATCCATTCAACTAGTAGACGGAAGCCCTCTGAAGACAGGTCCTATCACCCAAGAGACTATACCACTATGCATGTATATTGCTCCTGATCATATTGAGGATATTGTGGGGTTCCTTCTCCAGTTTTCCCTGTCATATTGGGACTCCGATTCTCCGATGTATTCGAAAAGAAGGGAGCAAACTGTCTTCCACCGCACAGGGAATGTGATTGTCCCATAGAACTATTTCCGGGTGCACCCATTCCATTCGGTAGAATTTATCCTACGTCTGAACCAGAACTCATCACCCTCAAGGAATACATAGATGAGAATCTTGCCAAAGGGTTTATACGACTCTCCACATCTCCTGCTGGAGCAGGCATATTCTTTGTACCAAAGAAAGACGGTGGATTAAGACCTTGCGTGGATTACAGAGAACTGAACAATGTAACTGTAAAAAACAGATACCCCTTACCCTTAATACAAGAGTTGATGGAACGTGTTCGCTCAGCATCAGTGTTTACAAAGATTGATTTAAGAGGAGCATACAATCTGGTCCGTATCAAAAAAGATCATGAGTGGAAGACAGCATTCAGATCACGATATGGGCACTTCGAGTATATGGTGATGCCATACGGCTTATGTAATGCACCTGCCACTTTTCAACACTTTATGAATGACATTTTCAGAGACATGTTGGATCAATTCGTGGTGATATACTTGGATGATATCCTGATATACTCATCCTCTTTACAAACACATAGAGAACATGTGTCTAAGGTATTGATGCGACTAAGAGTAAATAGATAATATGCCAAACCAGAGAAATGTGTGTTTGAGACTCAATCGGTGGAATTTCTGGGCTTTATTTTGACACCTACCAAAGTAATGATGGATCCTAAGAAAATAGCTACCATCCTACAATGGCCACCTCCCACAGATAAAAAAGGTGTGCAAAGATTCGTGGGATTTGCTAACTTCTATCGGAAATTTATTAGGAACTTTTCAAAGGTCATTCAACCTATTACATCTCTCACATCCATTAAAAAGAAGTTTTGTTGGACGGAAGCTGCTCAGAGAGCATTTGACTTCCTTAAGGAACGGTTCACCACAGCGCCAATATTGATTCTTCCTGTGCCACAAAGGCCCTATGTGGACGCCTCTGATTCTGCTGTGGGTGCTATCCTGTCCCAAAGGGATGACACCGACAATCAACTTCACCCGATCGCCTTTTTCTCCAGAACTCTGAACCCTGCTGAGAGAAATTATGGTGTGGGAGAAAAAGAGATGCTGGCCATGAAAATGGCCTTAGAAAAGTGGAGACATTTATTGGAAGGTGCACTTCATCCCATAACGGTTTACACCGACCATAAAAATATGGAATATTTCAGAACTGCCAAGAGACTTCAAGCCCGACTTGCCAGATGGTCTTTATTTTTCTCTCGATTCCAGCTTCATATAACTTACAGACCCGGTTCCAGTAACACCAAAGCTGACTCTCTCTCACGCATGTTTGAAATACCTACGGCGCATCCACAAGTGGAAGACACTGTATTGAAAGCAGGTCATTTTCTGACAATCACGCAATCATAGTGGGATCTCATCCGTCAGCATTGTGCGAACATGGATCCCTCTGAACTTTCGCAGCTGCACTCTAATGGAGAGTTCTACTACCACAATGGGTTGCTCTATGTTCCTCCTGGGGATACGCCTGCAAATACTACAACAATTCCACGACTCTCCTGCAGCTGGACATGGAGGTATCACTCAAACTACGGATCTTATACGTAGACAGTTCTGGTGGCCTACGCTTCAAGAGGATGTACGACAATTCATAATCTCTTGTACTATATGTGCCAGAGCAAAGAACTCTCATATTAAACCTGCCGGCCTCCTGTGTCCTCTGCCGGTTCCCGTAAAACCATGGACAGATATATCCGTGGATTTTATAACAGACTTACCATCATCAAAACAACGCACCACGCTTATGGTCATAGTTGATAGATTGACGAAGATGGCCCATTTTATCCCCACCAAACACTTACCTACAGCAGACGAAACATCGGTGTTGTTTGTAAAAGAGATCTTCCGATTGCATGGACTACCGGAACGTATTGTGTCTGACAGAGGGACTCAATTTACATCCAGATTCTGGAAAGCCTTTTGTGATGAGCTTCACATACATCGCTCTCTCTCTACAGCCTTTCATCCCCAGAGCAATGGACAAACAGAACGCACAAATCAAACCCTTGAGCAATACCTCCGCTGTTTTACTTCGCATTTACAAGATGACTGGTACCAATTTCTTCCTCTCGCAGAATTCGCATTTAATAACCACATACATTCTTCAACACAGAAATCACCCTTCTTTTCAAATTATGGTATCCATCCATCCATGCTACCAGGTTCTCCGATACCCAGCTCAGTTCCTTCTGTCACTGAACAGGTCACAAGGATGATTGCTATCCACAAATCCTTGCACAGCACACTTATCAAGGCTCAACAAAGATACAAAAGGTTTGCTGATACCCATCGTTCTCCTGCGCCTGTATACAAACCTGGGGACAAGGTGTGGCTGTCAACTACTCATCTGAAACTACTAAGAAATTGGGACCTAAATTTATTGGTCCATATACTATTGTTCGTGTCCTCTCATCTGCTGCTGTGGAATTGCAACTACCCGGTTCGATGCGAATACACCCCGTTTTTCATGTTTGCCTCCTGAAGCCTTGGAACACCAATCCACTTCCATTCAGTGCTCGGTTATTGTTCCAGCTGAGCAGTGCCTTTACAGTTTACTTACCTGATTGTCTCTCCGTTGCTGACCTGTGCCTGTTCTTGACTTCGTTGCCTTCTCCACTCCTGACCTGGCTTGTCTGATAACCATCTCTGTTGCTGACCCGTGCCTGTCCCTGACTTCGCTGCCATCTCCACTCCTGATCCGGCTTGTATGATAACCATCTCCGTTGCTGACCTGTGCCAGTTCTTGACTTCGCTGACTTCTCCAATCCTGACCCGGCTTGTCTGGCGTTTCTTTGATTCATCAGTGCCTTTGCTGCATACTGGGTTCCTCACTTGTATTCTCAAGAACTTTGTGACATTCTGAGTCCCCGGTGCTTAGTCCGGGCAACGTGTAGAGCTCTACGCGATTCTCATGGAGCTCTACACGCTTCCCGGACAAAGCACCGGGCAGCGTGTAGAGCTCTACGCGATTCGCGTACGCAACTTCTGCTGCCCCGGTTGTCAGAGATCAGAGATCAACCCACGCCACTAACCGCACCTCCTCCCAGCTGCAGCGGAAGTTGTGTACGCGAATCGCGTAGAGCTCTACACGCTGCCCGGACTAAGGACCGGGGACTCAGAAGCACCGGGAAGTTTGGAGGAGAGAGCGGGAGGGAGTGTTAAATGGGGGGCATAAGCTTTTCTGGAGGCAGAGTGCTCTGTGAAATGCCTTTTAACCCCCTTAATGCCACTCTGCCTCCTGTGTTATGCCCCCCCAACTTACCGGTGCTTCTGAGTCCCCGGTGCTTAGTCCGGGCAGCGTGTAGAGCTCTACGCGATTTGCGTAGAGCGGAAGTTGACTACGTGAATCGCGTAGAGCTCTACACGCTGCCCGGACTAAGCACCGGGGGACTCAGAAGCACCGGTAAGTTTGGAGAAGGGAGGCAGTGTTAAATGGGGGCATAAGGCATTTCTGGAGGCAGAGTGCTCTGTGAAATGCCTTTTAACCCCCTTAATGCCACTCTGCCTCCCGAAATGCCTTTTAACCCTCTATACGCCACTCTGCCTCCTGAAATGCCTTATACCTCCCTATATGCCACTCTCCCCCATAATATGCCTTTTAACCCCCTAAATGCCAGAGTGGCATATAGGGGTATAAGGCATTTTTGGAGGCAGAGTGGCACATAGGGAGTCAAAAGGCATATCATGGGGCACAGTGGAATATAGAGGGTTAAATGGCGTATCATGGGGCACAGTGGCATTTAGAGGGTTAAAAGGCATATCATGGGGCACAGTGGCATATATGGGGTATAATGCATTTCTGGGGCACAGTGGCAAACCTGGGGGCAGATGTGCATAACTGGGGGGGCAGATGTGCATAACTGGGGGGGCAGGTTGAAAAAAAAGGAAATAAAAACAAAATATTTTTCTCAATCGTAGCTTTTATTAACAAACAATTGTTCACATAGTTTAGATGAATTAACATTTACTGGTAAAACTTTTTTCTTATAGGGTCATCTTATATTCAGGCTTTTTCTTTTTTTACTAAATATTCAGATTTTAGGGGGTCGTCTTATAATCAGGGTCGTCAAATACGGTATAAATGTTTTGTATATGTCTTTTTAAATTCTTAATATAAAAAAAAACAATAAAAAAGTAAATATTCATAGTTGGTAAAACCCATTTGAAAGGCAAATAACATGGACTTCTGCTAGCAGATGTAAATTACCGTATTTGCTCGATTTATAAGACGACTCTGATTATAAGACGACCCCCCAAAATCTGAATATTAATTAATGGAAAAAAGCCTGAATATAAGACGACCATATAGGAAAAAAGTTTTACGAGTAAATGTTAATTCATGTAAACTATGTGAACAATTGTTTGTTAATAAAAGCTATGATTGAGAAAAATATGTTTTTATTTCCTTTTTTTCAACCTGCCCCCCCAGTTATGCACATCTTCCCCCTTGCCACTCTCCCCCAGAAATGCCTTATACCCTCTAAATACCACTGTGCCCCATGATACGCCTTTTAACCCTCTATATGCCACTGTGCCCCATGATATGCCTTTTGACCCCCTATGTGCCACTCTGCCTCCAGAATTGCCTTATACCCGTATATGCCACTCTGGCATTTAGGGGGTTAAAAGGCATATTATGGGGCAGAGTGGCCTATAGGGAGGTATACGGCATTTCAGGAGGCAGAGTGGCGCATAGAGGGTTAAAAGGCATTTCTGGAGGCAGAGTGGCATTAAGGGGGTTAAAAGGCATTTCACAGAGCACTCTGCCTCCAGAAATGCCTTATGCCCCTCCCCCCCCGATTAGCGTAGAGCTCTACACGCTGCCCGGACTAAGCACCGGGGACTCAGTGGTAAATTGGGGGGGCATAACACAGGTGGAAGATCCAGGTCCCCTGCATCGGTGCGGGGGATCTGGATCTTAGTCTCATAGTCAGACCTATTTGAGGTCTGATTATAAGACGACCCCGATTATAAGACGAGGGGTATTTTTCAGAGCATTTGCTCTGGAAAAAACCTCGTCTTATAATCGGGCAAATACGGTAGTTCTCCAAAGGTCCTGTTTTTAGGGTCATGAGTGGCAAGATACAATATATACCAGAAGGCCCTAACATCCCACAGACGGAATTATTTAGTTGCCCAAGGACATTTAACCCCAAACTGTTGTTGGATTACAACTCCTATTAAATGCGCATGATAATGTGAGATGGTACAAGTTGTGGTTAAACAATACCCGCAACATTGCCAGCTACTTAGCACTATACTAGATTCTGTTGTTTAAAGCTGCACTATTTACCGACATAACTGCCCCCCCAGTTATGCACATCTTCCCCCTTGCCACTCTCCCCCAGAAATGCCTTATACCCTCTAAATACCACTGTGCCCCATGATACGCCTTTTAACCCTCTATATGCCACTGTGCCCCATGATATGCCTTTTGACCCCCTATGTGCCACTCTGCCTCCAGAATTGCCTTATACCCGTATATGCCACTCTGGCATTTAGGGGGTTAAAAGGCATATTATGGGGCAGAGTGGCCTATAGGGAGGTATACGGCATTTCAGGAGGCAGAGTGGCGCATAGAGGGTTAAAAGGCATTTCTGGAGGCAGAGTGGCATTAAGGGGGTTAAAAGGCATTTCACAGAGCACTCTGCCTCCAGAAATGCCTTATGCCCCTCCCCCCCCGATTAGCGTAGAGCTCTACACGCTGCCCGGACTAAGCACCGGGGACTCAGTGGTAAATTGGGGGGGCATAACACAGGTGGAAGATCCAGGTCCCCTGCATCGGTGCGGGGGATCTGGATCTTAGTCTCATAGTCAGACCTATTTGAGGTCTGATTATAAGACGACCCCGATTATAAGACGAGGGGTATTTTTCAGAGCATTTGCTCTGGAAAAAACCTCGTCTTATAATCGGGCAAATACGGTAGTTCTCCAAAGGTCCTGTTTTTAGGGTCATGAGTGGCAAGATACAATATATACCAGAAGGCCCTAACATCCCACAGACGGAATTATTTAGTTGCCCAAGGACATTTAACCCCAAACTGTTGTTGGATTACAACTCCTATTAAATGCGCATGATAATGTGAGATGGTACAAGTTGTGGTTAAACAATACCCGCAACATTGCCAGCTACTTAGCACTATACTAGATTCTGTTGTTTAAAGCTGCACTATTTACCGACATAACTGCACCTGAGCGGAAAAAAAATGATTGCGGCCAAGAAGGCTTGTATCGTTAAGAAAAAACACATTTCACATTGACAGATGGTTTTACTGATGGCTTCCTCCTTTCCTAGTGTGAGAACCGGGAACAAATTATTACGAGAATCCAGACCTTGAGCTTGGAGTCACAGACCATGCTGGCTGAAAAAATCAAAGAGGTGAAACATTGATTAGCCTGCATCTTCTCTCGCTTTATCTTTTCTGTTTTCTATTATAACCTCACTTTCCGACCTTTGTCTTATATCAACTTTTTATGTGTCCTTAATATCAGTTACTACTATCGGCAAAAGCTATGAAGTCATTAATGGTGACTTAGCATACAATCCGAAGTCTTCTCTGTTTGCATATATAAGGAGCTTTATTTGTGGACTTTACTGAAGCAGCTGCCGTTGGATCCTTAGAACCGAGTGCAGTTACTGGATTGACACTGTAGTCATGCATTTTTGCTAACTCTGTTTGTTGTTGCATCCATTGCTTTTTCCAGGTCCAGACAGGTCTGATAATACATTATATGTAATTTTATGGTATATGTTATATGTATGTTCTTATGGTGGTGCGTGTGCTGTGATCTTACCTTGGCAGTGCTCATGTTTACCAATTTTTCTAATAAATATTTTTTTTCTTTCTATTCATATAGTTTGGTCTATGTTTTTTTCTCCTAGTATGCTATTTAAGGGAGCTCTGTTTCTTTATTTTTTTCCCTTAAGATGACTCAGGATTCTCAGAAGATCTTATCCTTCCCAGGGCCCGATTTGTCTTATCTCTCCCACTCTGACTTGCAAAAGGTGGTCCACATTCTCAGTACTCACCTGAAAGAAATCCTGAGGCAGAGAGATGAAACCCATGAGGTATCCATTTCCTATTGTTTCATTTATGGGAATATCCAAACGACCAAAAAAATGGAATCAAAGTCAGTCATATCAGCTACTAAACTGTGTTTACAATATTTTGCCATGCTCAGTTGCTTCCTAAGACTTGCATAAGTTATGGAATTTCATGCAGGTACATAATCTGCATATCATGAATTTTAGATCCTGGCAAGATAGACAATTCTTTTTTGTGTACCCAATAATGCAGTCAGATGTGGCACAACATATAAGCAGTTTATGCAGCCACTTAGAATCCCATCAGTCGCACCTTTTTTTAAAACAAACATGTGAATGATAAGTATGATGCAGTATAGTTTACACGTACTTAATGTTTTCATAACTTGCAGTACAACCCCCCAAACATTTTTACTGATGATCTATGAAACCATAGAAACATCCCTGAATATAGTATAAATATATTGTGGTTAGTAGTTCTATAAATGTATAGAAAATTTACAAAGTGGTATAGAATCTGTAAAATGTACAAATATGGTGAAAAATCATAATTCCTCTTGAAGTAGGAACCATTGGAATGGTGAGCTATTCAAAACATCTCAAGCGATAGACAGTAAAACAGCTATAGAGTATAGAGTGTTCTTATTTTTCTAGTGATAGTGATACCCATTTACCATCTCTCCCTATCAGTTAAAGTTTATGATGCCATAAAATAATGCCCTGAGTTTGTAGAAACAAATTATGAGCAGATGTGGAAGAAGTGAGATTTCTGTTGACAGTGACAAAGATTATCCTTTACCCTGCTAGATCACCAAGCAGAGGCATACAAAGGGTACCCCACAATTCCTATTTTTACTCCTGAATATAAGAATACCCTATTTTAGCAGTAAAAGTTAATTCATGTAAACTATGTAAACTATTTTTTTAATAAAAGCTATGATTGAGAAAAATATTTTGTTTTTAATTCCTTTTATTTTCCAACCTGCCCCCCAGTTATGCACATCTGCCCCAGGTGTGTCACTCTGCCCCATAAATGCCTTAAACCCCCTATATGCCACTGTGCCCCATGATATGCCTTTTAACCCTCTAAATGCCACTGTGCCCCATGATATGCCTTTTAACCCCCTATGTGCCTCTCTGCCTACAGAAATGCCTTATACCCCCCATTTAACACCCCCCCAAAAAAAAAAACTTACCGGTGCTTCTGACTCCCGGTGTGTTGCCCGGACAAGCGTGTAGACGTCTACGTGATTCGCGTAGGCAACTTCTGCTGCAGCCGGAAGGAGGTGCGGTTAGCAGCGGGGGGTTGTCTGCAGTAGTGATGGGAAGTTCGGATCATTAAAGTGAATCGGATCATTTCGATTCGTTCACTGAAATGATCCGATTCATGATCCGAATCTTCGGATCACTCAGTGTGCCTGCACGGAGTTACTGTTTTCCAGTAACTCCGTGCAGGCACACTAACGATTGGCCCCGCCCCTTTCATTATGAATCCTCCCCCCTGCCTCCAGTGATGTCAATGAAGGCAGAGAGTCGTTCAAAGATTCGGATCTTACAGGGATCCGAATCTTACAGTGATCCGGATCACTGTAAGATCCGGATCATTGTAAGATCCGGATCTTTGAACGACTCTCTGCCTTCATTGGCATTCTAATCATTCAGAGAATATCTCCACACTGTTATAAATAATACATTAATAATCACTGCCCCCAGGATTTACATTCCCCTTTACCTGCAACTGCACCTTAAGCTAACTTTATTAAATTAATTATATTAACCCTCACCATTAAATTAACCCTAAACACCCCATCAACCATAACTGCCCCAAATTAACCCTAAACACCCCATTAAGCATAACTGCCCCCAAATTAACCCTAAACACCCCATTAAGCATAACTGCCCCAAATTAACCCTAAACACCCCATTAAGCATAACTGCCCCCAAATTAACCCTAAACACCCCATTAAGCATAACTGCCCCCAAATTAACACTAAAGACCCCATTAAGCATAACTGCCCCCAAATTAACCCTAAACACCCCATTAAGCATAACTGCCCCCAAATTAACCCTAAACACCTCATTAAGCATAAATGCCCCCAAATTAACCCTAAACACCCCATTAAGCATAACTGCCCCCAAATTAACACGAAAGACCCCATTAAGCATAACTGCCCCCAAATTAACCCTAAACACCCCATTAAGCATAACTGCCCCCAAATTAACACTAAAGACCCCATTAAGCATAACTGCCCCCAAATTAACCCTAAACACCTCATTAAGCATAACTGCCCCCAAATTAACCCTAAACACCCCATTAAGCATAACTGCCCCCAAATTAACACTAAAGACCCCATTAAGCATAACTGCCCCCAAATTAACCCTAAACACCCCATTAAGCATAACTGCCCCCAATTAACACTAAAGACCCCATTAAGCATAACTGCCCCCAAATTAACACTAAACACCCCATTAAGCATAACTGCCCCCAAATTAACCCTAAACACCTCATTAAGCATAAATGCCCCTAAATTAACACTAAAGACCCCATTAAGCATAACTGCCCCTAAATTAACCCTAAACACCTCATTAAGCATAACTACCCCTAAATTAACACTAAAGACCCCATTAAGCATAACTGCCCCTAAATTATCCCTAAACACCCCATTAAGCATAACTGCCCCTAAATTAACACTAAAGACCCCATCAACCATACCAATTTATTAGGTAATTTATCTGGAGTGCATGCAATTAATTTAGGGGCAGTTATGGTTAATGGAGTATTTAGGGTTAATTTCAGAGGCCGTTATGGTTAATGGGGTCTTTAGGGTTAATTTCAGGGGCCGTTATGGTTAATGGGATCTTTACGGTTAATTTCAGGGGCAGTTATGGTTGATGGGGTATAAGGGTTAATTTTATGCTGATGACTGAGGGTTAATTTAATTAATTTAATAAAGTTAACTGTAGGTGCAGTTATAGGTAAAGGGGGGCAAACTCAGGGGAATCTAAATCCTGGGGGCAGTGTGAACATTATTAATGTATTTATTTATAAAAGTATGGTATCAGTAATATTCTCTGAATGATTCAAATCTCTGTAAGATTCGGATCCTTGTAAGATCCGGATGCCTGTAAGATTCGAATCATTTGAATCATTCGACTCTTCGGATCATTCGACTCTTTGAACAACTCTCTGACTCTATGAGTCATCGTTCCTGTGTGAATTAATGAGCTGTAACCTGACCCCAGAGTCTGTGTCTGAGTGCTCTGCAGATGACTCACAGCTCTAGGATCAGGTTACAGCTGCATGATTCACAGACTGAACCGCTACAAATGAATCGTTCAGTCTAGTGAACCGATTCATCCGGATCACTAAAAAGAACCGGATCAAATGAACGATTTGTTCATGATCCGGACATCACTAGTTTGCAGCCTTGCGGGGGATCTGGATCTTAGTCTCATAGTCAGACCTTTTTGAGGTCTGATTATAAGACAACCCCGATTATAAGACGAGGGGTATTTTTCAGAGCATTTGCTCTGAAAAAACCTCATCTTATAATCGAGCAAATACGGTAATCACTGTTATAAAATACTCTATAACATAATAAAATGTAGACCTACATTAATCTGTATACTGTATATTTAAACGTTCTCTTTCTACGCAGCGGTTGTCTTTTCTCTGTTGTGACCAGCAGACAGTTCTGACTCCACATATAGACCCCAAAGCTCAAAGGTTGTCCAAAAATTTGGTATCTGAACCCCAGGCCTGGAAGAATTACACACAGCGTATTGCTGAATTACAGAGTAAATTACAACACCTTCGTCAAGAACTGTGAGTGTGGGATCCTGCATTAAAGAGAACATAAGAGGCAACAGAATGGCTGATTCAATATAAGATGGTAGTTCTAGTAGGAAAAATAAATTGAACAAGGATGTTGTGTGTGGGTTAAGATGAAAAGTATAGAGGGTATAAGCATGAGGTCAAATTTACTACTACACTAACCTGCATTCTATCCTCCTTGAACAGGGAAGAAAAGGGGGAAGAATTACTGGACAGTGAGCAGCAGATGCAGCAAATGGAGGCTGAGAAAAGGAAGCTACATCTACAGGTAAAGTGTATTTTGGAAAGCAGCAGTAAAACTACTAAACTCAGCTCATCATAAACAATGTTTTTTCATGTTTAAACAAAACCTGTGTTTAACTAATGTCAAGCGCTAAGCTAGTCACAGGCTCAAATAATACAAATGTATAATACGAGGCATACCAAACAGGTGTAAGCATGCTGCAAAAAACAGTGTATTGGCTGTACAATGTATACAAAAAACAAAAACTGTCTGCGCTTCTTACCCTAATAAAGTTGGCAACAAATATATAAACATAATATAAATGAGAGGTTTTGGTTATATGAATTGGCCAAAGCATAATTAAGCTCAACTGCCACGTCAAGGCACACTCTCAATAGGGTGAGAACCTACTCTCACCTCCTACATAGTGGGCACACAAAGCAGTTTATACTGCTACCAAAACCTTATTAATGTGTTGGGGGAGGTGCAATTAAACCTCCTCCCTATTAACCCCTGGACAGCAAGCTGCAACCAGACTGATGGGGAGCCAACAACCTCAAATATGTGCAAACAGGGAAAGGAAAAAATGTTGGTGCGCTAAGCTAGTCACAGGCTCAAATAATAATTTGAGGTTGTTGGCTCCTCATCAGTCTGGTTGCAGCTTGCTGTCCAGGGGTTAATAGGGAGAAGGTTTAATTGCACCTCCCCCAACACATTAATAAGGTTTTGGTAGCAGTATAAACTGCTTTGTGTGCCCACTATGTAGGAGGTGAGAGTAGGTTCTCACCCTATTGAGAGTGTACCTTGACGTGGCGGGTGAGCTTAATTATGCTTTGGCCAATTCATATAACCAAAACCTCTCATTTATATTATGTTTATATATTTGTTGCCAACTTTATTAGGGTAAGAAGCGCAGACAGTTTTTGTTTTTTTAACTAATGTCAATCAGATCTTAACCATCTTATTGAGGTTGTTTCAACAGCATCCAGGTTGACAATCAGGTCACTCCTTTCATGCAGACTCAGGCAACTTGCATGACAGCAGTCTTGGTACCAGGAGGCCTAGGCAGCTATCTGAGGCGCTGTTTTGGGCATTGGTTAGGAAATCCAGCTAATTATCCTAGAGGTAGCTAATAAAACACCGTAAATATCGCTTAAGAGTCTGGTTACTTTTTTTTCTCTCTATTCATTACTGTGGATAACAGAACAGAAACATTTCCAGAAATGTAAAAAAATTTACCCCTCTGTCAGAAATCACTTCATCAGGAACTCTGCAGTCTTTTTGCGTGAAGAGAGCCCACAGGCAGGTATAAAATCACCAGTTTTAGTCAACTGGTTCACAACAACAAGTCAATGAATATGGATCCCCAGGGAAAATTAGGAACCAGAAGTGGTTGAAGCAAGCTTTCTAAAGAAGAGTGAGGAGTCATTGTCGCGGTCCCGGGTCCGGTCGCGGTCCCGGGATCTCGTATGCGGCGTTCCGCTCGCGGGTCACGGAGACCCGAGCAAGAGAGCTCGGGCTCCGTTTCCGGCGGGCGGGCGTCCGCACATAAGGTCGTTGGGGCCTGGAGTCCCCGATCTCCCTGCACTGGCGATCGGCAGCCCGATCGCCGGGGCAGGAAGCAGGAGGGCAGGTCTGGGGATTCGGCAGCGATCAGAACAAAGTCTGCTCGCTGCCTTAAGAATCCCCAGAGAGGTTTACTTACCGGTTCGCCGGTCTCCACTGGGGGCGCAGTCAATTCTCACAGCTGGAGCCGTGAGTCAGAGGGACGTCTTAGGACACGCCCCTGACGTATTGTTGGGGGCGTGGCTTTAGCTGGCGCCAGATTTAAAAACCTTGCAGTACTCCTCACAGTCACCCTGTTGTGGTCTTATCTCTGAGTCTGCGTTTGAGTTTATGCTGCTACTTTTGGTTGCCCTTTGGCTATCCTGACTACCCTCCTGCCTGCTGATTTTGTACCTCTGCCTGAGATTCTTGTTACCGACCCCTGGCTCGCCTGACTACCCGCTTCGTGTACCGGATCCTTGGCTCGTCTGACTACCCGCATTTTGTTCCCATCATCTGCTGCTTGCTGCACCTAGCTGCTTCAGCTCATTATCTACCTTTCTCTGCTATCACTGCGGCTTCCTCACGGTTGGGATCATCCCGAGTACCTGCTGGTTCCCTGTTCTGAAGATCTCCTGTGGTGAGTGCCTTTTGGTGCTAGCATACGTGACAGTCATGTTTCTGGCACATGCATCACAAGAGAACATATTTTTTTAGAATCCTCGTGATATGTATGCCATCAGTAGATCTTGTGTTTTTCATATTCCTGGATGACCTGCTGGTATAGAATTATGGAATAAACGTAAAACTTCCACTCTTACGGATTCTGTGTCAAACAGATGTTGTTGGAAAACTCAAAACCCATTGAGTATGGTCATATGAAGATCATGGAGCATAACGAAAAATGTAATCTTAATAGTAACCTTTTTTAATGCGAGATATTCATTTAGAAGGAATGGTAACTCCTAAAAGTCTACTCTCGGGTAAGATGTTAATTTTTTCTTATTCTTTAATATTGAGAGGGTCAAATATCCTGGACAAATCATCAGCCTGCCCTTTTCTGGAACCAGGCCGATATGAAATCAGAAAATTGAACCTAGAAAAAAATGGGAACCAACCTGCTTGTCTGGGTAACTGTAAATTAGCTGATCTAACACTTTCCACATTATGATCTGTGAGGACAGCAATTTGGTGGGTCTCTCCATTTTGTGAAGGCAGATTTTAAAGCTGAGAGTTCTTTATTCCCTATGTCATAATATTTTTCTACAGGTGACATCTGACAGGAATAGAAGGTGCATGGATGTAACATCATTATAGGTCCAGTCATTTGAGAAACTATAGCTCCAAGAGCAGAATCAGAGGCTTCTACTTTCTATCTTTTACGTGTTTGGGAAGGGGCCAGTTCAATACAGCCTTTATTTCACTTGCATCCACACTCAAACATTCTGGAGAAATTACATATCCAAGGAGTTGAATCTTTGTTCAAGCCTGAAACTAACACATACCTGTTTTCTGTGATCATCAAGATTGTCAGAAAATACCCGTATAGTATCCAAGAAAGCCACAACAAACTGATCCAGGAGGTCCGGCAATACATAATCGATTAGATGGTGAATGGTTGCAGAGGCATTGCAAAGCCCAAACAGCATTACTAGATATTCATAATATCCATACCTAGTTCTGAAAGCAGTTTTTCACCCACTGGTATGCAAACCTGATTATAGGCTCCTTGTAAATCAAGTTTTATTAAAAAATGGCTAAATGTAGTCTCTCCAGAATTTCAGGAAAAAAGAGGCAAGGGATATCTGGTTTTAATAGTGATTTTATTAATTTCCATGTAATCAATGTACTGCTGGGGAAGTAGATGGCACAATAAAACCTTTGACAAGATTTTCTCAGAAAGTGATTGTATTTGGCAGCTCCATGGAGGTAGCAGTTCTATGGGGCAACCATAAGGAATCAGGGTGGGGGTTGATCAGCATTCTTTTTGTCACAGACATCTACAAAATCCCAATATTGTGGGGGAAGCTTGGTAAAATATGTAGCAACCATTTTCTATTGCTGTAGAAACATTAGAGGGTTAAGTAAGCAGTGTTCAGAAGGGAATGGATTATTTACAGTAAGCCAGGGTATACCCAAAATCACAGGACACTGTGTTAAAGAAAATAGTTGGAAAGAGATGGTCTCGTAATGATTTACTTCCAGAAGCATTTCTAAGGGCACAGTCTTATATGTAGCCTGAGGTAAGTGGAGAACACAGATGAAGGTTTAAGTGTAGACTGGATTTCGTTTACTGCCACAAATGTAATGACATAAACAATGATAATCTTTCATGTCTTTATTGAAAACACCTATTAAACATGTGCAGTGCTGGTGAAAAATGTAAGTGAACCCTTTCATCATAACTGGTCGAACATCCTTTGGCAGTAATAACATCAAACAAGCGATTCCTGTAGCTGCAGTTCAGATCTGCACAACGTTCAGGAGGAATTTCGGACCATTCTTACTTAAAGAATTGCTTAAGCTCAGCCATATTCCTATGATGTCTGGTGTACACTGCTCTCTTGAGATCTTTCCACAGAATCTCTAATGGGTTAAGTTCTGTGCACTGAATGGGCCACTCCAAAAGGTGGATTTTATTTTTTTAAAACCATTCTGTAGTATACAAACCATTCTATAGTTTACTTTGAATCTTAGGGTCACTGTCCTGCTGCATTACACAACTTCTACTGAGCTGCAGCTGGCAGACAGCAACCCTGACATCCTGTACAATACCTTGATAAACTTGGGAATTGTTCCCTTGATGATAGCATGCTGTCCAGGCCAGTGGCAGCAAAGCAGCCCTAAATCATGTTGTTGTTTCCTCCATACTTCACCACTGAGATGATAGTTTCATGTGGTTATGCAGTAATGTTTTATGTCAAACAGTGCTGGGTGTTCCTCCCAAACAAGTCAACCTTAATTTAATAAGTCCACAGGTCCCAGTAGCATTGTGGAGTGTCAAGGTGCTCCTTGCCAAACTTCAGGAGAACAACGCTGCTTCCTCTGTGGTGTTGTGCCATGGACTCAATCGCTGTCTGTTAGATATTTGTTTTTCTTAATTATCTAAAAGTCTCTGTGACCAAGGGCCAGTTGAAACTACAGATTTCTTAAGTATGTTTGGTTGATAAATTAACCTATGTATACATACAGCCCCATTTGATGACAGATGATAGAAACAGGATGATGGAATTAAGGGCTGTAAGCTCTACTTCTTGAAACAATGGTAGAGGGTAGGGCATAGAGGAAACGGGTGGTCTTTGTCCTCTAACAAGTTTTTATACCCTTTTCTATTTAACTCAAGTTGAAGTGATGACCTCTTATGGCAAGGATTTATCTATAGATTTAACTATTACATCATCTTGCATAGAGCCTCTTCAGTTTGGTAATAAAACATGTTCCTATCACTTATGTTTCACATATACCTAATGTGAATGTGTATTTAGAATAAAGAAATCATGGATTTCTAACATTGTGCAATGCCTTGCATATAGTATACTCATACAGAGATGTTAACCAGTTCCAATTATTCCTTTTAGCTGTTACTCTATGGTAATTTTACCTAATTGAGCATTTTGTGTTGTGCTCTTTGAGTCATCTTGGCCAGGCACCTACTTCTAGGTCGATTAGCCACACTATTAAATCATCTCTGTTTACAAACAATTTGTCTAATATGAACAAGATGAATATGTAAACTCTTTAAAATTACTTTGTTACCATTTCCTTTATGCAAATCAGCAATGTGTGTTTTATTATGTCACCGTAGCTCTAAAACACACCTCCAGTCCCATTTCATTGATTGAACTCCAGGTTCTGCCAGAGGCCTGGAAGTGTGTGGGTTCTTCATAGTATCTTGAAGCTGAAAGAACTGTACTCTTCTCTACTCTTTGATGTTCATGGAATCTGTTGGAGCCACTCTCCCAGCTTAGGAGTCACAGCTCCTATGATCACTGGGACCACTTTGGCCTTCACTCTACTCATCTTCTCTAGCCCTTCTTTCAGGATCTGGTACTTAGAAACATAAAAAGCCATTTGGCCCATCCCATCTTCTGAAAATGTTACTTAGTCCTTGGCCTTATCTTATATCTAGCTTAGCCTTATGCCTATACCATGCTTGCTTAAACACCTTCACTGTATTATTATCTACCACTTCTGCTGGAAGGCTTTTCCATGCATCCACTATCCTTTCAGTAAAGTCACATTTTACTGATGTTACTGTTAAACCTTTGCCCCACTAGTTTAAGACTATCTTGTCGTGGTGATATCTCTCCTTTTAAATAAACTTTCTCCCCTTAAGTATTTAAATATTTCTATCATACCCCCCCGTCATGTCTTTCTTCCAGCCTATATATATGTGAAACTCCTGTAATCCATGAGCTGTTTAAGTAGCCCTTCTCTTAATTTTCTCCAACATATCTATATCCTCATGGAGATACAGTCTCTAGTACTGTACACAATACTTCAAGTGAAGTCTCACAAGTGCTCTGTACAACAGCATGAACACTTCCCTCTTTCTACTGCTAATTCCTCTCACTCAGGGGCGGGCTGGGCCGGGGGGCAATTGCCCCCCAGGCCGCCCTAAATCCGGGCCGGTGGGCCGGACGGACGACCGGCAGACGAGCATTCAACGCGGCCGCAAAGTTAAAAACTAAGCGGCCGCGAGCAGGATTGAATGTGGCCGTCATGCGTACCTGGCGGGGGTGGGGGGGTGGTCCGCCCCGGCTGCCGCTCATCTGAGGGGTGCCACCATGCCGGCACGCCTTCAGAAACGATGCGCGCGGCAACTGTGGCTGTGCGCCGGGACTTGATGTCAAATCCCGGCGCACAACACTGAAGCCACGCCCACCGTCTTCCGTGCTCAGTGCACCGGAAGGACAGGAAGAAGAAGAAGAAGAAGTAGAAGTAGAAGAAGAGGAGGGGGAGGAAAAGTGAGAGTGAAAGAAGAAAAGGTAGGAAAGAGTGGATTAGTAAGTGTGTGAGAGTGATGGGTGTTATGCTGAATGTAAGTGTGTGAGAGTGATGGGTGTTATGCTGAATGTAAGTGTGTGAGAGTGATGGGTGTTATGCTGAATGTTTGTGAATGAGGGTTTCAGATAGCATGGATGTGTAAGTGTTGGGGGATAGCTTGGCATAGGGAGTCCGTAATCACATTCCTTTCATGCCCAGATTCCAGCATGTAGTAGCCTAGGCATGATAGGAGTGTGATTGCTGTTATAAATTATTTTTTGGTCCAACTTCGGTGTGTTAACACTTTTATTGGACAGAATAATTCAATGACAGTATTAATATATATATATATATATATATATATATATATATATATATATATATATATATATATATATATATATACATATAATTGCAAACAGCAATCACACTACTATCATGCTAAGTCAGCCAGCACATGCTAGAACCTGGGCATGATAGGATTGTGATTGTTGTTATATATATATGTGTGTGTGTGTGTGTATATATATATTTATATATGTTAATATTGTTGTTGATTTTTTTGTCTAATTTTGGTGTTACTTTTAATAAAAGTTTTGGCCAAGTGAATGCTGAATTTTTAGTTTCAGTCCAGAATTTTCATTTCGGTGCATCCCTACTATATACTATGCCAGTCACTAAAGTGGTAAGCCTACACCACATCAATGTTTGGCTTAGTATATAGTGATAGGGGTTGTCAGTGTCTGGCTCAATGTATAGGCACACATTGACAGTGTATAATGATAACAAATATGCTGTACCCCTGTCAATGTTTGCCTAACCATAGAAAGTATGCAGTTTTAAAGTGTGTGTGTGGGGGGGGGTGCCACATACAGGGTCTGCCACAGGTGCCTAGAGTATTTGGCACCTGTGGCAGACCCTGTGGCATTTTCGGACTAGGTATGGGCATTTGGAATATACTGTAATGCCTTTCGGCCTTTGTAATGCCCCGGCCACGTTTCAGTATTTTCTTAATGATGTATTCAGGGATTTTCTGGACATCTTCATGGTGGTGTTACCTCGATGATATTCTTATCTTTTCGGCATCGCTCTCAGAACATAGGCTCCACGTCAAGAAAGTTCTGCTTTGTCTTCATGAGAATGGTCTATACGCCAAATTAGAAAAATGTGTATTTGAAACTACCATGATTGAGTTCCTGGGATTTATTGTTACCCCCAAATCCATTCAGATGGATCCTAAGAAGATCTCCGCAATTAAGGACTGGCCTATACCCTCCTCTAAAAACAGAGGTACAAAGGTTTGTTGGATTCGCCAACTTCCACCGAAAATTCATACATGTTTTTTCTCATATTATTCAACCACTTACCGCTCTCACTAAACAAGATACTCCCTTCCGATGGTCTCCACAGGCACAAGAAGCGTTTGAGATGCTTAAAGAAAAATTCACGTCGGCACCGATTCTCGCCCTCTCTGATCCATCTTCTCCTTACTTTGTTGAGGTGGATGCGTCCGGTAGCGCGTTAGGAGCCGTGCTTTCGCAAAGACGGGGTGAGAGACAACTTCTACAACCCATCGCTTATTACTCAAGAAAACGATCGGTTGCAGAATTAAATTATGATAAAGAACTCTTGGCTATTAAAGTAGCTCTGGAAGAATGGCGTCACTTGTTGGAAGGAGCTTTACATCCCGTTACCATTTACACTGACCATCGCAATTTGGAATATCTTAGAACTGCACGACGCTTGCGCCCTCGTCAAGCTAGATGGGCATTATTTTTTTCACGCTTCCAACATATTACCTACCTCCCTGGTTCCAAGAACACAAAAGCTGACGCGCTGTCCCGTCTCGGCTCCAAGACTCCGGTTTCCTTGGAAGCTGTATAGGAAACGCTTACTAATCCACTCTTTCCTACCTTTTCTTCTTTCACTCTCACTTTTCCTCCCCCTCCTCTTCTTCTACTTCTACTTCTTCTTCTTCTTCTTCCTGTCCTTCCGGTGCACTGAGCACGGAAGACGGTGGGCGTGGCTTCAGTGTTGTGCGCCGGGATTTGACATCAAGTCCCGGCGCACAGCCACAGTTGCCGCGCGCATCGTTTCTGAAGGTGTGCCGGCATGGTGGCACCCCTCAGATGAGCGGCAGCCGGGGCGGACCACCCCCCCACCCCCGCCAGGTACGCATGACGGCCACATTCAATCCTGCTCGCGGCCGCTTAGTTTTTAAGCGACATGTTTTGTCAGAGCCAGAGGAGCGACATGTTTTGTCACCTCTCAGTCTTCACTATTGGATTTAATCAAGACTGTTTTTTTAATCAAAAACTGCTGTCAGTTTCTTCAGCCAGTAGGTATGGACCATGTCTGTGTTAGGTGCTTTCCAGCTCTTCATTTTATTGACTCACTGTTGGATGTCTGCTACTATGATGGTGACTGGCTCCTGCTCTGGGAGAATTCTGTGGTCTGCTCTGAGGTCCTGCAGCCACTGTGCATTGGTGCTGTATTTTTTCTTTCTTCCATATGTCCTTCCAGTACCACTCAGTTTCTGCTGCTGGTTTTTCTGATGTATTACTATATTGTTGCACTGCAATTGGGAGTACACTTTTAATGGTTCTTTGGAGAACAGAGCATTCATCTTTTTGACCTCTGCTCTCTAGTGTGTGAGCCTTAGTTTAGCAGTTCTAGGACTTCAGATGGAGTTAAGCCCTTGTATTTTTGCAGTAGGTGAGTGCTCTTAATGTTCACACCTTTCTGCAGTTCTACCAGCTGGCTAACTTCTGTCCAGGTTGTTTTTGATCTTGGCTACCAATCTCAATTTCCGTGTTCTCTTGTCCTTCCTGAGAGTGTAGCCAAGCGTTTCCAGGATTACAGTAGCTGTAGCATATATCGGTTCATTGGTCTGATATTGGAGATATGGTGGTAGCTTCTACTGGCATCTTCTAGCTTACTAAGCAATGGTCCTTCTCCACTGAACTTTGGTAATCACTCTTGAGGGTTGGCTGTAGCTAGTTTATTGATCATTGTATGTCATCTAAGCTGCACAGTCTGTTGTTGTTATGGGCCTCCTTGAATCTGTGGGTCTCCACATGTTATGAGCGTGCGAGAGAGTGAACGAGAATTAGCGTGGATATGGCAGACTGCACATTATCTCTTTATGCTCATGTTGGGCATATCCAGCTGACGGCCTTACACAGCAGGAACCGCAGGAGTTGCAGATTGGCCTGCTCAGGCCTCTATATGTATCTATATATATTTATTTATGGAATAAATATATTTATAAAAAATATATATAAATAATGTATTTCTCACAAGTGGAAAATCACTGAATGCATGTTTATCCTTATCACATAAGTAGCCGATTGGTTGATGCCAGAAGAGGCCCCTGCATGCGGCCAATAGAGTTGTTCACACGGCCCTTTAACTCTTGACGGCGAACCTACGGATTTCCGCTCCCGTTAACCCCTGCGATGCTGCGAAGATAACGGGAACGGAAATCCGTAGGTTTGCCGTCAGGAGTTAAAGGGCCGTGCAAGCGACTATTGGGCCCCTGCAGGTGACCAATAGACTCACTTGCATGGCCCTTTAACTCCTGACGGCAGAAGTTGGCCTGGGGAGACCATGGTCTCCCAGCGCCAAGAGCTAAAGGTCCGTACGAGCGATTCTATTGGTTGTTCGTACGGACCTTTAACATTTGAGCAGGGAGACAAGTTGCGGCACCAGGATTTTAAGTCTGTACGAGCGACTCTATTGGTCACCAGCAGGGGGCTTGCCTGCCCGTGACCAATAGATTTGCTCGTACAGACCTTTAGCTCTTGGAGCGGGGAGACCAATGGTCTCCCCAGGCCAAGTTCCGCGTCAGGAGTTAAAGGGCCATGCGACCGACTCTATTGGTCACCTGCAGGGGCCTCCTCTGGGAGCGGAAATCCGTAGGTTCACCGTCGGGTTGAGACCAGAGGAGGCCCCTGCAAGCGACCAATAGAATCACTTGCACGGCCCTTTAACTCCTGATGACGCAACTTTGCCTGGGGAGACCATGGTCTCCCTGCTCCAAGAGTTAAAGGTCCATGCAAGCGACACTATTGGTCGTTCGTACGGACCTTTAACTCTTGGAGCGGGAAGACCAGTGGTCTCTCCCAGCCAAGTTGAGGCACCAGGATTTTTGAAAGTCTGTACGAGCGACTCTATTGGTCGCCAGCAGAGGGCTCGTCTGACATCAACCAATGAAGTACAGGTGCACTTCATTGGTTGATGGCAGAGGAGGCCCTGTTCGGCAACCAATAGAGTTGCTTGTACGGATATTTAAAATCAGGGATTGATTAGGGTTTGAGTCCTTACATCAGGAAAACAGCCCAAATGGTTCTTAGCTGCTGTCAAATTTTATGTTTCTATTTTAGTTGTAAAATTCAATGAATCTTAACCCGGAAACTGAAGTGGTATCACCTTCTTCCCCACAGGTTGTAGAGCTCTCTTCCATGGCTGCATTCGCTTGTGGCTACCGTGATGAACTGGATGCACTAAGAGAGCATTCTCGACATTATGAGGCACAAATAACCTCTTTGACTGAAAAATTACGTAACATGGACTTCTATCGTCGATCTCTACAGGTTTCTTACTTTTCAGAATACAAATTATAGGGGTACCTCTTGGTTAAAAGGGGACATTCTGTAAAATACAATTAATGTGGGACCTGATAATTCCTTACAGGAGGAAAAGGACTTCTCCAAACATCTTATGGAAGATAAGGAAGTATTGGAGCAGCAACTGGCTACTGAGAGAGAGCGCTCTGAAAGGCTGCGTCTGTGTGAAAGAGAAAAAATGTCCCTAGAAGAGAAATTACAAAGAGTGGAGATGGTGAGAGATACAATGCCTGCAGTGAAAGTTTCTAATGATATGAAATGTAGTTGTGTTTTTTTGTCTTGTTCGTATTCATATGAGCGTACCCCCAAGGAACAAAGAGTTCACGTGGGTTGTCTTTTCCTGGAGTAAAAAAAAATGTTTTTGACAAAAAGCCTTTTTTTAAAATGCCGAATTTAAAATAAATGTGTATGACAAAGTGACCTGGCAGCTTACTAGCAATGCTATTTTCTAGACATCACAAAACTGTGGATGCACATCATTTAATATTTGTCTGCCAATACCACAGATATATAATGACAAAAAATACAGATATTTATGACTTGTGCATTCAGATTTGCAAATTTTAGTAAATTCTGTGATTCGTATGAAGCCACGAAAATGTGGCCAGACAAAATTTGTGGGCCCACATTCACTCTCTCTCATACTCTCATTCTCATTTACTCTCTCACACTCCCTAAATGTTTCCCTACCTTCTCTGCCGACCACTTCCGCTTCTTCTATCTTCTCCCTTAGCTCTTCTCTTCGATCTTCAGTCTACCATAGTCTATATTTGTCTGCATCTCAGCGAAAGTAACCCGGCATGAACTTCTGCCAAAATGGCAGTGCATGCGGTGATATCCTCTAGGGCTGAAACAACTAATCGATAAAATCGTTGTCAATGATTTTCATTATCGATTAGTCGAATCGATTTTTATCGATTTTATCCTTATATAATCCGACCTCAAACAGAGATCGGATTATAACACTAGAATCCAGATCCCCCGCAACGCTGCAGGGGACTTGGATTCCCCTCACTGTCGGCCAGTCTCTCACTTCCGTCTCTCTCTCCCCCCTCCCATACACCCTTCTGACTCCTCCCCCCTCCCATACACTGCTCTGCCTCTCTCCTGACTTCCTGGTATTTTGTGAGCCTCCGGGAGGGGGGAGGAGGCAGAGTGGAGTATGGGAGGGGAGGAGGAGGCAGAGTGGAGTATGGGAGGGGGGGAGGAGGCAGAGTGGAGTATGGGAGGGGGGAGGAGGCAGAGTGGAGTATGGGAGGAGGCAGAGTGGAGTATGGGAGGGGGAATGGGAGGGGGGAGGAGGCAGAGTGGAGTATGGGAGGGGGAATGGGAGGGGGGAGGAGGAAGAGTGGTGTATGGGAGGGGGGAGGAGGCAGAGTGATGTATGGGTGAGTTATAGTGGTGTATGGGGGGTATAATGAATTTCAGGGAGGCAGAATGGCATATCTGGGGGAGTAAGAGTGGTGTATAGGGGAGGTAGAGTGGTGTATGGGGGGGTATAATGAATTTCAGAGTGGCATATCTTGGGGAGGCAGAGTGTGAATCAGGGAGAATTTCAGAGTGGTGCAGGGCGTTTATGGGGAGCAGAGTGGCATATCAGGGTGCACAGTGGCATATAGGGAGGTATAAGGCATAAATGGGGGCGAGTGGCATATTGGAAGTTATAAGGCATATCAGGGGGGCATAAGACATATCTGGGGGCTCAGTTGGATATCACTGGCATTTAAGGAGTATAAGGCATATCGGGGGCACAGTGGCATATCGGGGGCACAGTGGAATCTCTGACATATAAGAGGTATAAGGCATATATGGGGCAGAGTGGCAAGCTGGGGGTCAGATGTGCATAACTGGGGGCAGTTTGGTAAATAAAAGAAAATATAAACAAGGCTTTTTTCTCAGTTTTTATTAAATATGAAAAATAGTTAACATATGAATTAATATTTACTAATAACTTTGTACACTGTGTTTGGGTTCTTGTTGCTTTTATTATGTCAATAAAATAAGAAGGTGAATAGCGAGAGGCCATTGCAATAAAGAGATGAAAGTGTAAATTGTACGTTTTTTATTACATTATTTTAAATTAAAAAAAATTGAAAAAATAATCGGCCAACTAATCGATTATTAAAATAATCGTTAGTTGCAGCCCTAATATCCTCTCCTTGATCCTCCAATCAGAGGAGAGAACGTCACTTCAAGCGCCTTCATATTACCCCAAGTTCAAGTAAAAACATTGATATTAATGCAGATATGCAAAAATCATACAAAAAATGAGACTATTCTGGCCACCCGTGAAATTCTGCAAAAAGGCAGAGCCACTGGGGCATTTCCCCCGTTCCTCCAAGACACTATGCCTGAAAGCTAAGCCCCTTTTGCGGAAGTGCACCTGGAGCAGAGGCTGCTCATAGCCGATGGGAAAGACTGATACTGACAGCTGGCAGAATACTTTTTCCGTTATTCCGGTGTTACTAGCACCCGTGCTAAGCGGTGTTACACTGGATTGGTCAGCAGGAAACTAGCAATGCTGGCTCCTGCTAACAGCTGGGACCCCAGGCTGTTGAATGTCACTCTGATCTCCCATGTACAGGTGATGAAATGCTCCAGCCAATGCGAAAGCTATAGGACTTATTATTAAACTCAAAAGGGGTAGGATAAAAGCGCTAAAAGCAATTAAAAAAATAAATCACTTGCCAAGGTTTCCTCTTCTTGGCTTGGACAGGTAGAGTAGTTCACAAGGGGGTAAGTGGCTGCGCTCTCACGGATGTGAATAGATAGAATAGAAAAACACGATTATTATTTTTTTTATAAAATGAAGGCCGCAAGGGGCTACTCACATTTCGTGGGGGCTTCTTCAGTTAGCCCCAAAGTATGCGCTTGGGCGATTATAATCCTCGCCATAAAGATGTCTTTGGCAGCACTATGTAGTATGGGTTTCTTCAGTTAACCCTAAAATGTGCATTTAGGCCTTGGAATTTCTTTAACAGCAGCCTTTGGAGCAGTCTGGAGTGTCCTCAGTTCCTTTTAGGTGAGCAGTGATAGAATTGCTCACTCCTCAGCACATAGGTGGTATAATCCCCACCAAGGATATAGTGGTGGCTGACAAGATATTCTGCTTGGTAAATTAAAAAAGGTCCAGGAGCAAGATAAAATTGTTTTAATAAAACTTTTGGTAATAAAAACCAATAAAAACCAACAAAAGGTTAATATAAAATGTTATCATTATTATGTCCATCTGTCAGGGGTTAATGCTCCTAATGCTACTTGCCGGCCTGTTCTAAGCTTACAAGCCCATATTTACTTAACCCCTTCGTGACAAAGGCTGATTTTACTTTTTGTACCCTTCGTGACAATGGCCGTTTTAACATTTCTGCGCTGCTCGTGTTTAGCTGTAATTTTCTTCTTTCCCGTTTACTGAACCCACGCACATTATATATTGTTTTTTTTTAGGACAAGAAAGGCTTTCTTTAGATGACATTGTTTTGATTGTATCATATTGTTTACTATTAAAAAAAAGTATAAAAGTATATAAAAGTATATGGTGAAAAATTTAGAAAAAAATGACTGTTTCTAACTTTTAGTTGAAAAATCTTTTACTCATCTATAAAAGGTAATGAAAAAACCTGCCAAATAGATTCTACTATTTGTCCTGAGTTTAGAAATACCCAATGTTTTTATGTTTTTTTGCTTTTTTCTACACATTATGGGGCAATAAGTACAGGTACCGTTTTGCAATTTCAAAGCCATTTTTTTCAAATCTGGTAATTCTTCCCCCCCATGTGCCATTTTGGGTATCTTTGAAGCGGGCCAATGCAATTTTGAAAACTAGACAGCCCAGGGTATTCCAAATGCTAGTATTTTAACCCTTTCCAAGCACTAATTCTACCATCAGCCTTTGTCAAACTTTATGGTAGTAATTTTTTTGCATTTGTTTTTTCACACACATTTTACTTCTGGTATGAATAAACAGGTTCAGGTATATGTCACTATCATAAAACACCCCAATATGTGTTTAGCAACATCTCCTGAGTACAGCGATACCTCACATGAATGATTTTGCCTGGCTGTTTGGGGGCAAAAGGGCCACATTTGGGGCATGCGCATTTTCAATGTTGAACTTTGGCGTTTGGCGATCAACTGCCCATGCTCTATTTGGTACATCTTTGAGCCGGGCCATTTCAGTATGCCCAATAATGCCATATATTTTTGAAAACTAGACACCCCAGGGTATTTCAAATGCTAGCATTTTAACTCTTTCCATGCACCATATCTACCACCAGTCTTTGTCAAACTTTGTGGTAGTCAGTTTTTTGCATTTGTTTTGTCACACACATTTTACTTCAGGTATCAATGAAAAGGTTCTCGTATATGTCACTATCACAAAACACCCCAATATGTGTTCGGCAACATCTCCTGAGTACAGCGATACCTCACATGAATGATTTTGCCTGGCTGTTTGGGGGCAAAGGGCCACATTTGGGGCATGCACATTTTTCAATGTTGAACTTTGGCATTTGGGGATCCACTGCCCATGCCCTATTTGTACCATCTTTGAGCCGGGCCATTTCAGTGTGCCCAACAAAACCATATATTTTTGAAAACTAGACACACCAGGGTATTTAAATGCTGGTATTTTAACTCTTTGCATGCACACATTTTACCACCAGAATTTTTTCAAAGTTTGCAGTAGTATTCTTTTGTGTGTACTTTTCCCCCACACACCTATGTTATGTATGAATTTACAGCTCCTGGTATATGCCGCTGTCACACGACACCCCAATGTGATACCCCACATGCATGGGTTTGTCATTTTTTGGGGGAACTAAAAGGCCACATTTGGTACGTGTGCATTTTTTTTTTCAACTTGAAGGTTCCCCTGATAGTGACATCAGTGGGAAATTATTTTTAAATTTTACTGGTTTTTTTACTATTTTTTTCTAATTATTATTAATTTTATTTTATTTTTTAATTTAATTTTACTAATCACACTGTGATTAGAAAGCTGGGCTCCATTGACTTGCATGGTTGAATGCAGTACCTGTATTCAACCTGCAAGTGGAGCCAGAGTTCTCTAGAGGGTCTGGAGACCGTCTAGCGAACTTTTTCATCTTTATTATTTTTTTTCCCGGGCCGCCGCCATCTTGCTGATGGTGAAGATCACAGTCCATCCAGAGGTAAGTGTTTGGTGTCGCTGGATGCCTCCTGATCGAGGCATTCCAGCAACATCATTTAAGTTTAGGAGGTGATCGTTGATCGCCTCCTAAACGCTTTTAAAACTGGTGTCCGCCGCCATACAATGTATGGCGGTTGTTGATGCCCCGGGGAGGGGCCAGACATGGCCCCTGGTGCCGATCGTGGCGTTGCTGAATGCCTCGAGGTCGAGGCATTACAGCAACACCGTTTGGGTGCAGAAAGCGAACGTAGATCGCTTTCTGCACCCGTTTAAAGACGTGCCGGTCCTGGCACGTCATTTGTCGTAAACGACTTGTTTTTCCCTGCCGTGCCAGAACCGGCAATTGTCATTAAGGGGTTAACCTGCTCCCTACACTATTTATCCTACTGTGTACTGATACACTTTTATTGAAGCCCAACTAGTAAGCTATATTGTCAAATAAAACAAATAACTGGCTACATATGTTTAAAGACCATTCTATGCAGTCCTTGCATAAATTCTAAAATCCAGGGCTCTTCTAGATGAGAAAAGGAAAACTACTTTCAGGCAGAGATAACGAAAACGCACCTCAACTTTAAATGAAAAAACAAAACATTATTTATTTTACGAAAGGGAGAGTCGGCTATATAACTATATCTTCACTATTCATTATGAAGGGCCCACATTAAGAGTCTTATCCAACATGAAGGGTTGAGCGGGCCCTGCATAATGCATAATCCAATGGGTGAAGAGAATTGGAAGAAAACTCACAAATTTAGCTACGCTTTATTTAGGGTCGTCAAAGCTCTTCCTACAACATAAATTCACTGGGGATGCCCCGTCGTAATGAATAGTAAAGTTAAGGAGCTGAAACACAACTCTCCTGCCAACTATCACATCAACGCTCCTTCTAAACAATAAATCCCTTTGTCCTTAATCCTTTCAGATTTTACACACACTAGTGACTGGAGATTTTTTGCATTTTTTACCTTACATTATTTCAATCATTATTCTCATTTTGATAGTATACACACAGTCAAATTATATACATTTTTTCAAAGATATATAGGGTTTCCTGTTGATAGTATTTTTAAAGGTATGTATTCTGCCTCACTAAGAATGCTGTGAGATATGGGTTCCTGAGACCAACTGCTAAGTCTGTATTGACCAGTACTCACACAATGAAAGTTCAGCAGACAGTGTCAACTCAGCAAAACTGACATGTAGAAGAGGATCTCAGTAAAGTTTTAATCTTCAGGCTGACATGTGCAGATGAAACGAAAGTAGTTTTTGCTAACAAATCACAGAAAATGGCTGCTACCAGGCAATATAACGAACAGCACCAGAATGAACATGAGAGGGGAGGGGCTAGCTGAATACAACTTGACTAAGGGAGCCCAGCAGGGACAAATAACATGATAGCCAGTAGCAAACAGCATATAAATAAAAATACAAATAAACCATGAGTCATGAGACATGACAGTATGGACTAATTTATTATGACTAATATATTAAAAATTAGAAGAAAGGGGAAAGTTAGGAAACAAAATCATTTTCTTAGCAATTTTAGTTAGGCTTTCACTAAAAGGTTACCACTGCTGATTTTTTTATGTTTTGAGAGAGCCACAAAACATGTGGATTCGAGTAGTAAACTTATCTTCTTAGACTTCTTGCGGGGAGGGTACAAGGTGTTTGGGCACTTTTGCTTACTTTTATATATATGTAATTTTTTGGGGGGTCCCTAATAGGCCCCTCACTCCCCTAAATTAACACACACTCTTACACATAGACTAACATAGACACTTACTAACATGCAAACACACTCACACACACCTATACTAACACCAAACATACTAACCATATGCTAAGACCCACTTTCTAACACCATACACCAAAACTCTCTAATAACACAGCTAACACAATATGTTAACTCACACACTTTAACATTATACAGTGACAGTCACTCACTCTAACACCATACACAAACACACACTTTCAAACACCATATGATAAACATGCACTTTAACTACACACATTAACACACACCCTAAAACCACATTCATTCACATTGTACAGCACACACTCAATGCGAGCTGCTGTGCAACCCCCGCCGCATTATGTTTTGCTTAGCAAGAAAGTTGACCTGGCTCATGAGATTCCAAAGGTGTTTACGTTGTCAGATAAGTAAAATCCCTTTCTTTTTCTATTAAAAATTTAAATGAGCTTGTACTGATCCTGTGTATGAAATGAATCACAACTGCAAAGTGTGTGCTAATTTTTTAATATATTGGTTATTTAGCATAGATTGAAACAAAGGTCATAATGACTAGCAACTTAAGATAGGATATCTGAAGATGTCTGCTTTTTAGAATTGCGCATTGCCCCAAATAGGACCTAGCAAAGCAATTGGTAAAAATAAAAAAAAATAAAAAATTGTGTTAAGAAAAAAACATTTCAGAGTTGGTGAGATATACAGTATATCTACAAACACCAAATATAAATATATATAAAATCTCATTTTTTTATTTATTAAAAATTGAAACAAACTTGTAAATATCCTGTCTAAGAAATTAATATCACAACTGCACAGTAAGTGTGTTTTATTTTTCTATACTGGATATTTAGTATAGATTTGCTTTGAGATGCCGAGAGAAAGGTTGGATGATTAGTGAAGTTAGTTAGGATGTCTTAAGATGTCTGCGTAAAAGGTTACTTTTAATTAGAATTGGCAGAAACATAAACTGCTCCAGTAAAAGAATTGGTAAAAACTACAATTTGAAAACTAAGCTTTGCATGTAGCTGATAAAGGAAGACTAAACAACGAACCCCTTCGTGTATTCATTAATTAAAGGTAGGATTTTGATACAAATTTAAATGTAATATTATATATTTAATGAAATATATATGTTGGATATTGTCAGGGTCCGGCGACCCGACACGGTACACGGAAGGGTCTGGTGACCCGACACGGTACCCGGCAGGGTCCGGCGTCACAACGCGGCACCTTACCTGGACGCCCGCTACCCGCGGGCATCGGATCGAGCGCGTCTTCTGCTGGCTTCCCCGGCCGGCTTCTGCTAGGCGCGCCCTCTCCTAACTTTATTGTTCCCCGAACACTGTTCGCGGGAACTCGCCGCTGTAGCTTCCCACTCGGGGGCGGAGCTATGCTCAGTGCTCAGTTATTGTGCTTACCTGCTACATCCTGAGTGTGTCTTCCTAGTGATTTACCGTGTACCTACTTGGCTTTCCTCTGACCTCGTTCCTGCTTGACCCTTCTGTACCTCGTTGCCTGCTCGTGTACCATACCTCGGCTCGTGTCCTGATTGTGATTCTGCCTGACCCTTCTGTACCTCACTGCCCGCTCGTGTACCGTACCGTGGCTTATCCTGACTCCGTCTGGGCCTTGTCAACTAAGCGCCTCTGCCTGCATATTGAGCTCCGTTTCCCTATAGACTTATCCTTCCCGGTTATTGCTCCTGACTGATATGCTTGTATATGTCATGCTATTTTGCCCAAATGGGATAACATTCAAGAAAAGTACTGATATATACCGTATTGGCTCGTATATAGGCCGCCCCCGTATATAGGCCGCCCCCTAAAAGTTTGGTGCTTTTTTAAAGAAAAAGTTTTTTTCTTTAAAAAAGCACCAAAAAACATGCTGCCACTCTGCCCCCCCGAGATATGCTGCCACTGCCCTCCCTCCCCGAGATATGCTACCACTGTCCTCCCTCCCCGAGATACGCTACCTCTGTCCTCCCTCCACGAGATACGCTACCACTGACCTCCCTCCCCGAGATACGCTACCACTGTCCTCCCTCCCCGAGATAAGCTACCACTGTCCTCCTCTGCCCCCCCCCCCGGACTTAGCGGAGCAGACTCCCGGGTGTCTACGCAAAACACAACTGGATGTGCCGGCACCGGAAGTTGTATACGTGTATTGCGTAGATGTCCCCCGCCGGCCCCGCAAGACACCCGGGAGTCTGCTCCGGTAAGTCCAGGGGGGGGCAGAGGTAAAACGCATCGTGCGGAGGTCCGCACGATGCGCTTAGACAACCTCCCGTGCCGGCACCCCCCCCCCGTGGGAAGTGCTGGCAGGGGAGGCTGTCTGAGCGTATCGGGGAGTAGGATGCAGGTCCCCTGCACCGCTGCGGGGGATCTGTATCCTAACCCCGCTGCCTGCCCGGCGCCCGGGACTGCAGTCCCGGGCGTCGGGCGCTAGACCCCGAATATAGGCTGCACCCCCACTTTAAATACTTAAAGTGGGGGAAAAAAGTGCGGCCTATATTCAATCCAATACGGTACTTGTATATGTAAGTAGTAATTAAAAATAACAGCCATTATATGCAAATGTTCTTCATAAAAATAAATATTGATATGCTTGACACAAGAAAGTTAACGGACAGCAAATTCTATATGTCCATTGTTGAGGTTCCATATTTTTTCAATTAGGAGAGAGATTCTGAGTCCCAAAGAGTACAGCTTCTGCTCCATGATAACCTGTCTTTGGCTGAGGAAATAAGAGTGATAAGGGCAGAGACAACACTGAGATGGAAAACAATGTATGAGTCTGACTCCAAGTCTGATGGAGAGACAGAGCATGGATGGGAGAGGCATCAAGGCAATGACACTGAAAGTGAGTATGTGCATCGGTTGGCAGGTGATCTGGGTCTCTAATGCCTCCATCATTGGTATATAAATGGAAACTACTAGTATGACCACCACCTTCTTTCATGAATCTTACATTAGTTATTGTTTTATTTTATAACAAAAAAACTTTATTGCGAAAAAATATGCAATATCTGAATCTTCTTCATATGCAGAAGGAGACAATTCTTTAAAATATGTTGGGTAAATAGCTGTAAACATATATTAAAGTGGAACAATAATATCGTTTTGACTATGTTTCATGTAGTCAAGGGAATTGGCCTCTCATACATCTCACACTACCAATCATGTCTGCTTTGTTTATAAAGCATCCATTTGCATCTCGTTACTGTAAGGAAATTTTATTTTACTGAGAGGGTGGTAGATAAATGGAACAGCCTGTCTGGCCTTGGCTTATCTGTGTTTAAGATCTTGAACTGTCCTTTGGTACTGCGTCTGTGTCACATTTGCTTGACATCCTCAGACACTTTTGCCGTAAAATACTTTTCATCCAAACTCTGATAATGCCTTGTGGGACACATATAAAATGTTATCTCACTATGGTACCCTTCATGTCCCAGCACCATACCTCCCAACATTTCAAAATATGAAAGAGGGTCACTTTTTTGCACTTTACAATGTCACGCTTGCATCGCCACTTAAAACACGCTTTGTTTTTGTCAGCACAGTCATGCATATTAAAAATAACCAACACATTGAATTTAATTCCCATGAGGCTCAGCCAGACATATTACTTCCATGATGCTGGCTGAGCATCATGGGAAGTGCAGCAACAGTAAAGCTTCAGATGCCAGCTGTGAACTAAAATTCCCATTATTCTCAGCCAGCCAGGTGTTCACCATACTACTGGCTGAGCATCATTGAAAGAGTAGTCCATAGCAGCAGAGATTTTTTTAAATTAAACAAGGCTAATGTTAGCCTCCCTTCCAGGACCATTACACACTGCCTTTACACACCCCTGCCCATAAACACACATATACACATACACTGCCTTTACACACATACATGTACACTGCCCTTACACACACACATATACACGTACACTGCCCTTACACACACACACACACATGTACACTGCCCTTACACACACATATACACGTACACTCCCCTTACACACACATATACATGTACTCTGACCTTACACACACATATATTGTCAGGAACTGGGTCCATACAAACGACTGTAATGACCCAGAGCGTCCAAAGATGGAGTCCAGGATGCAGTAGCGGAGTGGGACACGGCCTGGTGCAGGGCGACTGCAGTCACCCGGGTGAATAGCACCTAGGGTTGTGCAGTCACATACCAGCACCCTGACATAGCAGCGGATGTTGTCCAGAACAAAACAAAGTGATATCCTGCAGGCACCCTGGAGCATGCATGAGACATAGCACGAGAATCATGTGCAGGATGCGGCAGGCTGAGAGTATGGAATCTAAGCAGAGTAACAGCTGAAACATAGCGAGCAAGGGACAGGGAAACCGAGCAAGAAACATGACCAGACAATACATACATGGTACAGGACACAACAAAGGACAGGGAACAAGGCAAGAAACACAGGAAACACTGAGTAAGGAGCCGAGATCCTCAGACGCTTCTCCTTTAAGCAAGGATAGGAAATCTTAACAGGGACATGGGGAGAGGAGAGATTAACCGAGGTCCTCAGATGATTCTACTTGGATCAAGAAGCTCTAAAATATTAATGTTATTCTATTTATATCCCTGTATGTCATGCCTTTCTAAGAAAATATCAAGGCCCCTTTTGAAAGTATCTAATGTATTGGATAACACCACCTCCCTTGGAAGTGAATTCCATACCTTTATTGTCCTCACTGTAAAGAATCCCTTCCTTTGTCATCTATGAAACCTGCGCTCTTCCAGTCTCAGAGGGTGACCTCTTGTTCTTTGTATATTTTTGTTAATGAAGAGCCGAAGAGCTCTTTATATTGGCCCTGCATATATTCATGTAATGTTATCATATCCCATCTGAGATGCCGTTTTTCTAGCATATATAATTTGAACTTTTTTAGTCTCTCTCATAACCTCCTTTGCACTTTTTCTAATTCCATAATGTCCTTTTTAAGGACCGGTGCCCAGAATTGTACCGTATATTCAAGGTGAGGTCTTACCAATGACCTGTAAAGAGGCAAATTGATTTTAAGAATCAATACCTGTTTTCAATTGTTATTCCTAAGTCCTTCTCATTGGTAGTTTCCCCCAAGGATATTTTATTTAAAGAATAGGTTGCATTTTTTTTTTTTTTTTTTACCATACTGCATAACTTTGCATTTCTCTATATTGAACTGCCACTTACACGCCCAGTCCCCAACTCTGTCTAAATCTTCCTGCAAAGAAGAAACATCAAGGTTAGTCTGAATTACCTGGCCTAAATTTGTGTCATCAGCAAAAACTGTGACATGGCTCTCAGTGCAGCTTGGGAGATCATTTATAAATAAATTAAAAAGAAGAGGACAGAGGAGAGACCCCTGAGGCACTCCACTTAATACCTGCGTACCGGCTGGGAAACATCCATTCACAACAACCCTCTGCATTCTATCTTTTAGCCAATTTGTGATCCACATACAGACATTTGCCCCTAAGCCTATTTCTGTTAATTTATTGAGTAGCCTTTTATGCGGAACCGTATCAAATGCCTTAGCAAAGTCCATATAAATCACATCTACAGCCACCCCCAGGTCTATATTTTTACTAACTTTTTCATAGAATGCTAATAGGTTGGTTTGACAAGACCTGTCTTTCACAAATCCATGTTGACTTTTACTAATTGGATTATGGATCAAGATATGATCTTGAATGTTTACCTTTAGCAACCCTTCAAATAATTTCCCCACTACCGATGTTAAGTTTACTGGCCTGTAATTGCCCGGTTGAGATTTTGATCCCTTTTTAAATATGGGCACAACATCTGCCTTGCGCCAATCTAATGGAACTATGCCCGAGCTGAAAGAATCCCTAAAGATTAGTAAAAATGGTTGGGACAGAATTAGGCTTAGCTCCTTCAGTACCCTTGGGTGTATACCATCCGGTCCAGGGGCCTTGTCTACCTTAACAGTATTTAATTGCTTGAGCACTTTCTCTTGTGTCAGCCAATCCCATGTTTGCTGCAACGGTTCCTTAAAATTATCCAGCAGGGGCTCCGTCATTGGTTCTCCCTTGGTATAAACAGAGGAAATAAAAGCATTTAAGATGTCGGCTTTCTCTCTGTCCTCACTAATCAAATTTCACGTACCAACATTCTTTGCCTTTAACTTTTTTCCATTTACATACTTAAAAAAATTCTTGGGATTAGTTTTACTTTCCTTGGCAATAAATTTCTCATTTTCTAGTTTAGCCATTTTAATCTCCTTTTTGCAGGCTTTGTTGGCATCTTTGTATGCCATAAATGATACTACTGACCCCTCGCTTTTATAATGCTTTAATGCCAATTGTTTATTCCTTATTTCCTGTTTTACTTTCCAGGTAAGCCACATTGGTTTTGATTTGTTTCTTTTGTATTTGTTTCCCATAGGTATATATTGGGATGTGTAACTTTGAAATGTGTGCTTAAAGGTATTCTATTTATCCTCTGTGTTTAACCCAGAGAACAATCCATCCCTTTCTATACATTCCATGGTTGACCTTAGCATGTCAAAGTTTGCCCTTCTGAAATTAAGTGTTTTGGTAGAGTAGTTACCCATTTGCTTTTTGGAATTAATCTCAGATGAAACCATGTTATGGTCACTATTTCCCAAGTGTTCTCTTACTTTAATGTTTGAGATAAGTTCCTCATTGTTAGTTATTACCAGATCTAGACAGGCATCCATTCTGGTTAGGGTCTCTATTAATTGCGACATAAATTGGTCGTTAAGCAGGTTCAGAAACTTGCTGCCCTTAGTGGAACAAATTCTACTATTCCAATCTATATCTGGGAAATTAAAATCTCCCATGATTAAAACTTCATTCCTATTTGCAGCCTTTTCAATTTGAAATAGCAGCTGATCTTTCCCCTCATTGCTAATGTTGGGTGGCTTGTGGCATACACCCACAAGTAGTGTGTGACTCTTTCTACTATCTAGGTTAATCTCCACCCACAGCGTCTCCACATTACTACTGTCATCATGCACATCTTCCTTAATACTGGGCTTAAGTTTAGGGTTTGCATATAAACAAATCCCTCCCCCTTTCTATTTACTCCCTTCTAAAAAGTGAATATTCTTGTAAGTTTACTGACCAGTCATGCGTATCATCCCACCACGTTTCCGTGATACCGATCAAGTCATATTTTTCATTACTTACCAATATTTCCAGCTCACCCATTTTGTTTGCCAAGCTTCTCACATTTGCTAAAAGACATTTAAGGTTATTACCCATTGCTGGTGTAACAGTTGACAAATAATTCTTGACAGCAAGTTTTGTACTACGTAACACCATATTGTCTGTGCTAACCCCACCAGTGCTCTCACGCCCTTTTCCCATAGCTAGACCCCCTTCCAGTCTACTCTAGCTAGCACTTCATTTCTATCTTTATCCTCCCCCCAGAACCTAGTTTAAAAGATCCTCAATTACCCTAGCAATCCTCTCCCCTAGCACTACAGCCCCCTCCTCATTGAGGTGCAGTCCATCCCTGCTGTAGAGTCTGTAGCTGACTGCAAATTCTGCCCAGTTCTCCAAAAACCCAAATCCCTCTTTCTTACACCACGCTCTTAGCCATGCATTGATCTCCCTAAGCTCCCACTGTCTCCCTGAAGTAGCGCGTGGTACTGGTAACATTCCAGAGAATATTACCTTGGAGGTCCTTTGCCTATGTTTCTGACCTAGTGCCCTAAAATAATTTTTAAGGATCCCCCACCTGCCCTTAACTATGTCGTTTGTACCAACATGTATTATGACCGCTGGATCATCTCCAGCCCGTCCCAACAATCTGTCTACCCGGTCCACAATATGTCGAACCCGAGCACCCGGGAGACAGCATACCGTTCGGGATTCGGGGTCCTGGCGACAGATTACTCTATCAACCTTCCTTATAATTGAATCCCCTACCACCAGCACCTGTCTAGCCTTCTGGCTCCCCACTATGCTGGAAAGGCTACTCTCCTGGCTGCTAGGAGAGTCAGCCTGCCCCAGAAATGCTTCCTCTGAGCTGATCTCCCCAGCATCTTCGCACAAACTGGCAAACATGTTGGGGTGATCTAGCCCAGAACAAACCTTCCTAGCTCTCCGGCCCCTGCTGCCCCTTACACAACTAACCCAGCTCTCTGCCCTCGAGACCTCTTCTTCCCCATCTCTAACCCCCCAGCACTGACCCCAGCCAATGCCTGCTCTGTAAGCAGTAAGCTCCTCTCCATGTTGTCTATGTCCCTCAGTGTTGCCAGTTGCCTCTTTAGATCTAGTACAGTACATTCCAAAGAAGCAACCTGCTCACACTTACAACAGCGGTATGGCCCCTGGGGAGCTCACTCCAAGAGCCTACTAATGTAAGACGCAAAATATATGTAAATATATTATATGGAATTACAAGGATTTATACTTTTGGAAATTAATGCCCATTCCACGGCTTATATGCTGCTGAAGCTCAAACAAAAATTCTACACGAAAGGCAACAAAGCCAACTCCCTCCTGGCTAAGAAATTAAGACACACTCTATCACTTTCCCGCCCATCCCACATTAAAGATCACACTGGCCAAGATGTTTGGAATCCTTCCCAAATGGTGGACATCGTAAAAAGCAGATCCAGAATAGCAAACCGCACTCGCTTCGTCCCTCGTCTACAGGGTGGCCTTCATATGGAGTCCTACCACGAAGCTAGCATCCTCTCACAGACACTTCCATTCCTCTCTCACACTCAACCTCCAACCTGGACATCCCAGGAAAATGTCATTATCTCCCCATTCACGATAGACCAACTTTTATGGGTGCGTCGGAACAGGCGACCACCATTGCCTCCCTTACTCCCAACGACTAGACACATGGGACAGGGTGGCCAAACGATTCCCCTCCCCACCAACTTACCCGAATAACCCCCATGCGGACACAACTCATTCGGGATTTACAGATCTCCCGCTGGATCAGCCCCGGCTTTCGCACGCTAGGCGTTTTATACGCGGACAGGGTTCTATCCCCCTTCTCACATCTTAGTTCCACACACGACATCCCACGACATGACTTTTTTAAATATCTCCAAATACGCCATTTGTTCCGTTCACTGCCCTCTCCTGTGTGTCACTCTTCCTTGGCCCTCCAACAGCTGTTTGTTGCACCTACCTGTCCCGCCGTCCCTCGCGCGCGTCCTCCTCGTGTACTGACGTGCGCTCGGCACGCACACGAGGGGGTGTGTGTGTACTGAGCGATCACCCACAGTTCTGTTCAGGCTGATAAACGATCCGCCGCTACGCGCTCGCGGCGCCCGAACGGTACCTCTTCTGCCTGTGTGGCGCTTCCACGTTGCTCGCGGAAGTAACACAGGCAGAGAGGACTTAGTGTCTTTTTGTTGAGCCACCGCAAGCATATCAGCGGCGATCGTGTATTCGATCCGCCGCTACATGTTCACAGTGGCTTCAACGGTACCTCTTCTGCCTGTGTGGCGCTTCCGTGTCACTCGCGGAGGTAACACAGGGAGAGTATGTAGTGTTGTGTGCTGCCTGCCCCGATCCCGGCTTGTTTTTTTTGAATCGCTCCCTTTCGCTCAGCTGGTTTATACCGTTCCTTGGCGAGTTCACGCCATTCCTGCTTTGTGGGTCCATCACCTGTTGATATTTTTGCGTCGATCGTAAAGACGTCATCTTACCTGTGATTGGCCCGCTCCCTGTTCTCCCACCATTGGCTCTATTTAAACTTCCTTGTTCTGTGTTTCTGTGCCCATTCAACAAGTCCATATTATTGTTCTCAGGGTTTTTGTTTTGCTAGTGCTTTCTGCTTGATTTTCACGTGTACCAGACCTCGGTTTTCGTTCTTCTGACCTTGATCCTGCACTGCCTGTCCCGACCTTGGCTGTTGTTTACTGACATTGCTCCTGTGCTGCCTACCCCGATCCCGGCTTGTTTTTTTGAATCGTTCCCTTTCGCTCAGCTGGTTCATACCGTTCCTTGGCGAGTTCACGCCATTCCTGCATTGTGAGTCCATCACCTATGGTGCCTGATCCGACGTAACACTGTTCTCACTGTGTGATTCGGCCCCCAGATTCTCGAGGGCTATTTCCACCTGGTACTCCCTCTTAATCGCCCGCAACTTCGCTCATAAATTACCACATATGCTAGCCTGGGAGAGGGAGCTGGACACAGAGATCCCACTAGAGTCATGGATCGAAGCGGAAGAGGCAATGAGGGGGGTCACCCATTGCACCGACCATATAGAGCTTTAGAAAAAGCTCAGTTGCCGCTGGTACCTCACCCTGGTCCGTCTCTCACACATGTGGGACAACCAATCCAAGCTTTGCTGGAGGGGATGCGGTCAAACAGGTTCCATGCTTCACGTGTGGTGGAGCTGTCCAGTGCTGACGCCGCTCTGGAGGGAAATGTTTACTCTGATACGCTGTATTTTTCATTGCCCATTTGATTTTCCTGATCCACTAGGGGGGCGCTTGTGTTTGGTCGGTTTTCAATTTGAAAAGTAAACAGAAGAAATAACTATGATAGTGTAGTATATCAAACTCAGTTGTTGTATGGAAATTGTATATATGCACTCACAATCTGAATAAGTTGATCAGGCTTCGTATATAAACCCACCGCGATCCGTATGTGGAGTATATATGGAGAAAGCAACAACATAAAGAACACAATGGTGTAGTAACTCAATATGTTCTGGCTTGCCAGGAGAGAGTGTTATTACGGGTTTGCAGCTGTGTATCCGGTTGAAAGGAGAAAGGAAAGTATCTCTTTATTATTTCTTCTTGTACACACCTTTTTGACACTGGTTTTCACACATTTGATTTTCCACCAGAATTAGCCTTGCTACACATGTTTCCTGACCCCGTCCCCCACCCAACTTGAAAACTTCTCATACATATTTTCTTGGCCACTAAACTGTGCATGGCCAAACAATAGAAAACCGAATATTGTTTTGATATTGATATTGTGACCACTCTGGAAAAACTCAGAATCTTAGAGAAAATATCCCACGATTCTTCTTGCACCACACACATATACCTAAAAACTTGGACCCCTTGGCTAAACAGCCAGATTCTTTCTGAATACTACTGATTCTGTATCCCGCGCCATTAATTGTATTATTTTTGATTGGACCCGACCACACCCAACCAGCACTCCCCTCCACGATGACCGAGTCTTAGGCTCGCGACAATACTGATGTGTTCCTCTTGAGCATCTACCCTCTCTCAGTCTCTGCCAGTCAAATAACCTACTGACACGGCTTCCAGGTACATCACTAGACATTTGATTTACTTTATGTTTCTTTTGTTGCCTTTCGTTATGTTAGTTACACATTTATGCATATGATTTGATACATTTAATCTATGTTGTAAACAAAAAATAGTCAGATCCGGCTCGGCTGGCTGGGTCTCCACTGCGGGCCGACATCGACCTTGCATCTTCTCTGCATGTACTTGCCCTCACGACCTCCTTGGAGTCTTCCGCCCAACATCAATCCGCTGTGTCATAGACTCATGTCTCTCTACACTGCTTACTGAGATAGCATACCGCCCTGCGTGACGGTTGTCTTCACCTCACAATGTATTGATGACACTTTTCTTGTAATCTTTCAAGGATCTGATGAATAAAAAACCTTCAAATGTTAAAAAAAAGAAATAAATTAACTCTCCTTCTTTGCTTGTAACTCCTCACTTAGAGATGTCACTTAGGAGATGGCAGTAAGATTCGCCCCAGCTCAGGATTCGCTTGTGTGTCCAAGCTAAATGCAACTGCAAAAGCCAAGCAGAACTCACAGAGCATCCTTCTTCTTTCTGCCTCCATCCTGTATCCTGCATCCTGTGGTGGGAGCGCGAGGTCTGTCACTTCAGACCTCGTTTTACTACTCCCTCATCACTACGCGCCAGCTATTGCTGCAGAGCGCAGGGATGACATCATATCCCCGCGTTCGGCATTATTTGCCGGCGGGTAGTGATTAGGGAGCAGTAAAGCGAGGTCTGAAGTGACAGACCTTGCGCTCCCTAATGTTGAGCCGCCTAGAGGGAGATTGTGATCTCCCAGCTAGGCTGCAGCTGCTGATCAGGTGGGGGGTCATTTCCTTGGTTAAAAAGGGTTCCTAGGTTTTGACATTTGTTTTTTACTTAAATTGTTTTTTTTGTAATAATCATATTGTGTGTTGGTTGGTTGTTTTAGGCAAGGACGCACAAGTTCATTAAGTTTGCATTCTCTTGCATAACGCGTACAAAGTTAAAATAACTTGTAACTTGAATGTTAGCAAGGTCATGCATCCTCAGTTCAGTTTGTCAGTGAATGCTGTTTCATTGAGCAATATTGTTAAGAGGTAATATTTACTTCAATGCTAATTATTAGCTATAACTGGTACAAATTATAACTTTTTGGAATACACAATTACTTTTGATATTTTAACCTGACTTGCAAAATTGACATAGAAGCATTGAATTTGACAGCAAATACGACCATTACATCTTAAATAGTCTGCCTGATTTTTGTGCTGTAAAGATCTAATTTCTTAGTGTTGCATAAATTTGGAAAATACATATTCCTATTCATGCATGTTTGAATTTACTCACATTGTTAACCTCTGCCACTTCTGCTGGGAGGCTTTTCCACTCATCTACTACCATCTTAGTAAAATAAAACTTCCTTACATTACATCAAAATATTTTAATCTCTAATTTCAGAATATTGACTTTGTGGTCATAGCTTTCTCTGTCACTGTTAGTTCTAGACCTAAATTCAGAGCTATCTGAAGCTCTGTTACGATTGGAGAGAGAAAATCAGAACCTGAAAGAAAGATTACACACTCTTAAGGGAGAAAACCTAGACTCTGAGACTTCAGCACAACATGCACAGAGCAAGAAATACATTCAAAGTCTAAATCAGGTAGGTGAACTTTGCAGGAAAAATGTATATTGATAGGAAATTGATTCACCCAGACTTGAACCCTGACTTCCATGTTGATGACCCTCACCCTTACCACTTCGCCTATCTGTTTTTTTATAGCTTAGTCTCAGTCCTGCAAGTCTGGATGTGATTGCCAATGCTCCCCAGCTGTATCTGGTCAGCATACCTGGGAACTCTCCGGGTTTGACCCGGAGAGTGCCGGGTGAAGCACCGCTTCTCCGGTTTTTCCGGGTCAAGACCCGAATTCTCCGGGTCGTGGGACTGGGTTCTTGACACGCCCCGCTCCCCGCCCATTTTCCCTTTAAATGGAGGTGTTTCCCACTGCCATCAGTGGGAACGTCCGGACGTCAGTGGGAACGCCCCCGATGTCAGCGGGACCTCCCACTGACATCAGTGGGCAGTTCTGGCCGCGTCCCGCAAGGGAAGGCTCCGGGTAGCCGGAGCCCAGAAGTTCCCAGGTATGCTGGTCAGGTGTCTACATGACCTTTCAGTGTGAAACAAGACGGATGAATTAAATGTATATATATATTAACCTTTCATAACAGTATGTAAGCTTGTGAAAAGGGCCCTCTTTACCTTATGTATCAGATTGTCTTAGTCTGTCACTTCTAATTTTATCATATTTGAAGGTGTATATTGTAAGATCACTGGGTAAATTGTGAGTGCGATATAGATAAAAATTAAGTTAAGATTAATAATAAAAATGTAGAAATTCTAATATGTTTATTTCTTAAGTAACTATAGCAAACAATGGATTGCTCTAGTCACCAGGAATCTTCCATTCGTTGCTAAGGTGTTAATACCACTTTAAAAAGTTTGCATGAGAATTTCCATTTATAAGCAATTAAAGTGTCACTTATTAAAGAATTACTTTTTTACACAGGAGTCAGATGGAGGCAGTTTGGGTGAAAAAGAACATCTCCAGAAAGAGTGGGAAATAAAACTGTACGAAAGACTAGAATCAGAACAGTTAACTAAGATACAGTACAAGACTGATGTAAATGTACAAAGCTCTCAGGAACAACTGGAGCAAAACTTTGAGTCTGATGAATTACAAAGCGGTCCAACAGAGGAAATGTATTCAGAAGAAAAAATACAAAAGTCTGAAAACAGAGATGACGAGACACCTGAGGAACTACATGATGCTACTACTAGTACCAGTATAGAACAGTCAATGGGAAGGCTTGTGGAAAATAGTTCAGTACACCTTAAACAGGTGGGTCAGTTGGAAGAGAATTACAATGAGATGCAAGTACTCAACAAAGTAGTAGAAGAAAGATCAATTAGGCAATATTTAGAAAATAGAAACACAGATGACTCAGAACCAGTTCAGAGACAGCTGGAAAGGAGAGAAAGAGACAGGTTACAGATGGAGTTGGATGAGAAGAACAAAGAAGTACAAGTCCAGAACAGAAAACTGGAAGTGAAAGCTGGAGAGATACAGATGCTAAAGAAACAGCTGGTGGAAAAAGAAGACGAGAAACAGCTTCAGCAAAGACTACTCCAAGAAAGTATCACATTGACAGAATACTTACAGACACGCCTCCTACAATCAGAGGAGTCACATCTGCTAAATAAGCACCTTCAAGAGAGCGCTGAGGAGGTTCAGGCTTTAAAGAAACATCTAGAAGAAAGCATCCAAGACATGAAATACCTAACAAGGCAGCTCCACGATTGTAAGTTTCAATCACTGAGGAAGCAGCTTGAGGAGAGTGCAATGGAAATGCAGTCACAAAAGAGACACCTTGAAGACAGTATAGGGGACAATCAGTTACTGAAGGGGCAATTAGAAGAAAAGGGACTTTTGGAACAGTCTCTGAAAATACAACTAAAAGAAATAACTGCAGACATCCAGGTTATTAAAATACAGTTGCAAAATAGTACCACAAAGGAGCAGTCTATAAGGAAACAGCTAGAAGAAACTGCAAGAGAGAAGTATTCATGTGAAAAGCTACTGGAAGTGTGTTCCCAGGAGGTAGAGTTCTTAAAAAAAAATCTTCATGAGAGAGAAGGACAGATACAGTCACTAAAGAGAGAACTACAAGAGATAACTGAAGAGGCAAAGTATCTAAAGAAACAAATGGGGGTGATACATGATATATACCTTTTACAATTTAAGCAGATCACAGAAGAAAGTGGGGCTTCAGAGTTAGTTTCACTAAGGAGACAGTTGCACAAGACAGTTGAGGAAGAAAAGTGTCTTGTTAAAAACATTTTTGAGGGTATGGAAGAAAGAAACTATCAAAGACAAGTTGAGGGGAAAGAGGAAGAAATATTGCCTAAAACAGAGCTACAAGACAGAGCTCAAGAGATTATATCACAGAAAGGACACCTAGATACCGACAAAAGAGCCATGAGTTTAAAGAAAAATGTAGTAAACAATAATCTCGAGTTGCAGTCACTGAGAAAGTACTTGGTAGAGAAGGCAGAAAACATACAGTGTCAGAAGAAACAAGTGAAACAGAATGACAAAGAGAGAGAAAAACAAGGATGGAAATTTGAAGCAAGCTCTGAAGAAACACAGGACATAAAGGCTATGCTTGAAGAGAGAGAGGTACACGAGCATGTTTTGAAAGGACAAGTGCATGAAATGGGTGAAGATGTGCACTCCCTGGAAAGACAGTTGAAGGAGAATGAGAAAATATGTGTCACGAGCCAGCTTCATGAAGGAACTAAGGAGACAAATGCACAGCAAAGACAAGTATTTGACACAGAAGAAGCATGTTTGCTAAAGAGACAGCTTGCCCAAAGTGCTGGTGAAACTGTGTCACTAAAAAGACACCAACAGCTTTTTGATAGGGCAGATAAAACAGATTTACAGAATAAACATCTGGAGGAAAGCACTTACATGACACAGTCACTGAGTAAGGAGTTACAACTTCAGACACAGCTTCCAGGGGGAACTGATGAAACAAAAGTTCTACAGAAAGAGTTGCATAATCACTGTGAGGCAGATTTACTAAAATGGCAGTTACAAAGCAGTCCTGAACATGCACAATGTGCGGCGAGTGGGGTTCAAATGAACTTGGAGGTGGCTGAATTTCCTGATATACAGTCTCAGGACACAGAAATAGACCAGCAAAATTACAGGAGGTTGCTGGAAGAAACCAAACAGAATATAGAATTACAGGAAATACAACTCAAGCAGTGTACAGTAAAGGAAAAGTCCCTTGTGTACAAATTGATAGACAAAGAGAAATCCGAACTATCACATACTAGAAAACTAGAAGAGGCTACAGAAGCACTAGAAATGTATAAAAACATTTTAAAGGTGGAATCTCCCAGTAGGTACATTCAACAGCATCATCAAAAGGGGCTATTCAAAAAGAAAACACATTTCCTGCCTCAGAAAGAACAGTTCCAAAAAGCTCAGATCTATTCACAAATGCAAGTAGAAAAGAGAAAAGAAGAGCCACCAAAGATACATTTTGAAGAGGGCACTGGCCAACTTCTCTCTCATCCACTCTTAAACAGCAATAATTCTGAACTTTCCAATATATCAATCAACCCCGTCCAAAAATCTATTACAGAACCACTCCTCACTGTTTCTGTCCCCTTTGTCTCTATTACTACCACAAATGTACCATCCCTTCAGGTATCAACCCATGTATCCTCTATCCTACCTTCACCTGTCTCACTTTCTTCACCTACACCTGTTTCTACCATCCTTTCTATATCTGTTGATAACACCCTGCCTAAATCCACCAACCTGCCTCCATTTTCCTCACTTTCTCTTCCTACTTCTACATCTGGCCTCCATTCTCTGTTCCATCCTGATTCATCAGTTCCACAGACTTCTAACCAATTTCCTACCCCTATCTATATTCATGAGTCAACACTCTCCTTGCTGCTGCTGGAGGTGCAAGAAGTACGTAAAGAGCGTGCAGAGATTCAGGAACGCTATGAGTCATTACTCAGGCAGGAAGTAGAGCTGGTGAATGCCCAAAGAGAACGCCGTACAGGAAGGAGTGCTCTGAGGGTACTGAGGCAAGAACACCAAGAGCTTCAGCAGAGGTAATACAGTATGAAAACGTATTAAGTATGTTAAAGATGATCACTAAACTTGTGCATGCGGATTCATAAAAAATTTAATTTTGTTAAACTTGTCAATTTGTACAAATGTCCAAAAAGGAGGAGGGGCCCCAATGAAACAAACAAAAACAAAGCAGAGAGCTCCAAATTTTCATTTGCATTTTTTCATTCTCACCCACTCTTTTTTATTCACTCTCGCCCGCTCTCTCAAACTCTTTGTCAATGTCTCCTTACCTTCATTGTGTCTATTCTTCTCCTTCGCACCACTTCCTGTTCTATATTTCTTCTTTCTTTTTGTCTTACGCGGTGGTCCACCTGCCTCTCAGTACCATTATCTCAGCCTTGTGTAGTAGTTTTGCAATAGGGCAGAGCCTCGGTGCACACCCTCTCACTCAATTAAAGGCCCTTTCCTGTTCCGGATCCACGGAGAAGGATTTCTTAAAAGAGTTTTTTACACATCTCTCTCTTCACGGATCCATCTGCATTATTCTGGCCCTGTATCAAAAGAGTGTAATGCTCTTATAGAAATTCAATTGACAAAGATACTACATGCTTTGATCATGCTGAATAATTCCCCAATTAAATCATTGATACTGATTTTAAAGCAATTTATTATTACTTTATTCAATTTGGGATTCAATATAATTGTACACCATGTTAAATACCGTAGGTTTGTTATTTTGAATAAAATTCTTGCAATACATTTTATCATTTTCATCACAATGTGCAGGGGGTGGGTGGGCAAAGATTCTGATTATTTTAACAATTAACCAAATATTTATTGTATTAGAAGAGAGAGGGCCAGGGTAGATGTTTCATGCATGTGTAATGTTGTTGGAAGGTTTGCTGAGCTGTCAGTGAATCAAGAACAAATACAGCAGCAACAACAGATGAAACTGCAGGAGCAAGAGTGCAACATGCAAAAACTGCAGATGGAAAATCAGAAACTGCATGAAGAACAGAAGAGGTAAAAATTGGAACAATATACATACCTGGGTACTCTCAGGGTTTAACTCCAATCTCATGGTGAAGAAGAAGATTCTGAGGGTCACCCAGCCTGGAGCCCATTCATTCCTATTCTATATTGCTGTGATCATATTTAAGGCTCCCAATTGATACTTTTGCAACCTGTATGTTATGGTTGATATACAGGTGACTGAATAAAGAATATCTTTAAATAATGACTAGTTAAGGTTTCCATAAGGAGTGGTATAAGAGCCATTTGGTTATCGCATTTGGTGAGCCATTATATAGAATCTTAACAATGGGCTATTAAGGGGTCAATTTATTTAGAAAGTTCCCAGGTATGGTGATATGGTAGAAAAATGAAGAGCTGGGTAAGTGCTACAGTTTTTTTATCCACACAGGCTACAAGATGAGATATCTACATTGGAAATAACTATAGGAGACAAGGTTGCAGAACTGAGGGAAGCGAGAAGACAGTTAACTTTGGAGCAGAGAGAAAAGGAGCAGCTGGAGAGAGAATGCAGAGAAATGAAAGAGACTGTGCAGCGTCTAGAGATTAGCAATACAGCTCTTTCTGATCACTATCAGGTAGGTCCTGAACATGTCCACTCCCCTTGTCCACCCAAATTTTTGTCCATGGGTGTAAACAACTATCTGCATTTCAGGTATTGTCTCAAGTAAAACTATCTCTTCAAGATCAGAACAACCTTATGCTGTCTCAAATACATACTCTGAGTCGTGATAACCGGGAATTATTAGAGCGTAGTCTAGAGAGTGGAGAATTGAGGCAAGAAGAGGAGAGACGATACAGGTGAGCATAATTTCTGATGTTTTAACATGGGTGTACTGAATTCTATTTCTGTGCGAGTCATGATAGATTAGTAAGACACTACCATTTTTTATTTTCTTTGTAATAAGAATAAAACCTCTGTAAGCAAATATTTGCTAGTTCTTTAATTAGGAAGTCTTTAAATACACACACACAATTTAAGTTTAGAATGTGCTCAAACATACAGAAAAAATATTAGTTTTTTTTAATTTCCCAAACTCTGCAGTTTATGTCATCACCATAGGAAGCATAAGCAGTTCCTGTATGTCAGAATTGTAATTATCATTTAAGTCATGTGCAAAATATGTCAAGCTATTCAGGCTTTACATTTTTTTTCCACACATTGACATGTAAAGCCTTCTCATTATGAGCTTATCATTCATGTCTTATATGATCTTGATCTTACTCCATATTCTCTCAGGGAGAAACTTACAGAACTCAAAAATGAGAAGCAGAAGCTGCTTGACAAGATCATGGATCAATATAGAGTACTGGAACCAGCTTCAACAATACCCAGGTAACAACTATAAAGATACCTGAGACCAAAACCTTTAAAATTGAGATTACTCAAATGCCCCAGTACATGCAATACAATGATATATAAAGATACCCGTATATACAGTAAATAGAACTGGATCAAGCAACTTTAATACAGAGGCTTGTAACATACAAGTTGAAATGTTTTACTGAAAACAGTTACATAATCTTAAAATCAGATGGTAATACACAGGTTCCAAATATCCCATAACTACAATGTGTGTTCAAAGCTCCTGGCAGAAGTGAGGCTGGATGGATGTTAGCTATTAAATAAATGTTAAATTATTAAACTCTGGGTGCTTTATAACAAGTAGAAGGTAAAAAGATATCTCATCTAGCTGTATACTCCTAGACTTCATCACTTGTATAACATTAAAATAGAAGGTTATTGCTTCCATCTCATATTCTACAGAATCTGCTAAACTCTCTAAACCTTTCTTTCTTTTCTAGCCACCATAACAGGAAAGGTAACTGGATAGCTGATAAGATGAAGAGGCTCCTCAGGTCACGTGAAAGAACCCCCAAAATACTCAATGAATTACCATGTCTCCTTAGCCCTCCCAATGAGCCTCCAGCAGAGGCAGAGACAACAGTTAAGAGTAAGAAACCATCTTGCCTCCTCCATGAACATTTTGTAGATGTTGCATTTCATTTTGATTAAGTCTGGATAATATGTGCTTTTATCTTATACGTTTTTTTGTGAGATATGATAACATAATATTTGGAAGTTTCATCCAAAACAAAATTAACTTGAAAAATGGAATACATACCCCATATGAAAAGAGGTAATGGTTAGAAAACATAGATGTCCGTTTACAATCTTTGTAATACTCTCCATCTGTCAGATATATAGTTTAATCAAAACGATCTCAAGTAGACTTGTGCATTTGGGTTGCTACGAACTTTATTTTTTTTTCCATTTAAGTTTTTATTGACATATAGCTGAAATCATGTTTAACGTTACAGTATCGAATGCCGTTTTTATTTTTTTCATTTTGTGGTCAACATACATTGAAACAATTCTTGTAAGACCAATCATGTAAAATCGTGTAACATACAAGTGGGATGACACAAGACATGGGGTGAACCCCAAACCTCACAGCATGATGCTCTTGAAGCTCTTGCCCAGATTCCCAGGTTGCTCTTGCCCAAATTCGCAGGCCCTTCAGCACATCCCTCCCCTCCACCCCCACCTGAACAGTAAACCCACCCTCAAGGCCCACCCCCTCAACATATAAAGTAACTTTAAAAGGAAGCAATAGGTAAATGACAATCTCCACTAAAGGCAGCAGAGGCTTATGATCACCTTACACCTTACAGCAAGACAGCTCTACCAGAAGTCTGATCCACAAGACGGCCATGCTCTCCCCTCCAACCAGCACACATCTGAAATGTCCAGTGAGGCACACATCCCCCCCTCCAAGGCCACCCATCTCGGGGTCACCGATCCTAAGTGGATCTGTGCCAGTTGAGCCAATTGGGCTGCCCGGAAATAGGTGAGTAAATGTGACACCCCCAAGCCTCCCTCCCCGTGGTAAGTATAGGTGGGATCGCCTCCACCTCGGTCGACTGTCGTCCCCAAAAAAACAAAAAAAGCTCTATCTCTGGCAATGCCAATGGGACAGGGAGAGACCAAAAAAGATCAACTTAACACTATAAAGTCTACCTAGCATAGATATCTTGTAGGACTTCCACCTGCGCAGGTCCCCCTTAAGCTGTTGAGTCATCGGGCGGTTTAGCACAGAAAAGGTCCGATAACTTGGCCGTGAAAAACACCCCCAGGTATCAAAGCCGAAAAGTCTGCCGTTTGAAGTCAAAATTAAGCTCAATGAATTTTACTGTCTGGTGGGGCAAGGAGACATTCAGGGTCTCACATTTAGAACTACTGATTTTAAAGCCTGAAATAGCTGGAAATTAGGACGGCAGGGCATATACATTTGGCAAGGACACCAGGGGGGATGAGAGGGACAAGAGGATGGAGTCTTATGGCAGCCGCCAAGGGTTCTATACAGAGGGCAAATAACAAAGTCCTGTCTAGTCTCTATCTAGTAGGGAGTTTGTATTCTAAACTCCCTACTGGGATTATCTTTAAAACAAGTAGTTGAGGAACCAACTCGTAAGGAGGCCATATTGGATTTAGTGTTCACAAATGGAGATTTGTTAACAGATATTTCTGTAGGTGAAAGTTTGGGATCTAGTGATCATCAGTCTGTGTGATTTAACATACGAACAGTGACTGAGTCACACCACACAAAAACAAAAGTTTTAGATTTTAGAAAAGCTGACTTTTCTAAAATGAGAATATGTGTAGAGGAATCATTATCAGACTGGGGCAATTTAAATGGAGTCCAGGAGAAATGGGATTATTTAAAAGCTGTATTATTGAAGATAACAGAAAATTGTATTAGGCTGGTCAGTAAGAGTAAAAAAATTAAAGAAACTGCTGTGGTACTCTGCAGAAGTGGCCAAAATCGTAAAAGACAAGAAGTTAGCCTTTAGTAGATACAAAAATACCCAAAGTGAGGAAGACAGATCTATAAAATTAGGCAGAAAGAAGCAAAGAAAGAGCTGCCAAATCACATGCAGAAGAGCGAATTGCTCTGTCAGTAAAAAGAGGAGATAAAGCATTTTTTGATATTTTAGATTTAGAAAGTAAAACAAGGATTAGTTAGATTAAAAACAAAAGGAATGTATGTAGAAGAGGATAAAGGTCTAGTTGAATGCCTCAATTAATATTTCTGTTCAGTTTTTACAAATGAAAATGAGGGAATGGGACCTCTTTTACGAAAAAAGAGTCATTTGAAATATGTGAGTTTATCGAGGCGGAGGTTCTACTTCAGTTGTCTAAGGTAAAGACAAAAAAGTTGATGGGGCCTGATAGGATACACCCCGAGTTATTAAAAGAGCTGGGGGGTGTACTAGCAAAACCGTTAACTGATTTATTTAATGATTCATTGGTAAAGGGAGTCGTCCCAGGGGATTGGAAAGTAGCGAATGTTGTGCCCATTCACAAAAAGCGCAGTAGGGAGGAGTCGGGCAACTACAGGCCAGTTAGTCTAACATCTGTAGTGGGGAAATTAATGGAAACAATGTTAAAGGAAAGGATTGTTGAACATCTGAAGTCACATGGGTTTCAAGATCAAAAACAACATGGGTTTACCTCAGGAAGATCATGCCAAATGAATCTTAATGATTTTTTTGATTGGGTGACTAAGGTAATTGATCAGGGTGGTGCAGTGGACATTGCATATCTGGGTCGCAGTAAGGCCTTTGACACTGTGCCACATAGAAGACTTATAACTAAACTGCAATCTCTGAGTTTAGATTGCAATGTTGTTGAATGGATTAGGGAGTGGCTGAGTGACAGACAACAGAGGGTTGTAGTCAACGGCGTATATTCAGAGCAAGGTCTTGTAACCAGTGGGATACCTCAGGGATCTGTACTTGGACCCATTCTCTTTAATATTTGTATTAGTGATATTGCAGATGGTCTTGATGGAAAGGTATGTCTATTTGCTGACGACACAAACATTTGGAACAGGGTTGATGTTTCTGGAGGAAGAAGCCAAATGGCAAATGATTTAGGTAAACTAGAAAAATGGTCAGAGCTGTGGCAACTGGCATTTAATGTGGATAAATGCAAAGTAATGCATCTAGGGCATAAAAACCCATGGGCAGAGTATAGAATATTTGATACTGTCCTAACCTCAATGTGTGAGGAAAGGGATTTAGGGGTAATTATTTCTGAGGATTTAAAGGTAGGCAGACAATGCAGTAGAGCAGCAGGTAATGCTAGCAGAATGCTTGGTTGTATAGCGAGAGGTATTAGCAGTAGAAAGAGGGAAGTGCTCATGCCGTTGTACAGATCAAAAAAAAGACAGATATGGGGGGGATGGAGGCGGATCATGTCGTGTTGACGTGCTGACGAGCGCCTCGGAAGGAGGAGTCATGGGGAACTAGTGCGGCACGGATCGAGGGGAAAGCTGGCGTTGGCTGATGGCGGCGGTGGTTAATATATCCTCCGACGGTTAGGAGGTATATTGGCGTGGTGTGGCGTGGCGTGGTGAAGCGAAGGCGAGGCGAGGCGAGGCGAGGCGTGACGAGGCGAGGCATGACGTGGCGAGACAAACCGGGCTGAGGGGTAGTGAGGAGTACCCAGGAAGTGGGGCCCAAAATCGCCGGAGGACCGCTGGAGGACAGGGGGAAGACCGATAAACTCCGACACTCGGAGTACAGAAATCGAGCTGGCGCACACGCGGATGCAGTAGGACAAGATAGGACAAGATTTTTATGATTCTGCTGGCGGTGACCTGCCCCTTGAGCAAGCGGGACCGCTATAGGAGTTGGCAGGTGCAACGGGGAGCTTGCTGTCCTCGCCGTGGTTCAGAGGCAGTAACACAACAGACGGTAAAGAAACCGTTTTTTTTTTTTTTTTTTTTTTTTTTACTATTGCGGTTAAACAAACAAACAGTCAACAAACAGTCAAGCAGCCAAGATATATTATGAATATTTCATGATGGTGTGTGATATACAGAGACTATAGATCATAGACCTTCTATTAACTTCTATATAAGATTAACGGAAAAGCATATGGACTATTAATATTTATATACCAACATAGCTACAAAACTAAAAACCTCATATTTTTCCTGACACGTCACAAGTCAGACACCTTTTATCAAACAGCCTTGTGGTATCACTTCTCTGGTCACTCAAAAGCCCTCCATACCTATTACTAAATTAAATACAAAATGCCTCCTAAAAATCCAAATGTTAAAAACAAGGAAAAAGATCTTAAACAAGATAAGGGCGCAACTCCCTTCTTTTCGCCAAGACGCTCTAAGGATATTATGGATCAATCTCAGGCGGAACCTTCCTTTTTACAGGAAGATACGCTGCATACCCCTTTAAGAACAGAGAGTGGGAATGTTACCCATGATATATTAAAAGCTGCTTTGGAGGAGTTAATGAAAAATATAACACATGAGATTCAAAACAGCTCTAAAGAAATTAAGGAGGAGTTTGCAATTTTTACAGAGAGACTTATTATGGTGGAAAGCAAACAAAAACACCAGGATAAACAACAAACACTGATTTTAGAGTCAATTAAAAATTTAGAAAGAATAGTTGAAGACCAACAGATGAAAATTTCTGTTCTTGAGGATCAATCACGGAAAATGAATTTACGAATCAGGAATATACCAGAAACTTACTCAAATGGCAGTTTGCAAATATTTTTAGCAGATATGATTCAGGAGACATCTAATGGAAACTCTCCACCTGACCCAATTGAGAGATATTATCGATTGAAGAAACCTAAATCCATAGCAGAAAAGTTACCAAGAGATGTTATTGTGTCTTTTTCCTCCTATCATTTGAAAGAAAATATTATAAGAGCAGGAAGGAACAAAACATGGAAAGATCCTAAATTTGCAGATATCCAGATATTTACGGACCTTTTCCTTTTCTACAAGATCTTGGAGACGCTCCTTTCATCAAGAACTAAAATTTTTGAGAGATAAAAATGTTAAATATAGTTGGAACGCTTCCAGAGCGTTGAAAATATTCTGGAATAATATTCCTGTATTATTCTCCTCGCCTACTAAATTAAAGGACTGGATAAATACAACTCCATTATAGAGTTAATTGAACCCCATCGCCAACAACAAGCCTCTTCCCCTCCCCAATTTTTTTTTTTTTTTTTTTTTTTTTTTCACTCTCCATACACATTTATTAGAGGAATTCAATTTGGATCTTAGCAGACCCATTTATACACCATTCTATTCGTAGACACATTTACACAAGAATCTTTACACTAAACAACACATATTCACGGACAGAAGTAATAATTACGGTCAATTGGACCCAATAAACACAACCCAATTTTTTAGTAGCATCTATATCACTTGAGGACCTTTTATACGATTGGTTATTCCCTCTTTCAGGGAATTAAATGTTGAGACACACAATTGTTTAATTTTTAACACCTACACATACCACATTTTATTTTCAAATAGTCCACACCCCTTTTTTTTTTTTTTTTTTTTTTTTTTTTTTTTTTTTTTTTTTTTTTTTCTTTGTCCTTACACATATTCACTAGAAGAAAATTATTTGGATCTTAGTAGACCCAATTATACACTCTTTTTTCTTAGACACACTTACACAAGTTCGCCTAATTTTACACAAAATAACACACACTCACGGGCAGAAGCAATAGTTATGCTCAATCGGATCCAACAAACACAACCCAATTTTTTTAGTAGCACTTACATCACTTGACGACCTTTTATTTGATCGGTTATTCCCTTTTTTAGGGAACCAATTGTTGAGACACATAAATTGTCTAATCTTCATCACCTACACATCTCATATTTTACTTTCAAATAGTTCATTTTTTTTTTTTTTTTTTTTTTTTTTTTTTTTTTTTTTTCTCTTTCTATTATCCGGCCAATATAACATCATACAGGCCCCAAAGTACCCCTCCTTTTTGTTCAATTAGAACGTAAGGATGTACTCTGATATTTCTGGAAATATCTTAGAGATACATATGTTGGTATTATTTATGTCGAGAAAACTCACTCTGTTAGTTTTACTCAAATGCTTACATGTAATGTTAGTCATGTCCGGAAAATCTTTTTTTTTAGATTTATTTTTATGTTTTTGTGTAATGTATCAGGTTGGAGATGTAATCGTGGTGTTAGACAGAGGAGGTGAGGTAGTCTATGGTAAAGAAGAGGGGAGATCGGCCTACGGGGCTAGCCGGATTAAATTCCGAGATAAAATTTTGATATACTGATGGTAATTAAATGTTTATCGGCTAATACCCAAGGGCTGAATTCCCCTCTAAAGCGTAATAGAGTATATGCCTGTCTCCAGAAGGAGAAGATTGATATGGCTTTTTTTCAGGAAACCCATTGGCGTTCTATAGACAAAATGAGATGGGGAGGCAGTATGTATCCACACATCTTTCACGCATCGATGAGAGAAAACAAAAAAAGAGGAGTTGCGATCATTTTTTCTAAAAAAATGAATATATATACAAATCATGTAGATCAAGATATTGAAGGTCGTTATTTAATTTGGGTGGGTAAAATAAATGAGGTTAACTATACTTTGGTAAACATTTACTTCCCAAATGGGTCTCCTCTGGCTCACCTGCAAAATATTATAGATAGAATAGATAAAGTAAGGACAGGGATACTCATTATAGCAGGAGACTTTAATTGCATTATAGACGACCAGATGGATAAAGAAATGGGCGTATACAAAAAAATTAATAGAAGTCTTATAAAAAGAGCAAAAGCTTTTTGTGGTATAATACAGAGGGCAAATCTATTTGACCTCTGGAGAGTTAATAATCCAACATTAAGGGATTACACACATTTTTCAAAAGTCCACAATACGTTTTCTAGGATTGACTATATCTTCGGGGATCAAAAATCATTTAATGTATTAACAAATATCGCGATAAGGGATAATTGTTGGTCGGATCATAGTATTATTCTCTTCGAGTTAAAAGAAAAATTGAGTTTTCCTCCGCGTACCACCTGGCGTCTGGATGACGCCATCCTGTATTCGGAGGAAAATAGACGCTATATATCAAAGATGACAAGTATGTTCTTTACTGAAAATAAAGTAGATCAAACCTCTCAGACTATGAGATGGTGTGCCTATAAGGCATACGTGAGAGGTCTTATGATTAAAATTAAAAAACAAATGAGAACATCGAACAATTTACCTATGAATGAGCTATATTTGGCCTATTATAAGGCAGCGAAAAAATTTAAACTAGACCCCACAGAAGAACATAAAAAAGAATTTCAGTCTTTAAGGGAAAGGATAAATCAAAAAGAAGTAGAGAAAACAAAATACTATATGGAAAAACTAAGAGTGAAATATTATCAGAAAAGCAATAGAACAAATAAACTAATGAGTCAATTATTAAAAAAGAAAAGGGCCAAAGAAAGAATAACAAAGATTGCGACAGAGAACGGTGTGTATATGATCCCAGAGGATATAGCAGAAAGCTTTAGAGCTTTTTATGGCAAACTATACACTATCCCTAAGAGAGCGAGGGAGGAGGATATTGTTAAATATTTAAAATCGGCAGACTTACCAGTTATATCAGAGGCAACAAAGGATTTGCTAAACAAACCTATAGAGAAAATAGAACTAAGTAATGTATTAGAAAAGCTAGCGAAACAGAAGGCACCCGGCCCAGACGGATTTACCAACCTATTCTATAAAACTTTTAAGGCCGACATAATAAATGAACTTATGGGTGTCTATGAAGAAATAGCAACAACAGGAACATGCCCAAAAGAATTATTACAAGCTAATATTTTACCAATACTAAAAAAAGATAAAAACCCGGAACAATTAAAAAGCTATCGCCCTATTTCTTTAATAAATGTTGACATTAAATTGTTCTCTGCAATTTTGGCGGAAAGACTAAAACCAATTTTAAATACTCTGATACACCCCGATCAGGTGGGCTTTGTGCCCGCTCGAGATTCCACTAACAATGTTAGAAGACTAATAGACACTTTGGATTTTGCAGAGAGGACAAGGTGCCCCCTCCTGACCCTCTCGCTAGACGCTGAGAAGGCGTTTGATAGGGTCAGCTGGGAGTATCTAAATGCCTCGTTGAGATTATTTGGTCTAACGGGATGGATATATAAAGCTATTACAGCCCTTTATATCAATCCTAGTGCCCGAGTAGTTGGATCAGGGCTGTGTTCTAACTGGTTTGATCTTCAGAACGGCACCCGCCAGGGCTGTCCTCTGTCACCCATACTTTATATTCTATCCCTGGAGCCATTTGCCAACAGAGTCCGAAATAATCATCATATTTCAGGCCTCAAAACTAACGAACAAGATTATAAGATTATGTTATACGCAGACGATGTTGTTGTCTCCCTATCTAACCCCATAAATTCTATGAGTTATTTTCTCCAAGAAGTAGATATATTTAGTAAGGTTTCAAATTACAAGTTAAACCTGGATAAAACGATACTCCAGGCTAAGAACTTAGACGAGGCAACTATGAAGTCCTTTTATGAAAGTTTCTCTATAACAAGCAGAATTAACGAATTTGAATATCTAGGGATATGTATACCAGAGAAAATAGAAGAAATAGTTGAAAAGAACTTTCTCCGTTTATTAAGACTCTCAAATCAATTATTAAAAGATTGGAAGAAAGTGGAACTATCGTGGTGGGGTAGAGTTAACGCTATTAGATCTTATTTATTGCCAAAATGGATATATTTATTTCGCATGCTCCCCCTAAAATTTCCACAAAGTTGGCTTTCAATGATCCACTCCAGTTTTATTAATTTTGTGTGGAGAGGTAAAATACCGAGAGTTAAAGCTAGTCTCTTGGGTCTCCGGACTAGAGATGGCGGGATGGGATTTCCCATGATAAAACTATATCATGAAGCTAGTATTTTATTCCACATTTGTAGAACTTACCAAAACCATTCTAAAGAGGAAAGTTGGTATAAAATAGAACAGAAAGCTTTAGAGAGTAACAGGTTAAATAATTTAATTTGGTCTACGAAAGACAGAACAAATGTATATAAATTTAAAGGTAAAAATAGTATTTTGGATAACATCTTAACAGAGTGGATGAATATTAAAAAGAGATTGGGAATAAAAGATAAATTGTTAGAACCTTTAGATATACATCTACTGGAAACATCTATAGAAGACATTTCTCTGCATCAGTGGAGAGGGGCGGGGCTGCAAAAGATAGGTGACTTGGTTGCGCAAGGACAAATAATACCATTCCATATCCTTAATGAGAAATACCATCCAAGGAAAATTTCCATATTTACCTATTTGCGAGTTAAAAATTTTATTAACAAACATGTCCTGTCTACTCAGAGAGAGGATCTCCTTAAATTGGCATCGTTATTTAACCTTAAACACTCGTCAAAATTATACTCTAAATGTGTGGAAGTTATGAGAAATAGAGAAGGACATAATCCTATAAAATCATATATAGTCAGGTGGGAAAAAGATCTAAATTCCGCATTACCAACAAGGGATTGGTTAAGCGTGTTTAGAAGATTGCCATCTATGGTGCACGATTTATCTTTATTGGAGACACAGTTTAAGGTTGCATATAGGTGGTATATGGTCCCGACTAGAGTGGCGGATATTTACCACACTACTACGAGATTGTGTTGGAGATGTGGACTGCTGGAGGGATCTTACCTCCATATTTGGTGGTCCTGCTCAAAGGTTTCCAAACTATGGGGAAAAACTCTTGACTGCCTTAAAAGAGTGGCCAACATAGAGGTGCCTAACTCCCCAGCTTCACTTTTGCTACACATAGGCTGGCCGTCTCTGTCTCCTGTGCAGTTAAACGTAACAACACACCTATGCTTAGCAGTCAAGAGAATAATAGCGAAACAATGGAAACAAGATATAGAATTTAACTGGGCCCAGGTAGAAATCCAAGTGAAATACCAACTTATGATGGAAAGAGAAGTTTCTCGACTTCACTCTTCTAATGTTAAGAAAACTAAAGTTTGGGATAAATGTCTCCAAATAATGTTTCCACTGACTGCAGGCATCAGTTGATTACCAATACACTTACCTCTTAACTAAATGTCACTTTATTAATATCAGCTTCCTCTAATTTTTTTTTTTTTTTTTTTTTTTCTTTTTATTTTTTTTTTTTTTTCCCTACAAAATGTTTTTTCTTTTTTACGGAATTCAGGCATCAGATCATTAGTAAATAGACTTACCTCTTATTAAAATGTCAGTTCATCTATATATATTTTTTCCCACGTACCCATCTCCAACCTGAATTTTTTCTTTTTTTTTTTTTTTTTTTTTTTTTTTTTTTTTTTTCTTTCTCTTTTCTTTTTCTGTTGTTGTTGTTGTTGTTGTGAACTAATAATAGGTACTGTATCAGTATCATCGGCTAGTATATGCCCGATGTAGCGCATTTACATTGATGTTATTTGTATTTAGTCTGTTTAATAAAAAAAAAAAAAAAAAAAAAAAAAAAAAAAAAAAAAGCTGTATTATTGAAGATAACAGAAAATTGTATTAGGCTGGTCAGTAAGAGTAAAAAAATTAAAGAAACTGCTGTGGTACTCTGCAGAAGTGGCCAAAATCGTAAAAGACAAGAAGTTAGCCTTTAGTAGATACAAAAATACCCAAAGTGAGGAAGACAGATCTATAAAATTAGGCAGAAAGAAGCAAAGAAAGAGCTGCCAAATCACATGCAGAAGAGCGAATTGCTCTGTCAGTAAAAAGAGGAGATAAAGCATTTTTTGATATTTTAGATTTAGAAAGTAAAACAAGGATTAGTTAGATTAAAAACAAAAGGAATGTATGTAGAAGAGGATAAAGGTCTAGTTGAATGCCTCAATTAATATTTCTGTTCAGTTTTTACAAATGAAAATGAGGGAATGGGACCTCTTTTACGAAAAAAGAGTCATTTGAAATATGTGAGTTTATCGAGGCGGAGGTTCTACTTCAGTTGTCTAAGGTAAAGACAAAAAAGTTGATGGGGCCTGATAGGATACACCCCGAGTTATTAAAAGAGCTGGGGGGTGTACTAGCAAAACCGTTAACTGATTTATTTAATGATTCATTGGTAAAGGGAGTCGTCCCAGGGGATTGGAAAGTAGCGAATGTTGTGCCCATTCACAAAAAGCGCAGTAGGGAGGAGTCGGGCAACTACAGGCCAGTTAGTCTAACATCTGTAGTGGGGAAATTAATGGAAACAATGTTAAAGGAAAGGATTGTTGAACATCTGAAGTCACATGGGTTTCAAGATCAAAAACAACATGGGTTTACCTCAGGAAGATCATGCCAAATGAATCTTAATGATTTTTTTGATTGGGTGACTAAGGTAATTGATCAGGGTGGTGCAGTGGACATTGCATATCTGGGTCGCAGTAAGGCCTTTGACACTGTGCCACATAGAAGACTTATAACTAAACTGCAATCTCTGAGTTTAGATTGCAATGTTGTTGAATGGATTAGGGAGTGGCTGAGTGACAGACAACAGAGGGTTGTAGTCAACGGCGTATATTCAGAGCAAGGTCTTGTAACCAGTGGGATACCTCAGGGATCTGTACTTGGACCCATTCTCTTTAATATTTAGTGATATTGCAGATGATCTTGATGGAAAGGTATGTCTATTTGCTGACGACACAAAAATTTGCAACAGGGTTGATGTTCCTGGAGGAAGAAGCCACATGGCAAATGATTTGGGTAAACTGGAAAAATGGTCAGAGCTGTGGCAACTGGCATTTAATGTGGATAAATGCAAACATCTAGGGCATAAAAACCCAGGGGCAGAGTATAGAATATTTGATACTGTCCTACCTCAACGTGTGAGGAAAGGGATTTAGGGGTAATTATTTCTGAGGATTTAAAGGTAGGCAGACAATGCAGTAGAGCAGCAGGTAATGCTAGCAGAATGCTTGGTTGTATAGCGAGAGGTATTAGCAGTAGGAAGAGGGAAGTGCTCATGCCGTTGTACAGATCACTGGTGAGACCTCACTTGGAGTATTGTGTACAGTACTGGAGACCGTATCTCCAGAAGGATATAGAAATGTTGGAGAAAGTGCAGAGAAGGGCTACTAAAATGGTTTATGGATTACAAGATAAACCTTACCAGGACAGGTTAAAGGATCTTAACCTATATAGCCTGGAAAAAAGACGGGACAGGGGGGATATGATAGAAACATTTAAATACTTAAAGGGAATCAACAAGGTAAAGGAAGAGAGTTTATTTAAAAGGAGAAATACTACCACAACAAGAGGTCAAAAGCATAAACTAGAGGGGCAAAGGTTTAATGGTAACATCAGAAAATATTACTTTACGGAAAGGGTAGTGGACGCATGGAGTAGCCTTCCAGCAGAAGTGGTAGATGTTAATACAGTAAAGGCATTTAAGCAAGCATGGGATAGGCATAAGGCCAAGCTAGATATAGTATAAGGGCAGGTACTAAAGGAAAGTACTCAGAGGTTGGGCAGACCTCATCAGGTCTGGGTGAAACAACTGCGGCAAGTAAGGTGCTATCCGTAACGACAATATTTTGGCATACAGTTTTATAATCGTATTAATGAGGGAAACCGGTCTGTAGTTAGAACAAAAAGCAACGTCTCTTCCACAACGTCTATAATTTTCGCTAAAAGCATTTCCGGAGGGATCCAAGTGCCCGTCAAAAAAAGTTACATAAATCAGTCATGTGTGGTGTAAGAATGGTCTTATATTGCTTAGAGTAGAGTGCTGTAAACCCATCAAGTCCACGAGCTTTGGCACTCTTTAGAGAGTTAATTGCCAAACCAATCTCCTCTTGAGTAATTTCCGCAGACAGAGTTATCGCCACCTCAGGCCGGAGGCTCATGTAAAAATGTGTGTGTGCGTGCTTTATTATGGGAGGTATGGGAAGTTTTGTGACCATCATAGAGGTCAGTATAGTATGCTGCAAATTGTTCGCAGATGGTGTCAGGATGTGATATCACCTTCCCATGAGAGGTATGTATCTGTCGTATGTGGTGGGATTTTGTCACCTGCCTAAGCTGTCTAGCTAACATCGTATCTGATAAAATTGTAACTGTGTTCTACAAGAATGGGACTAGTTATAATGCATCACAAAACATAAACTGTTTATTTTTTTGTTAGCTTATGTTTCTTGATGCATTATAACTAGTCCCTGATGAAGTCAGTATATGACGAAATGCGTTGGACTTAGTTTCTTAAAGCATTAAGTGTTTTTAATGGGCTATTGTAAATAAAGAACTTTTCTAAGATACCCTGCCTGCCATTCGTTTGTATCCAGCAGATGACTGGTTTTTATAACTTTGAGGTAGTTTTAAAAGTTCCAGCAAACCTCCTGGATTCCTAAGATACAGGTTATCTTAAATGCGCAGTACCTACTACAATCTTGTGAGTGTGGCACAACTAGTGGGGGCTGTTTTAAACCTTTTAAACGTTATTGCACCATTTGTGGTTTTTATTCTTTTTACAGTACTTTCAAAGCTGTATCTCCAGAATTTGTTCTGTTTTTCCATAACATCGTATCTGGCTTGTTGCCTTTATCAAAAAAATTGGTTCGTCCAATTAATAGCTTTCAAAACCCCATTAGAAAGGATCAAGTTGAGCTCACCCTTTTTAGTAATCAAAGTTCGTAAAATCGCTTGATCACCCGTGGCTTTATGTCTGCGTTCAATATCGCCAATCTCTGACCGCAAAAGTCATTCATTATGAAGCTTCTCCCATTTTTTACGAGAAGCTAAGCGGCTCAAAGCGCCACATATTATAACTTCCTTATGTGCCTGCCACAGGGTTTCAGCCCTTAACCCAGGTGAGGAGTTAAGTCTGAAGTACTCCTCCAGGGCGTCAGCTACAGATTCAGCAATATGTGGGTCTGCCAACAAAGAGTCATTCACTTTCCATGAGTGCCCGGGAGGCCTGGGGGATAATCCCGAGAGCACCCCCTCCACCACCCCATGATCGGACCAGATTATCTTGTGAATGGAGGAGGAGAGCAGCCCCAGAAGCAAATTATGCGAGGTAAGCAAAAGGTCTATAAGAGAGTAGCTGTCATGGGGGTTAGAGTAGAAGGAATAGTCCCTGGTTGTGGGGTGGCGCACACACCATACATCAAAGAGGTACAAGAACTGTTGTAGGGTCTAGAAGAACGAGGTGGTCTAGAACTCTTAAAATCGGATCTATCCAAGTATCTAAATTTGAGAAGAAGCTAACACGGTTGGGGGTAGGTGCATACACATTAACTAGGCGCACAAGGGAAATAAATTTCCCTGCAGTTTCAGTTATCTACCCTCCAAATCCGCAATCTGAGGAGTAAGCTGAAAGTCCAACCTCTTGTGTAATAAAATCGTAACCTCATTACGTTTAGTCTTATGTGTGGCATGAAAGTGTTGAGTGTAGTGTCTGCCCCAGTGAGTTTCCAGCAACATAACAATCTCTGCATGGAGCGACACATAGTTTCTAATAGCTTTAAGACATGCGGGGTGTTAAGACCATGTGTGTTGTGCGTAATTACCTTTAGTGTGGACCCCCTAGAGACACCTCCATCCCCTGCCGACTCCTGCATTGTCTGAGATAGCGCCACCGGGAGAGATCGCATGCTTCATGTTACAGGAATATATACCCCCAAAAAATGCCACACAATAAACACTGTGCCTGTAACCCAAGGTAATGATCTTAACCAGAAAAGGGGGAAACTTATAAAGCGAGATCTAGGTGAAGAACAGGACCCGCACCAGAGTCACAGCCCTGCATATGTGGAGCCCGTTCTAAGGAGGGACCTATGTAACTAGATGGGACCTCCCACCGTGAAAACCTAGGTGATAGCGTGTTCCACAAAACATCTAAAATGAATAATATAACAACCCCCCCAGGAGAAATGCACAATAATAAACCTCAGTGGAATGTGTAAATCACATAGCGTTAAAGAAAGGAATATCATCTTGCTCCCGTGGGACCACATGGATGCATGGCAAGGAAGTCCCAGTCAGCAATCGACCCATGTAAGATGGGATGAAGGAAAAAAAAATTAAAAATTCTGAACCATCAAGGGGTGTATCGTCTCCGAATAATGCTGTGTGTCAAGAGGATGACCATTAGGCTTTTCATCTCCCTGGAGAAGCAGGTGGCAAGATGGGGTCCGGAGGTGAGTGATCCTCAGGAGTGTTAACATGGCTGGGAATCCAGGGCAGTTGGAAGGTCGAATATCCATCAGACTCTGCAAGTTGACAATCTCCCTTGTTACTGGGATCCCCAAGCTTCACAAAATATTTTTAGAATCGTTATTATGAGCTCTTTTGAGCGGAGGAGTTCAGTTATGGGCTTGAGCACCCTGTGTTTCTGTAGCGTCGAGGGGGCAATATCAGCATATAGCTCCAATAGCCCTGGTCTGGGTTTAAGGGTGCGGTGAAGCCTATCCAGATGAAGGTCCTCTGGAGAGGCATCAGGGAGGATTAGGCACATTTATCACATTATAAAGTCTGTCATGGGCACTGACTCTGGCACATTACGTACCCTTATATTGCATCTCCTTGATCTGTTGTCAGGTCTTCCACTTGCTCCTGTAGGCCTGTACTTCACCAGCATTCCCTCTAAATCCACTCTTGCGGCCTTCTGGGCCTCCTCCAATGCCACGTGGTTCTGCTCTAAATCCACCACACCAGGCAGTCCCTCTTTGCGGTGTAGATCTTTCTTGACCGATTTCAGGAGTTCCGACAGGGAGAATCGGGATCAGCGGCTCCTGTCTCCCTCAGTTTGGCTGCGTTTATATGCAGATTCACAGCGGGAAAGTCAGAAGCAACTTAATGTGCGACCATCTTGGTTGAGCTCCAGGACATGCCCCCCTATGAACTTTATTTTTAATAAAATTTGCTTTAAAAACCAATGTCAAAAGCGTTGAAAGTTTGATGAGAATTGTGCATTTGTTTGCCATGTTAAGCCGCCATTATTTTGGCACTATTACAAGTAGCGCTATTGCTACCCATTTTGGCACTCTTTGATGACCTAAAGTGGGAAGGGACTGTGTGTAGGAGGGTAAATATAAAGGGGTAAAAGATGTAGCCAAAAAACCAGGGAAGGGGGTCTCATTGAATATTATGGCTGTGATAGAGTGATGGGGTCCCAACCTGTAAGTTTGTAATCACCATTTATATATGCAATTTTTAACTTGTAAGTAACAGTTACAGAGTGGTGAGAGTTGGAGTATGAAACAGTTACAGTGAAACAGTGACAGTTAGTAGAGGCTAAGATTTACGCTGAATCATTGCTCATCTTCCATACTGCAAGTCAATTCAATAGTGTAGTGTACTGTATATTGTCTGAGGTGTTCCAGGCTTGTGCTCTGCCAGAGGACCCATTTCGTTCCATGGTCCACAGTCTGCTCCATGGTCCCCTGTCCAAAGTCTGTAACTTACCAAGGTGCATCCGCCTTTATCACACCTATTTGACCAGTCATGTGTCTACTGTTCTGCCAGCACACTCCAATATACACTGTTATTTGTGTGTATGCATATGTTACATCACCTTGTTGGCCGTGTGTGTTCATCGCTTACCTGTAGAACACATGGCATCAGGATGCTTCCATGGATGCCCTACTATCTGATGTCAGATACTATAGCACACCTTCAGCTACACCTGTTTATCTCATCTCTTTCTTTTATCTTTATCTCTCCTCCTTTCTCCCCATGTCTTCTATTTATTTGTATAATTCCCCTTTCTTTTTAGCACCTTTTCTCATTTTCTCTCTTCTTCTTGATTCCCCATTTTTCATTATCTCTCCTTTTTTTCTTTATCTCTCCTTTCTATCGCTCCCCCTTTTTATCTCTCGCCTTTCTCTCTGCCTCTTTTATTTATCTCATCTCTCCCTTTTTACTTCATCTCTTCTTTTTTGCCTATCTCTTCCATTTCTCATTATCTCCCCTTTTCCCATCTCTCATCTTTTCTCCATCTCTCCTCCTCATTTGTCTCTCTCCCTTCGTTCTCTATCTCTCCTCCTCTGTATCTCCATATCTTTTCTTTCTCCTTATTCCTCCTCTTTGCGATCACCTCTCTTCTTTATTACTGCTCCATTTTATCCCCTTATTTATAATTTATAACCTTTCACGTTATCTCTCTCTTTTCTTCCCATCTGTCGTATTATTATTATTATTATTATTTATTGTTTTATATAGCGCCATCAAATTCCGTAGCGCTGTACAATGGGTGGACAGGACAAAACAAGTAGTATGTAACATAACAATTTGACTTACAGAGAACAAATGTCCTGAATGTGATGACGTCATGTCTTTCAAATTTTGTGCCAAACTCGAATTTAGCGCCTTTTCCCATTAAGTAGCCCTATATAAACCCCAATAACCCACTACACCTTGCTTTCTGATGTTCATACCTGTGCCTGTCATAGTGTCCTGATGAATTATGCGCTACTGCTCCTGTATATTAGACCCGGCATGATCCTGACTATCGGTTCCTGGCTTCCTGACCTCGGCTATGATTTATTTTGACTCTAAACTATGGCTTCCTGACCTTGGCTTTGATATATTGATTAACCAGACCTCTGGCTCCCTCATTACAGCTTGTGTTGTATATCCTGCCTTTGCACCCTTAGACTCTGTCCTTGGTCTCAGAGACTCATCAGAAAGTCCCACGCCCCCTCAAACTCAAAAGGCTCAACCTGAGGGGAAACTGGTTGGAGGGTGAGGAGCTCTTCTGAAATCATAATTCTAATAAAATCCTAATGCAGTGTCCTATCCTGCAATAGCATCTAATCTGATACACTGAGCGAGACACTTGGTAAACAATATAGCCATGGAAAAATGAGGTAGGACTTGACGTGGTGGTGGGCTAAGCAATATATGGTCATATAGTTTGACGGAATCCCCAATATTTATGCCAATATTTATGCGTTAGATAGTTATTAGAATGGTATTCTATGGGTATGCTGTAAATTCGTGCTTTGTAATGTGCATTTATTGGTCATTATTATTTTAGCAACAACCTGTGAATTTGAATGTGTATGCCTTTTATGCTTTTTTATGTTGTGCACTCCCCTTTTGTATATACAATATCCTGTGCTATGATGCTAAAGAGGACAGGCAATTTTTACATGCTACATGTCAGGGCCGCCTTTAAAATTCATAGGACCCTGGACATTTGCTTGCCCACACCCCACACCCATTTTCTGTTTGTCTTTCTTTCACTCTCTTCTGTTTTTGTTCTGTGCCTTCCTGTTTCTTCTGTCTCTCCATCTCTCTTTTTTTCTCTGTCCCCATCATATAGTCACTTTATTCTTATATATTTCATTCTTCTCTTTCCCTCTTTTTTATTTTTTCTTCTTTTCCCATTTTTTATTTTTTTATTTTTTTATTATTATAGATTTATTACATGAACAGGCTATTTCTTATGCATTACAAGAGTGGTAACCATTATACAAGTATTATTTATATACGCAATAAATATATGCAATTGTTTTAACGGCCTGAAAAGTTATACATTGTTTCCAGTGTTTTGAACATGTATAAATACATACATTATTTCTCTAGCAGTCTATCCCATTCATCCATCAAACATCCTTATAAAGGGGGCCTAGGGTTTACTGTCGGGGCGTGTTGACTGTCTATTATAATATGATCTATCTCGCCCAGGGAGAGAACAAGGGAGAGTAGGATAATGAGGAGAAAAAATAGAAAGAAAAAAAAAAAAGGTAAGAACAGGAGCCCAGAGACAAGGGGTGTCGCTGTCCCGGGTCCGATCGCGGTCCCGGGATCTAATGTGCGGCGATCCGCTCGCGGGTCACGGAGATCCGAGCAAGAGATCTCGGGCTCCGTTTCCGGCGGGCGTCCGCACGTAATATCCGTGGGGTCCGGATTCCCCGATCTCCCTGCACTGGCAATCGGCAACCCGATCGCCGGTGCAGGAAGGAAGGTCTGGGGATTCGGCAGCGATCAGAATAAAAACTGCTCGCTGCCATAGGAATCCCCAGAAAGGTTTACTTACCGGTTCGCCGAACTCTACACTGGGGGCGCAGTCAATTCTCACGGCTGGAGCCGTGAGTCAAAGGGACGTCTTAGGGCGTGGCTTTAGGTGGCGCCAGATTTAAAAACCCTGTAGTACTCCTCACAGTCACCCTGTTGTGGTCTATTCTCTTGGATTGAGTTTTACTGCTGCTAATTTGGTTGACCATTGGCTTTCCTGACTACCCTCTTGCCTGCTGATTTTGTACCTCTGCCTGAGACTCTTGTTACCGACCCCTGGCTCGTCTGACTACCCGCTTAGTGTACCTGACCCCTGGCTCGTCTGACTACCCACATCGTGTACCTGACACCTGGCTCGTCTGACTACCCGCATCGTGTACCTGACCCCTGGCTCGTCTGACTACCCGCTTAGTGTACCTGACCCCTGGCTTGTCTGACTACCCGCATCGTGTACCTGACCCTTGGCTGTTCCTATCATCTGCTGCTTGCTGCGCCTCGCTGCTTCAGCTCAGTATCTACCCTTTTCTGCTATCACTGCGGCTTCCTCACGGTTGGGATCATCCTGAGTTACCTGGTGGTTCCCTGTTCTGAAGATCTCCTGCGGTGAGTGCCTTTTGGTGCTAGCATACGTGACAAGGGGGAGAAGAATTCCCTCCAAGCTAGCCATGCTGGCCGATTGCCAAGGTTCCCAGATTTTGTGGAATTTACTAATGTTATTGATTTTGGAGAAATATCCTCTTTCCATTGAGAATTGGTATTGAATTTGGTTAAAGACTAACTTCCATCTAATTGTGTCTTCTTTTCTCCACTGTCTGGCCATACACATCTTGGCCGCAAGGAGAATGTGAACAATTAAGATTTTTTGATTTAATGAAAATTTGTCTAAACCTAAATGAAACAAGAACGTGTCACGCGCGCCGCTGTACCTACCTCTGACGCCAGGGCTGCCTCGCCTGGTCCCGACTCCTCCGTCGCTGCGGTTCCCGCCGTGCGCACACGGCGGTGTCGCGGTCCCGCATCTTCTACCTCTGCTGGGACCGCGTCTGCTCGCCGTGGGCGCGTCAGTGCGTCTCCCTCGCGTACCGAAGGGGACGCGGGTATGACGCGGCGCAGGTCCGCATCGGGCGTACCGCTGCGTACACTGCGTACGCGGCGTACGCAATCTACGCAGCGTGCGCAATCTACGCAGCGTACGCAATCTATGCAGCGTACTCAGCCTGTGCAGCGTACGCGACGTACGCAACGTACGTAGCGTACGCTACACAGCTGTTTGCAATTACTCTCCTATTTAAACGCCACTTTTCTCTCCTGTCTTCACCCGTTCAAAGTGTAATACTTTTTGGGTGTGCTGATTGCGTAATATTATCTTGAATTCCTTGTGTACCGACCTTTGCCTGTTTTTTGACTACGATTCTCGCTACCTGCCTACGACCTCGGATCTGTTTACCCGTTTTGCTCCTATTCTGCCTGCCTCGACCTCGGACACGTTTGACCTCGCTGCCTGCCTTTGCCCTTTTGATTACGGACTGTATACTGGACTTCTCTACAGTGCTTATCTGCATAGTAGGATCCTTCCTCTCTCCCTGACCCCGTGACAGTTTTGAACGGGTCCTAACATGGATCCCGCGGATATGGCGCGGTTGCAAGCCCGCCAAGACCTACAGGACCAGCGTCTGGCGGCGCAAGCCACCCAGCTACAGTCCCTGGAACAGAAGGTGGATGCCATGACGGACTTGTTGCGTTCTTTGACGTCTCTCCCAACTGTGGGAACACCCCATCACAGAGACGCTCATCACGAGGACACAGGTGCTGTTGCCAGGCTCCCTCTGCCAGACAAATATTCTGGAGATCCGAAGGAATGCCGTGGCTTCCTTAATCAATGCATGCTCCACTTCCGAAATCACCCCCAGGCGTTCCAGACATCCTCCAAGAGGGTCTCGTTCATCATTTCGCTGCTCAAAGGTGATGCCTTACTGTGGGCTTCTCCCCTCGTGGAGCAAGATTCCTATCTCCTCGAGGACTGCCCCGCTTTCATGGAAGCCGTACGGACTGTTTTCGATGCGCCAGGTCGTAAAGAAACAGCGGAGTCTTCACTGCTTGACATCCAACAAGGCCGCAAAACCTTGGCTCAGTATACGGTGGAATTCCGCACCCTGGCCCATGAAACCAACTGGGAAGAGGGCGCTCTCAAAGCAGCCTTCCGACGAGGCCTCAATGAGAAGATCAAAGACGCCCTCGTCTTCCATGATACCCCTGCGGATCTTGAGGATCTCATAGCCCTCTGTCTCAGAGTGGATAAACGTATCCAAGAAAGGGCGAACGAACACTCCCGTGGGAAAAGACCAGTACCGCTCGCCTCCGGCTACACAAGGCCTTCGGCTGCCACATCTTCCTCCTTCGTGGTCGACGAACCCATGGAAATAGGGACAGTGCGCCACCTCACTGAGGCCGAAAAGAAACACAGACGGACACAGGGGCTCTGTCTATACTGCGGCCGAGCTGATCACCTGTTGTCCTCCTGTCCCAGCAAACCAGTAAAAGACAACGCTTAGGTTGCACCGGAGAAGGCAACCTAAGCACACGTCCTTTTTCTTCTCCTCCCACTACACGCCTGACGGTGCCCGTCTCCATCCGTTGGGAGGAACACGTTGTAGCCACCCGCGCATTCATAGATTCCGGGGCTGCGGGCATATTCATGGATCACCAGTGGGCGAAGGAGCAGCACATACCGCTTCGTACCAAGACAGCTCCCTCACTGGTCGCTTCCGTTGATGGCTCACTTCTGGGATCAGGACTCGTGACACAGGAAACCGTACCTCTGACCCTACTGGTAGGGGTAACCCACCAGGAACAGCTCACGTTTGAGATAATCAAGTCTCCTCATGCCCCTCTAATCTTGGGACATCCCTGGCTGCGACAGCACAACCCACACATCGATTGGGTAAAAGGAGACATACTAGCGTGGAGCAATTACTGTCAAGAGTCCTGTGTCATGCCTTGTCGACGACTCAATCTCGTCCTCGAGATCACACCCACAGATCCCAAAACCATAGTACCTAGACACTACTGGGATTATCTGGATGTATTCTCCAAAAAAGATGCGGAGAGGCTACCACCACACCGTTCCTACGATTGTGCTATCGATCTGTTGCCTGGAACCGATCCGCCACGGGGACGTACTTATCCCCTCTCCGAACCGGAGAACAAAGCTCTGGAACGTTATATCCAAGAAAGCCTGGACAAAGGCTTCATCCGCCCATCCTCTTCTCCTGCTGGAGCTGGATTTTTCTTCGTGGCCAAGAAAGAGGGTTCCCTACGGCCATGCATCGATTATAGGGGGTTAAACCGTATCACCATAAAAAACCGGTACCCCCTTCCTCTCATCACAGAGATTTACGACCTCCTGAAAGGAGCCAAATACTTCACAAAGCTAGACCTCAGGGGTGCTTACAATCTGATCCGTATCAAGTCCGGGCATGAATGGAAAACGGCCTTCAACACCCGCTTCGGGCACTATGAATATAAAGTCATGCCCTTCGGGTTATGCAACGCTCCTGCAGTATTTCAGTCCTTCATAAATGACGTCTTCAGGGACATGCTCTTATCTCATGTCATCGTGTATTTGGACGATATTCTCGTTTATTCTCCAACACTCGAAAAACATCGACACCACCTACGAGCTGTTCTACAAAGGCTAAGGGAGAACGGGTTGTATGCCAAGGCTGAAAAATGCTTATTCGAGAAGACACGTCTACCCTTCCTTGGCTATATCGTCTCCTCCGAAGGACTTCACATGGATCCTGCCAAACTCGAGGCCATCACAGCCTGGCCCCTCCCTAGAACACTCAAAGCCGTCCAAAGGTTCCTGGGCTTTGCTAATTATTACAGGCGATTCATCAGAAACTACGCTACCATAGCAGCCCCTATTACCGCCTTGACGAAAAAAGGAGCCGATCCGTCTCAGTGGTCCACACACGCCCGACAGGCGTTCGAACGGCTAAAACAAGCTTTTGTCTCAGCTCCCCTGTTACGTCGGCCGGATCCTACCAAACAGTTTCTCCTGGAAGTAGATGCATCCGAAACCGGAGCAGGGGCTGTCCTATCGCAACGCCATGATCAAACCACAAAATATCATCCATGTGCCTTCTTTTCTAAGGGTTTCTCCGCAGCCGAACGGAATTACGACGTCGGTAACCGTGAACTCCTAGCCATCAAAATGGCACTTGAGGAGTGGCGCCATCTTCTAGAGGGTACAGAACAACCCGTGATCATCCTAACAGACCACAAGAACCTGCTGTATATCGAGAACGCCAAGAGATTAAGCCCTCGACAAGCACGGTGGTCGCTATTTTTCAACCGGTTCAATTACTATATCACCTACAGACCAGGCTCCAAAAACATCAAAGCTGATGCCCTCTCTAGACAACACGATAACCACAGGGATCAGCACATCAACGAACCCATCATTCCATCCACACGTCTTGTTGCCAGTCTGTCCATACGCACGATGAGCAGGATCCGTATGTCCCAAAGGGCCATCCCGCCTTCTGAACGTCCTCCTCCGGGACGCCTCTACGTTCCTCCCGGTCTTCGTACGGATGTTCTTCACTGGGGACATAAATCCTTCCTCGCTGGTCATTCTGGGTTCCGGAAGACAGAATACCGCATCCGCAGGTCATTCTGGTGGCCATCACTCACCAGAGACGTCCGAACATATCTGGCCGCCTGTCACACCTGTGCATGCCAGAAGACCTCTCGGAGTCGACCTCAAGGTCTCCTGCATCCTCTTCCCGTTCCCACGGCTCCCTGGACACACGTGTCGATGGACTTTATCGTGGATCTCCCCAAATCACAGGGTAACACGACTGTCTTGGTGGTCGTCGACCGTTTTTCCAAGCAAGCTCATTTCGTCGCCTTACCACGCCTGCCATCCTCTTCACAACTTGCCGATGTTTTTATCAATCACATCGTCCGTCTTCACGGTCTTCCGCTCCACATGGTGTCCGATCGCGGCACACAATTCATATCCCGCTATTGGAGACACCTCTGCCAGAGACTCGGAATACAACTCCACTTATCGACTGCTTATCATCCGCAGACCAATGGACAAACCGAAAAGACTAACCAAACACTCAAACAATACTTGCGAATATTCAGCAACGATAGCCAGGACAATTGGTCGTCTCTCCTGCCGCTCGCAGAGATGACCTATAATGGCTCTCTGCATGAGTCCATTGGATGTACCCCATTTTTTGCTGCCCTGGGCTATCACCCTGTCATACTGCCTCCTCCGTCTTCTCGTTCCTCGTCCATGGTACCCGCGGTAGACAAGCGTGTATCTGACATGGACGCTCACTGGAAGAAACTCCGGGAGGTTCTCCTGAAAGCCCAACTTCGCTATAAACGCTTTGCTGATGCCAAGAGGACTCCACCTCCGGACTATCAAGTGGGCGACCGTGTCTGGTTATCTACGCGACACATCCGTTTGCGGCAACCTTCCCGGACCCTGGGGCCTCGTTTTATTGGGCCTTTCCGCGTTCGTGCCAAGCTCAACGACGTGACGGTGTCCCTTGCCTTGCCACCTACCATGCGGATTCCGCGGTCCTTCCATGTCTCCCTGCTGAAACCCTATGTATCCAATCAGTTTACCGTTCCTTTCAAGCCTCCAGCCCCGCTTGCCGTCCATGGTCATGAGGAATACGTCGTCGACAGAATCCTTGATTCACGTAGGGTTCGTAACGGCCTTCAGTATCTCGTGGCTTGGAAGGGGTACGGTCCTGAGGAACGGACGTGGGTGCCCGCTCGCTTCGTTCATGCTCCCCTTCGCGTCGCTCGGTTTCATGCGCTCCACCCTCTTCGTCCGGCTCCGTCTCGCTCGGGACGCGCTCCTGGAGGGGGGGGTACTGTCACGCGCGCCGCTGTACCTACCTCTGACGCCAGGGCTGCCTCGCCTGGTCCCGACTCCTCCGTCGCTGCGGTTCCCGCCGTGCGCACACGGCGGTGTCGCGGTCCCGCATCTTCTACCTCTGCTGGGACCGCGTCTGCTCGCCGTGGGCGCGTCAGTGCGTCTCCCTCGCGTACCGAAGGGGACGCGGGTATGACGCGGCGCAGGTCCGCATCGGGCGTACCGCTGCGTACACTGCGTACGCGGCGTACGCAATCTACGCAGCGTGCGCAATCTACGCAGCGTACGCAATCTATGCAGCGTACTCAGCCTGTGCAGCGTACGCGACGTACGCAACGTACGTAGCGTACGCTACACAGCTGTTTGCAATTACTCTCCTATTTAAACGCCACTTTTCTCTCCTGTCTTCACCCGTTCAAAGTGTAATACTTTTTGGGTGTGCTGATTGCGTAATATTATCTTGAATTCCTTGTGTACCGACCTTTGCCTGTTTTTTGACTACGATTCTCGCTACCTGCCTACGACCTCGGATCTGTTTACCCGTTTTGCTCCTATTCTGCCTGCCTCGACCTCGGACACGTTTGACCTCGCTGCCTGCCTTTGCCCTTTTGATTACGGACTGTATACTGGACTTCTCTACAGTGCTTATCTGCATAGTAGGATCCTTCCTCTCTCCCTGACCCCGTGACAGAACGTCTGGGGATCCAGATGAAACTGAAGATGAAAAAGGGAGCCGATAACGTACGAAATATTCTTCTTAAGATATAAGAGTTGGGGACACTCCCACCATATATGGGAAAAAAAGATCCAATATGGGCAGAGCATCGTCGGCATCTATCTGAGTTTCGATTACTAATTTTCTTAAGTATATTTGGGACTAGGTACCAACGGTACACAATCTTGATATAAAGTTCTATCAAACTTATCGAGCGAACATGTTTTTCCGTCAACATAAAGGCTTGTCGCCTTTGTTCCAACCCTACCTCAATATTAAGATCTCTTTCCCACCTAAGAATCTGTAAGTCTTTCTCATCACTGCAGAGTCCTTGTATTAGTTTATTCGTGCTTGAGATTTGTTTTTGTTTTTTATGTAAGGCCAACCAATGTTCTATATCAGGATTTATTTCTAGGTTGACCCGCTTCATATAGTTCTTAATTCTCATGTTAGAAAAAAAACTCATCAAAAAAAATTAAAGATATTTTCTAAGCACCGGATACCGCTATTAAGCCAATTAGTTAGATCGATGTCCCGGATGTGAAAATATATATAACTTCTATAGGAGTAGAAGGTGAGAAAGAAGACTTTAGTTTTACTTTCTTTTTGAGTCTATGGAACGATTTTAATGTGTGATAGATTATAGGGTTCAGGTTGGTTACCCCCTTTAGATGAGCTATATCGACCCAAAATAAAGAGTATAGTTCACACTTCCTGATGTCTGCTTGCTCGATTTGCATCCATCTAGGAAGGTTGTTTGCTCTGTTATCCCATGCAAGGTAGTGTGTCAGCATTGTGGCCTTGTGGAGATTAATGACGTTTGGATATAAGACACCCCCCCCTACTAGATTTTTTTGTTAGTATGCTGCGTGCTATTCTTGTTTTTTGTTATGCCAGATGAATTGATCAATAATTTGTTGGAAATGTTTTAGGATATGTGGATGTACTCTCAAGGGGATTGTTCTAAAAAGATAAAATAGCTTAGGGAAAATATATCCATTGATAAGGTTTATTCGTCCAAGCCATGAGATTTCAAGGTTTTTCCATCCAGAAAGTTGTAGCTTGGATTTTTCCTTTAAGATAGTATAATTATGAATTATGAGGGAAGGAAGATCTTTTGAAATCTTTATTCCTAGATAATCAATTATTTGGCCTTGCCACTCTACATTAAACCGGGATCTAAGTTCATTTAGTTCATCCTGAGGATGGCAGATCGTGATTATCTGTGTCTTCCCGAGGTTGATTTTATAGTTAGAATATGTGCTATATTGATCAATTAGAGTAAGGAGTGCAGGGATAGATGAGGTCAGATTGGTCATAGACAAGAGAACGTCGTCTGCTTAAAGAGAGATTTTAAATGGATCAGAATCTATTTCTATACCTGTCGGGTTCTGTTTTTTATGGGGAACCAGACAGAGTCCAGCATATGCACCACCACTTTAGCAGTTGGATTTGAGTATAGTGTCATCACGCAGTCTTTAAATACTCCCTCAATGCTGAAGTTTTTTAGTGCTACCTCTAAGAATCTCCAATCGACACGATCAAATGCCTTTTCGGCATCAAGTGCTGTTTTAATTTGGTGAAAATTGGCCTTATGAATAAGATTTAAGATTTTCCGGGTGTTATCCGATGCACCTCTACCCTCCACAAAGCCCGTCTTGTCCTTGTGGATGATATGGGGAATAACTTTGTTCAACCTTTGCGCTAAGATTTTAGAATAAATTTTAATATCAAGGTTTATTAATGAGATAGGCCTGTAGTTTAGCGTTGAAGTAGGGTCCTTACCCTCTTTAAAAATCGGCATGATTGCAGCTTGCAAGAGTTCTAAAGGAAGCTGCTCTTTTAAGGATAATGAAGAGAAAAGTCTCAGTAACAATGGAGCTATGAACTTCTGTAGTAAGGCATAAAAAGGGGAAGAAAGTCCATCTGGACCTGGTGCTTTACCTGGTTTTATATCATTGATCGTTTTTGTTACTTCTATTAGTGTGAAAGGTTGATTTAAGTACTCCCTTTGTAAATTTGTAATCTTAGGAAGATTTAATTTTTGTAGATATCAACCTATTTCCTGCTCAGAATAAGAAATCTCAGGAAGATTATATAATGATTCGTAGTATTTAGCAAAGGAATTTGATATCGCTTTTGGTGTAAGATGCTGAGTGTTATCCACTATGACCTTTTTGATGATTTCAGATTTGCGTTTAGATTTCAACTTATTCGAAAGGGTTTTCCCAATTTTATTACTAGAGTAATACCATTTTTGTTTTAGCTGTAAAAGCATCCAATTGACTTTATCCAATTCCTTTGTCTATTTCTTTTCTAACCTTTTTTATCTCTTGGAGTGTAGAGGGAACTATATTTTTTTTATTAGAGAAAGAGAAAGACCACGTCGTTATTCTCGCTAGATCCCATCTTTATGAGTATTCCTCTAATATAAGCCTTAAATGTGCACCATAAGATGGTGTCTGGGACTTCTCCATTATCATTTTGCTTCAAAAATTGTTGAGCCTCATTGATCAATTCTTGTGTATTAAATGGGTTTTTTAATAACGTTTCATTTAGTCTCCAGTTATTTCTGATATTATATTCTGGGTTATTAGCGATTTCCAAGAACACTGGGACGTGATCAGACTACGTGATGTTCCCTATCTTGGAGTTCTTCACTAAATCCAAATATCTCGAGTTTATCAGAAAGTATACGTGAAAATGACTAATGCCTATTTGAGTAAAAGGTATAATCTTTATCGATCGGATGAAGGATTCTCCAGCAATCAAAAAGGAGGTTTTTTAACAGCAGATCTTGAATTCCAGGGTAAGGTCTCATTCGTCCTTTAGGAGCTATTTTTGGGTAAGTACGGTCAATCTTAGGATCCAGAACATGGTTAAAATCCCCTCCTATAAGGAGTATACCTGACTGAACCTTTTCAATTTTGTTAATTAATGACTCAAAAAATCGAGATGATTTTCAATTCGGGGCGTACAAATTAGCTAAAGTATACGTAATATCATTGATTTTTACAATATTTATCAGGAAAGGTCCACTGGGGTCTACTTCCTCATATATTGGTTCTATCTTCAGTTTATGCAAAAAAATTAGTGCCGCACCTCTTTTCTTCTTATTGCCGACTAAATTAGCTGAACGAACCAATGGGTATTTACTATATTTCCATAAGCATGAATGGGGTTTGATCCTGTGGGTTTCCTGAATGAAAGCTAGGGCTATATTATTATCCTACAACATCTTATAAAGTCTACCCCTTTTCTGTGGAGAATTCAAACCCTGGGCATTAAGAGTAAGAAATTTAAGAGACATCCCACTTATTTATCCCCCGGGTTCCTCCCACACACACTGTTCCCCTTCTACACCAACATTCATACCTTAACACCCACACCGTTAGAGTTTGAGCATATTCTCTCATAATGCTAACTCCAACAATTCCTATTACCACCACAGGAGCTGCGTGGGGGAGAAGAAGGATTAAAGAGTATGAAAATTATACGTCATGGGTCTAATCTTTAGAAATTTAATTAGAATTATCAGGCTGCTTCCCCCAACTATACCAGTTAAGCGTTCATTAAAAAAAAAAAAGAAATATATAAAATAAGTAAATGTATAAGTGAAGTGAATATATAGGTAAATGTGTGCGTTCATCGTGTTTACGTATTTGTAAGTGTGTGTGAATTATGTGGAAGAATCTGCCACTAGTCAGAATCAGTGATAAAGTGAGAAAGGAGAAAAAAGATAAATAAATAAATAAATAAATAGATAAAGTAAAAAAGAATTAAGTGAAAAAGTGAAATAAGGGTATTATACAGAATTCAAATTAGTGAGGACATGCAATTTATTAGCTTGTCCAATGTGAAATTATATAGGTGAGTGTTATGTATTCCCATATTGATTGAGAAAAATGAATTAATTAAATAAAAAAGTGTGAGGACTTACCTGCCTCTCCGGTCCCGCGCCTTGGCCGGTCCCCCGACGCTTCCTCCTTGGCCGGCTTCCCGGGCAGCGAGTACCACCGCTACCCGGTCGGCGTCTTCACCGCGTGGCCGACCACGCGGCAAACAGGTAGCACAGCACCATTGTGTGGTCAAAACATAATATTACACATTACATCTGTAACGTGTTCTTATAACCTCGGGTGACCTCCTTAATGCAGGACACACCTCCACCTGTCCCTATTTAAACTGGACTTCCTCTTCTGGGTCACCCTTGGTTGGTGTATTCTGTGGTTTTCCTGTGCGACTTGCTGTGACTATTTCTTCGTTTGACCCGGCTTGCTGACTTTGTTCCTGTTTTCTGATTTGGCTCCTGTTCTCTGATTGTTGGTATTGACTCGGCTTGTTTGACTACTCTTCTGGATTTGATTTGGCTTTCTGCTTTACCGGTTACCAGACCTGATTCTCGGTTCCAGCTCTCCTGGCTACTCCTGGTTCCTGTTTGCCTGGCTCGCTCCGCCATCCGGGGTCCTCCTCTTCCAATCATTACAAAAAGAAAGTTAAAGTGTGTTCTGTGTGCAAATTAATTAATCTTCATTTTATCAAATATAAAAATATTTAAATAAATGACAACCAAATTATTTATTTTGTTAGATATATATGTGTGTGTAAACAAAAAAAAAAAAAAAGGAGGGCGAGTCCTAGGACCAGCATTAGTCCAGATTATTTAAATCACCGTGTTATCCTGAATAAGACCCCAAAGTAGCATCTTTTCTCTAGCGGAAGCTGATCTTTAAGATGGTATTTGTTGTCTTCATAAAAAACTATGAGTGCAGTTGGAAAACCCCACCTGTAGCGGATTTTGTTATCCCTCAGAGTTTGAGTAAGATCTTGAAAAGCTTTTCTTGCTGCTCTTGTGACTTGGGAAAGGTCTGCAAATACTTGTATATTTTTATATTGTTCCGGTCTAGTTTTATATTTTCTGAGCTCCTGCAAGATAAGGTTTTAGTGTAAAAGTTTGAAAACCTTACAATTATGTCTGCCGGACAGGGAGCGTTCTGAGCTTTTGGTTTACGTAGTCAATGGAATCGTTCGAATGGAAAAGGACCTAGTTCATGAGGTGTAATGAATGACAAAAAAAAGTATTTCAAAAATTGTTCCTAAGCCTGTGATTGTAATGTATCCGGAATGCCCCTCAGCCTTACGTTTTTCCTACGGGATCTATCCTCCATGTCTGTAATCTTCAATTCCAGATCTTTAACTTTATTTGTTAGTACGGTATTTGCATAATGCAATGTTTTGTAATCTTCCCGAATGTTTTTGATAGTTGTTTCCTGTTTAGCTATTGTTTCAGAGACTTTAAGAGCCTCTATTCTAATTTGTGCCATGTTGTCTTCCAGGTCCTGTTTGATTTTCCTGTAGTATCCCTCCATCAAGTCTCTTATAAACTCCTGTGTAATTTCTTGATGTGCCAGCAGCGGAGGGGAAATAGAAAGGTCCGGTTGTTGAGACTCCATAGTTTTGTGGGAAGCTAGTTCCCTTTGATCCCTTGTTCTCTAAAAGTGTCCAATAGTACCTATTAAAGACTATCTAAATCTCAACAATATGGTGATTAAGACCGCAGAGTGCTCTTGGTTTTGTTATGCCAAAAGATGGAGATTTAATGGTCCGTAGATATCTTAGATCAAGGCTTAGATCTCTGAATAAATATTGAGATTAGTTTGCATCAAAAAGGAGCACAAACTGTAGTGAAATGTGATAACCGAAGTAGAGTTAACCATACGTATATAATCTTGTCTAAACATAGACCGCGGAAGAAAGTAGTGAGATTGGTTAGCGCTGATATATCAACTTTTTGTGTTATGTTGTTTTGTCAGTGGATAATTCCTTATAGAGCATATGTAGTGCAAGCAGTTCCAATGAGTTCAACAAAATTCAATTGCTCCCCCCAAAAAAAATACAAAAGGGAGCTAGTATAAATGTTTTTATAGAGCTCACCAGTCTGCACCATAGCCGGAGCCCGTCTGGATAAGTTAGGTGTTTCCCCCTGGGCAACGGAGAAAGCCTCAGAAGATCTTATGAATCCTGCAGGGATCTACAGGAGGAGGTTCTCCCTGCAAAAGATCTTGTTTACAGGGGTCTCTAACTTTCCACCAATCGCCTCTGTACTTCCCCGTCGGCTAATCTCAGATCTCTCCTAAGCCGTCTCTCCGGCTGGTCCGGTAGAGCCCGAACAAGAAGCGGGGGGCAGAGGTACCGTGAGCCGGATGCCAGATGCAGTGTTCAGCGGTGATTAACAGGGTATCGCTTCGGTAATTGCAGCGTTTACAGCTGGGATCTCCGCTCGTTGTTCTCCTCCTCCCCCATAGGCGCAGCGACGCACGGTTACATGCATCTTTCTTTTCTATCCCTCTTCAGTTTTACTCCTCTTTTTTCATCTCTTCACACATCACAGCTCACTCCCTCATATCTACCATACATCACTTCCATCACATCTCACTCCCATCACTCCTCACTCAAATAATACCTCATTCCAATCAGACACTACTCCCATCATAAGCAGCTATCACACATTACACCTCATTCCCATCACACCCAGATATCATACCCTTACCTTAAGCAGAGCTAGGATCTTCATCAGTTTCAAAATGGCATGGGCAAAAACAATGGAGGCAGGGACAGAAGGGAAGGAGTGTGTGAACACAGAGACACAAAGTTGGGAGAATATAGCATTGTCCAAAATGTCTTGGTATGTCCCCTTCAGCATACCAAGACATTTTGGACAATGCTATATTTACAACTTTGTGGGAACAGTTTGTGAAATGCATGACTGTGCCACAGTGCACAAAGTAAGGTCCATAGAGAAATGGTTGGATGAGTTGCATAGAGTCCTCAACCCCATTGAACACCTTTGGGATGAACTGGAACAGAGACTGAGAGCCAAGCCTTCTCATCCAACATCAGTGCCTCACCTCACAAATGCTCTCCTGGATGAATGGGCACAAATTCCCACAGAGACACTTCAAAATCTTGTGGAAAGCCTCGCCAAAAGAATGGACGTTGTTTTGGCTGTTAGAGAGGGCTATTCTTACATGCAAACAATGTATTGGCCAAAGGTCTCTGTATCTGTGCCTCCCTCCTTTTCCCCCAGTCCTGCCTGCGACCCCTGCACTTTCCTCCTAGGTCTCTCTAGCAGCCCCACAGCCCTCACTTTCCCCCCTCGCTATGCCCATTGCCTTGTATCTGCCCTCCATCTGCTCGCTCACCCTCTCCAGCTGCTGTCTGGTCTCCATTGATTTCGCTGTGCATCAGAGATGGGAAAGGGGAATGTGAGAAGGGAGGGAAGTCAGTGTGTGAGAGAGTATGAAGCTGCAGAGAAGATACTGTTAGATATATGTTTTGTGTAAATATCTAAACGTCTATTTGACCAAAGAGCAGTTGAAACCACAGCTTGTATGCAGGGCCGGCCTTAGGGGTGTGCGACCTGTGCGGCCGCACAGGGCGCCATGGCAACAGGGGCGCCTGCCTGGGACTTAAAGCATCATTTTTTTGTTTTGTTTTTTTTTACTTTGTTTAATAGCCTCCATATTAAATAAAGGTTTTTTTAACTTTATTTAACATGGAGGATGTTAAATAAAGTTAAAACAACCAAAAAAAACGATGTTTCAATTTAAGTCCCGGGTGGAGGCGGCGAGTGGTCGCTCGTGAAGTTTTGCAGCAACCGCTCGGCGCCCCTCACTCTCCGTGACTCCGACGCGGTGCCGACGTTTCATGCTGAGTGCCGAAATTTTTCCGGCGCTCGGCTGTGAAGCGTGCCCATGGGGGGGCACCAGAGGAGTAGTCCGCACAGGGCGCCAAAACACTTAAGGCCGGCTCTGGTTGTATGTGCTCTTAAATAGGTTTTATACCACAGTAGCATACATACAGATGGTTGAGATAATGGAGCTTGGGTGCTGTAGGCTCTTCCATGTTTCTATGTATCTTTAAAGGATGGAGGGGAAGGAGACCTTGACCTTCTAAGCATGAGTTTTTATACCCCTATACATTAACAGCTAGGTTATAGCCATACCTGGGAACTCTCCGGGTTTGACCCAGAGATTTCCGGCTGAAGAACCGCTTCTCCGGTTCTCCGGGTCAAGACCCGAATCCTCTGGTTTGCGGGTGCGGGGTCTTGACACGCTCTGCTCCCCGCCCATTTTCCCTTTAAATGGGGGTGTTTCCCGTTTCCCCAAGGGAAGGCTCCGGGTAGCTGGAGCCCAGAGGTTCCCAGGTATGGTTATAGCTTCTACCATATATGAGCAATATATGAACATTTCTAGTCCTACTGGACCACTCATAGGACACTGGAATTCCAAAGAAGACTGTCTAAACTGTAATGTCACAATATTAAAAACACATGTTCCTAGCACTCAGGCCTAATGCATATACATGTGAAAGCATGGAAATTATTTCTTACAATACAGACGGGAGAGAGGGGAGGTAGAGGGAATCCATGTAGTGTACACAGGGCCTGCAATAGAAGCTGTCCTAAATTATAATATAATCCTTGCTTGTCTCTAAAGGTAAATTAATGCAACGCTTTCATGGACTGAAATTGTTAATTATGTTTTTCATTAAGATTTAATAAAAAATTAAGATTAACATTTGTTCCCCACCCACAAAGTTTATGTTTAGCTCCAGTACCCAGCATTATGGAAAGATGTGCCCATGGGTGGCAAAGGTTCCCTGGAATTTTTCCTTTCTTTTTTGTACAGAAACATAAAAAATAATTTAACAACCAATCTAGGCTGCTTGTTTTATTTGCTGTGAAGGCTCAAACATCAATCAGTCCTTGATCTTGAACTTCTGCTGACAGCGTGTTCCACTTACCTACCACCCTCTTAGTAAATTAAATTTTCTTGACATTAAGTAAAACTTCCTTATATTAAATAAAAGTTTTAAAATACTAGTCTGCACTACTGCTCTGGGAGCAGCACAAGGTTCCCAAAAACTAACAAACAGTGGCTTTTACTGCTCAGGTACTGTAAAGTATAATAGAATCCTCACTTGACCACAGAGGTAAAGGACGGGACGAAGCTGTGATGCCGGTCCAGGGAAATGCGTCAGGTTTAATGCATCAGGTAGTTTTTTTTATTCAAACCGCTGTTTGTTAATTTTGGGGAATCTTGAGCTGCTCCACAGCAGGAGCTCAGACTAATTTAATTTAATTCAGATTTAATTCTAGTAGCTCAAAACCCCTTACTTAATGTAGAGAAGACTCACCTTACTGAAAGCGTGAAGAAAACAGTTTAGTTTTAGAGTGATCTGAGGTAGGAATTTTTCAGTTTAGATAGCTTTGGCATTTCACTTATTAACTATAGCCGTTTTTCCTTTTTTTGTATGTGCTTTCTTGCATCCTGACCTTGATCGTTTCCTGTGGGGGTTGCATTTTCTAATACTTAAAAAGTAGCACTTGTTAAATTTATTGGACTCATGAATGCTTGACAACTTGAAACTTAACCGCATTTTTGAGGAACATTATGAAAATACCAATCACAGCGTGCTCAAGCCTGCACAAGTCTAAACTATGTATCTGTATATATATATATATATATATATATATTATATATATATACAGTATATGTAAATTAAAACTGCACTGAGACTCTCTAATGATTAATACCATTTCATTTGCTAACATCTAGTATTACTATAAGATTATTAAAATTAGATTGTGGTTGCAGGTACAGTGGTTCTCCGGCGTAGCAAGAGCTCTGTCTCCTCTCCCTCACTGCCAGCTCATGCAACAAATACTAGTTCACGCCATGCAAAGTTAAGCTCCATCATCCGTAGCAGTGAATCTTTCGGTGAAGCAGATTCCACTCCCCGTGAGCGATTTCGTCTAAGGCGTAGGGGCCATATCCTTGAAATCAACAAAGATGAGCCTGCAGGTATGAATTAAAAGAATTTAAGCAGAAATGTAAAAAAGGATTCACAGTCCAATGGCCCCTGCATCCATCTGTATGATTACTGGAGGGGTGATGTACACAACAGTATTTGGCACATGGGGTGGATCCAATATTTTACACCCCCACCCCACTTTAAAATGTAAAATACCCAGAATTTGATGTTTGCAAAAATAGATTACGCTGCTTTATCCCAGCATTTCTCCACCTTTCCTGCACCGTCAGGAATTGCTAACTTGCTATCTTTGTCTTCGAACACCTTGTCAGTGCCCCAAGCAGCTTGTCTGCTGGCACATTTTGGGAGGAGGGGCAGGCATAGCCAAGCCATAGGCCCCTTGCATCCCAGTCTCAGTAACATACACACTGGAACACATCTTACACACTCTCACACATACATACACACTACAAACATGGGTAAAACACATAGTCAAACACACATTTACACAAATACAGGCATGCTAATACACACACATTCTAACATGCACACTTACACGTTCATTCTAACACATTTACACATACACACTCATGCTAACACACATTTACACAGACACACACACACATCCATGCTAGCACATACTGACTTACACATACGTACTCATATTAATACACTGAAGAGTACACATACATTGATGGATCAACCCCTGCCAACCTCCCCAAATATGCCACTGGTCTTGGAGATCATTGGTTTTCTGGTCATAGAAACCAAAAAACAAAGATCCAATGAAAAAGCAAAGAGACACTTGTAGCTGATGCTGAACTGCATGGGGGAATGCAAGAGGAGTGGATGGAAAGTTATCATTGAGAGATTGAAGCACATATTTGAGTGATCTTATTTCATTGGTTTTCCATGTATATGTTTTTACTGGTATATTTCATATAAAATGTTCCTTTTTAGATAAATTCCCTTGCCGTTTTCATTTAAAGTCTTTGATTAATGTGTAAATTAAATGTATTTATATATTTACTGTATTTGCTCGATTATAAGAAGACCCCCAAAATCTGAATATTAATTTAGGAAAAACAGAAAAAGCCTGAATATAAGACGACCCTATAGGAAAAAAGTTTTACCAGTAAATGTTAATTCATGTAAACTATGTAAACTATTTTAATAAAAGCTATGATTGAGAAAAATATTTTGTTTTTAATTCCTTTTATTTTCCAACCTGCCCCCGAGTTATGCACATCTGCCCCCTGGCTTTTCACTCTGCCCCATAAATGCCTCAAACCCCCTATATGCCACTGTGCCCCATGATATGCCTTTTGATATGCCACTCTGCCTCCAGAAATGCCACTCTGGCATTTAAGGGGTTAAAAGGCGTATTATGGGGCAGAGTGGCATATAGGGAGGTATAAGGCATTTCAGGAGGCAGAGTGGTGTATAGAGGGTTAAACGGCATTTCTGGAGGTAGAGTGGCATTAAGGGAGTTAAAAGGCATTTCATAGAGCACTCTGCCTACAGAAATGCCTTATGCCCCCCATTTAACACCCCCCCCAAAAAAAAACTTACCGGTGTTTCTGACTCCCGGTGTGTTGTCCGGCCAGCGTGTAGACGTCTACGCAATTTGCATAAGCAAATTCCACTGCAGCCGGAAGGAGGTGCGGTTAGCAGCAGGGGTTGTCTGCGTCCATCGCGCAGACCTTTCCCGGCTGTCAGAGAGAATTCCCTGGTGAGGGGAACTCTGATCGTTGACAGCCGGGGAAGGTCTGCGCAATGGACGCAGACAACCCCCGCTGCTAACCGGAAGGAGGTGCGGAGGTGAGAGAATTCCCCAGTGAGGGGAACTCTGATCTCTGACAGCCGGGGAAGGTCTGCTCGATGGCCGCAGACAACCCCCGCTGCTAACCGCAACTCCTTCCATTTGCAGCGTAAGTTGTCTACGCAAATCGCGTAGACGTCTACACGCAGCCCCGGCTCCACACCGGGGAGTCAGAAGCACTGGTAAGTTGGGGAGGGGGGAGACAGGAGGATCCAGGGCCCCTGCAGGGTTGCGGGGGATCTGGATCTTAGTCTCATAGTCAGACCTATTTGAGGCTCTGCATCTGAGAGATCGAGTGCAGGCAAGATGGTAATGGAAGCCGAGGTTGGTGCTCTGAAGAGAAACAGTGAGAGAGATTGACAATCTTGAGGAGTCTCTTGCTCACTGAGGAGAGTTTAGATGGGGCCCCTAGCAATGAGGGAGGAGATCAGTCAGAAGGGAGTCAGGCACATAGCTGGGTAACAGTAAGACGTGGTTGCAGTGGGGGAGGGAAGAGGAATAGGGAAGCCAGCCCAGAGTTTCTCCATCCCAACAAATTTGCCCTTTTAAGTGAGCATGTTGGGGAGGCAGACTCAGAGGTAGGCTTTCCGGAAAAAGCTGTTCTCCCTAACAGCCGGGAGAGCAGCTCATCCAGTGTGCAGGGGATCCGAAAAGAAATCCCAGGCAGGTTGTGGTGGTAGGGGATTCTGATCGCAGCAACCGAATGGTTTGCCGTCTCCCCGGTGCATGGGTCCGGCATGTTGCGGACAGAGTGGATAGATTATTGGGAGGGGCTGGCGCGGATCCAGCTGTCTTGGTACACATTGGCACCAATGACATAGTAAGAGGAAGATGGAGTGTAATTTTAGGGAGTAAGATTACAAAAGTGCCTCAAAGGTAGTATTCTCAGAGATACTAACTGTGCCATGCGCTAAAAGAAAGCCAGCGGGAGATTAGGCAGCTAAATGCATGGCTGAAGTCTTGGTGTAAGAAGGAGGCGTTTGGGTTTTTAGAGCACTGGGCTGATTTTGCTTTGGGGTACAATCTATATAGTCGTGATGGATTGCACCTAAATGCAATCCATCACGAGGGTCCAATGTGCTTGGGGAGAGAATGGCTAGACGGTTGGGGGAGATTTTAAACTAGGAATGGGGGGATAAATACTGGGCTAGACAGTATAGAAAGGGAAGGCAATTTACTTAGTAACCAGGTGGGTGGAGCTGGGGGGCTTGGTCTATACAGATAATAGGGAGAAGCATATATTTTGCCCCCCAAAACAAGGACAGAAAGCGATTGCAGCATTGGTGTTAAACGACAAGCTAAAGGTCATGTCTACAAATGCTAGCAGTTTAAGGAATAAGATCCATGAACTTGTAACATTTGTGGCAACTGAGAATGTTGATATAGTGGCTGTTACTGAGACATATAATATAATTTCAGGTATAATGAAAAATGACTGGGACATATCAATACTGGGGTACTCTTTATATAGAAAAGACAGAAAAGGCAAGAAAGCGGGAAGGGTGGCCCTATATGTGAAAAATAACATAAAATCTAACTTAATACAAGTTGGTGAGGAGAGTCGGTTTTGGTTACAGTACAATTTGGCAAAAGTAAAGTAAGTCGTGTAGGTGTGATTTATAGACCCGTAGGACAAGTAGAAGAACTATATAGTTTACTAGTGGAGGAAATAGCTAAAATGACAGTGAAGGGGGGATGTTATAATCATGGGTGACTTTAATCTCCCTGATGTGAACTGGAAAACGAAAGTAGCTGGTTGTGCCTGGAGTGCGGATATTCTAAACTCCCTACTGGGATTATCTTTAAAACAAGTAGTTGAGGAACCAACTCGTTAGGAGGCCATATTGGATTTAGTGTTCACAAATGGAGATTTGTTAACAGATATTTCTGTAGGTGAAAGTTTGTGATCTAGTGATCATCAGTCTGTGTGGTTTCATATACGAACGGTGAGTCACACCACACAAAAAGTTTTAGATTTTAGATAAGCTGACTTTTCTAAAATGAGACTGTGTAGAGGAGTCATTATCAGACTGGGGTAATTTAAATGGAGTCCAGGAGAAATGGGATTATTTAAAAGTTGTATTATTGAAGAAAATTATTATTATTGAAGAAAATTGTATTAGGCTGGTCAGTAAGAGTAAAAAATTTAAGAAACCGCTGTGGTACTCTGCAGAAGTGGCCAAAATCATAAAAGAAAAGAAGTTAGCTTTTAGTAGATACAAAAATACCCAAAGTGAGGAAGATAGACAGATAAAATTAGGCAGAAAGAAGCAAAGAGCTGCCAAATCACATGCAGAAGAGCGAATTGCCCTGTCAGTAAAAAAATGGAGATAAAGCATTTTTTAGATATATAAATGAGAAAAGGAAAGTAAAACAAGGATTAGTTAGATTAAAAACAAAAGGAATGTATGTAGAAGAGGATAAAGGTCTAGCTGACTGCCTCAATGAATATTTCTGTTCAGTTTTTACAAATGAAAATGAGGGAATAGGACCTCAGTTAGGAAAAAAGACTGAGTCATTTGAAATATGTGAGTTTGTTGAGGCGGAGGTTCTACTTCAGTTGTCTAAGGCAAAGACAAAAAGTCGATGGGGCCTTATGGGATACACCCCGAGTTATTAAAAGAGCTTGGGGGTGTACTGGCAAAACCGTTAACTGATTGATTTAACGATTCATTGGTAACAGGAGTCGTCTCAGGGGATTGGAAAGTAGCGAATGTTGTGCCCATTCACAAAAAGCGCAGTAGGGAGCAGTCGGGCAACTACGGGCCAGTTAGTCTTACATCTGTAGTGGGAAAATTAATGGAAACAATGTTAAAGGAAAGGATTGTTGAACATCTGAAGTCACATGGGTTTCAAGATCAAAAACAACATGGGTTTACCTCGGGAAGATCATGCCAAACGAATCTTATTGATTTTTTTTTGTTTGGGTGACTAAAGTAATTGATCAGGGTGGTGCAGTGGACATTGCATATCTGGATTTCAGTAAGGCCTTTGACACTGTGCCACATAGAAGACTTATAAATAAACTGCAATCTCTGAGTTTAGATCCCAATGTTGTTGAATGGATTAGGGAGTGGCTGAGTGACAGAAAAGAGAGGGCTGTAGTCAACAGCGTATATTCAGAACAAGGTCTTGTAACCAGTGGGATACCTCAGGGATCTGTACTTGGATCCATTCTCTTTAATATTTGTATTAGTGATATTGCAGATGGTCTTGATGGAAAGGTATGTCTATTTGCTGACGACACAAACATTTGGAACAGGGTTGATGTTTCTGGAGGAAGAAGCCAAATGGCAAATGATTTAGGTAAACTAGAAAAATGGTCAGAGCTGTGGCAACTGGCATTTAATGTGGATAAATGCAAAGTAATGCATCTAGGGCATAAAAACCCATGGGCAGAGTATAGAATATTTGATACTGTCCTAACCTCAATGTGTGAGGAAAGGGATTTAGGGGTAATTATTTCTGAGGATTTAAAGGTAGGCAGACAATGCAGTAGAGCAGCAGGTAATGCTAGCAGAATGCTTGGTTGTATAGCGAGAGGTATTAGCAGTAGAAAGAGGGAAGTGCTCATGCCGTTGTACAGATCACTGGTGAGACCTCACTTGGAGTATTGTGTACAGTACTGGAGACCGTATCGCCAGATGGATATATATATATATATATATATATATGTTGGAGAAAGTTCAGAGAAGGGCTACTAAAATGGTTTATGGTTTACAGGATAAACCTTACCAGGACAGGTTAAAGGATCTTAACATATATAGCCTGGAAGAAAGACATGGCAGGGGGGATATAATAGCAACATTTAAATACTTAAAGGGAATCAACAAGATAAGGTTTATTTAAAAGGAGAAATACTACCACAACACAACATAGTCATAAGCTGGAGGGGCAAAGGTTTAATGGTAACATCAGAAAATATTACTTTACGGAGAGGGTAGTGGATGCATGGAATAGCCTTGCAGCAGAAGTAGTAGATGTTAATACAGTAAAGGCATTTAAGCAAGCATGGGACAGGCATAAGGCCAAGCTAGATATAGGATAAGGGCAGGTACTAAAGGAAAGTACTCAGAGGTTGGGCAGACTGGATGGGCCTACTAGGTTCTTATCTGCCGTCACTTTCTATTTGTCGATGATTATGTAACTTTTCAGTGTTGACGTGCAAAACTTTCATGTGCTTAATGATGTAGAATTTGGCAGATACTAATATTTGTGTTATTTGTGTATTCGTTGATCGCCTACTAAGCTCTCTTGTTTAAGCCGCTAGGCACAGCCATACTTGAAAGGCATACAGCCTTTCAATATGGTGAATAGGATCGCTCCTAGGAGCAATAGAACGTGGTCCCCACATTTGTTTTGGTGTTGCTGAATGCCGAGGCATTGCAGCAACACCAGCTGAGTGAAGAAAGCAGTCGTTGATCGATTTTTTACGATTGTTTAACCTGTCACCAACTGTACGCTCTTCTGTGACGTGCCTGGCTGAGTTAACATTTTGTCTCCTGTCACTCAGCCATTGTTGTGTTCATTCAACTATATTAACATCTAAACACTGCAATAGAGTCTTCTATGAGGGATATATTTGAATGTCTTACTGAAATTTGGATAGGTTATATCTACTGCTCCCCCACTCTAAACAATAAATTAAGTTAGTGTGACAAGATCTTCTTGCAATGAACCTGTGCTGTTTCTGTTCTTGCAAACCATTTACATCTAGATGTTTAACAACGCCCTCTTTCAGCATGGTTTCTATTAAGTTCTTAACCATTGACTGTCAAGTCATCCCTGTTTGTGAAATGGTACTACAATTGCAAACTTCCAATCTTCTGGAATTACTCATGTCAATAGTGACTGGTTAAATAAGTCTGGTTTGGCCAAAACACTCCAAAGTTCTTTTAATAAATTCGGGTGCACCCCATCGGGTCACATAGATTTATGGGTTTTTACTTTGGAGAGTTCAAGTAAAAACTCTTCCTCTGCAAACACACGTTTTACGTGTCCTTCCCTCCAAGTTCCTCTGTAAAAACTAAACAGGTTCATTGCTAGATCGGCACAAATTTTACAGAATTCATTAAAATTGAAATTTATACAAATCCAAGTGTACAAGTCTAATAAGTTTTGTTGTAAAACTGGTATAAAATGTCAAAATAAATAAAAAGTACATTTTTCTTGAAAGCTCTCATATCAAGGGCAATAATGCAAACATAAGCATTGGCTGTTAAGAATCAGGTTAGTTACTATGGTAACATATGAGTAAAGGTGATTTGTTAATTATCAATTGAGTTAGCCTGAGTGGCAGAGTAGCATATAGAGGGTATAAGGCATTTCTGAAGGCAGAGTGGCATATAGAGGGTTAAAGCCATATCAGGGAGGCAGAGTGGCATAACTGGGGGTTGGGTGGCAAATAAAAGGAAATACTTTTTTTTTTTTTTTTTTTTACTAACTACGCAACTGCTCTTTTGGAGGAATTCAAACATTATTACAAGTGAAAAATATATAAACGAAAAGCAACAAATATCCAAAACAAACATTAACATGTAATAAGGCTGTCTGACTACTTTTAATCAAAATGCTCTACTATTTATCAGAAGGTTATAAGTTAGGATCCCAGGGAAAGATCCCTGTCGCCTCCATCTTAAAAACATTGCCCACGTCCGTCCCTTCCTAACACAGCATGCCACTAAGGCTCTTGTCCATGCCCTGGTTATCTCCAGTCTTGACTACTGGAACTCTGTCTTAGCCGGTCTCACTCCTCTACAATCCACCATGAATGCTGCTGCCAGACTTATCTTCCTCTCACATCGCTTTACTAACGTATCTCCCCTCTGTCAATCTCTTCACTGGCTGCCTGTGCACTCCCTGTTGTATTCATTTCAAAATCCTCACTCTTACTTTCAAAGCCCTTCACAGCGGTTCCCCTCCCTACATCTCCTCACTCATCTCTAAATACACTCCTAACCGCTCTCTCCGCTCATCCAATGATCTCCTTCTATCCTCTCCTCTGATTTAGCTCTCATGCCCGCTTACAAGATTTCTGAAGGGCTGCCCCTATCCTCTGGAATTCCCTCTCCCGGTCTATCCGTCTCTCCCCCTGCCTTTATTCCTTCAAAAAAATCCCTCAAGACCCACTTCTTTAAGGATGCTTACAACATAGCACATTAACGCCCTCCCATATTCCTTTAGCTCACCTTTCCTAGTCCCTCTCCTGCAATACCTTTACTAGTGTGGCTGGTCTATCCCTAACAACGGCACTTTTACCTATTGTATAATACACTCTAACTCCTTCTAGACTGTAAGCTTGTTTGAGCAGGGCCCTCACGTGTTGTCTCTGTTAGTTAATTTGTTATGTTACATACTACTTGTTATGTCCTGTCTACCCATTGTACAGCGCTACGGAATTTAATGGCGCTATATAAAACAATAAATAATAATAATAATAACGACTTAACCAGGGGGCCCACCAATCATTAAATTTATCTAAATTACCCAATTGGACAGCGATACCTTTCTCCATTTTTTTTATATAAAATTTGAAATTTTTTTCAAATTCCTGGTTATAGTCATATACGTAGCCATGAGAATTTGGATCATAATGTATTTTTTATGAACTGGGATTGAGTTTGAAAGAAAATGAAACCTTCTTAAGGGAATTATGAAATTTGAGGTCCAGGATTAGTGAAATTTCACAGAACGCTTTGGTCCCCACCAAATGTGTACGATGTCACCCACTTCCTGAAGGCATCTCCAGCAGAGATCTGTGTCATTATGAGAAATCTTGTATAAAGCTGTAGATACCTGATGCCATCTATGAATAATTTTATAGTGTAATTAAATTATATTCAAACTGATTTTTTTTTTTTACTTCTGCTAATGACCTACACCGGAGTTCAGGCTCTATTTGAATTCCTATGTCTTTTTACCCAAGAGATCCAAGATCTGGGCTTATTTTCTGGATCGTTAAACAAGGCCAAACGATAACACTTAGTTATCTAGTTGGATTTTGAACTGAAAGTTGTTAAATTCTCTTCCCAGTGTTCCCGGTACATCTAACATTAAATGAAAGGAAATATAGTTTTTAATCCTTAAGTATGTTAATATATGCTTGGAAGGCAGATTTAATTATTTCTGGAGTTGGGTAAAGGATTTAATTGTATTATCTAATAGTTAAGTTCCTATATGAGAAGTATCTTCTTTTGTCAAACCTTCTATACTAAGACTGTTAATGTTATTTTTCAACACCTCAGTTGGACTAGCCTTTGAGATTATCCCCTTTATTTTATTCATTCTTTTAAATGATAACCAACTATTATGTAGCTATTAAATATCAATGAATCTGTTTTAACAAGTTGTAACTTTGACCATAATGCTAGTGGTCCCCTGTTCCTGATAGGGCCTCTGCAAAACGAAACCATGGTTGCTTCTTTTGCCCATGTGAATATGTGATTAGTTGCTGGCCTCTTAATATTTAATTAAATTAGGGACAGCTAAACCACCATACTTCATTATATGCCCTCTGTTAGTTCTAGGTTTTTATCATCCCATATAAAATTCATAAACATTTTTTGAACTTGATTACATTTTTTTATCGGAATTTCTAGTGGAAGCATTCTAAATAAGTATGACCATTTAGGGAGAACATAAGATTTTATTATATTTATTCTTCCTAAACAGGATATAGAGATATTTTTCCACTTGGTTAATCTCTCGACAGTGTCATTAAAAAGCTCATCAAGGGGGGGGCGTGGTTTGACGGAGCTTGAAGATGGTCGCACATTTGTAGAGCTCCGTTGTCTCCGCGATCACTAAGTGGCTTCTTTAGCTACCAGACACTCGTTTCATGCGATGGACATACTTACCAGCCCGGCGATTCGTCTCTGTATCTGGAGCATGGCTTCCAGGGCCGGCGAGGAAGCAGGATCGGCAAGAAAAACAAGACGGCTTCTTCACTCCATGACGCAAGATGGCGGGGAAGAAGCGGGAACTGCCTAGCTCTGAGGAAGCATCACCAGTGTCTGATGCCCATGCCGAAGATCCTGAAGTAAGTCTCCAAATCTCGGAGAAATGTATTAAATCTATGCTGCAAGACTTACGTAATTCCTTACAACTTGACCTGAAAGAACTGGCTAAGGAAATCAAAACTGACATACAAAATCTGGGTGAGAGGACTTCTCACCTGGAAAATAAAATGGAGGACTTTAGCAGTGCACATAACGATCTAGTGGACCGCTTTAATGTCTTGGAAGAAGACCATGATGCTCTTAAACTTAAACTAGCTGGTCTGGAGGACCGAAGCAGGTGCAACAACGTTAGAGTTCAAGGTATTGCTGAATCTGTGACACTTCAACAACTTCCAGACTTCTTAACAGGCTATTTTAGGGCCCTGGTTCCTGAATTATCCGATCTAGATGTCACCTTGGATCGTGCTCATCGCCTGCCCAAACCCAGACATCTCTCTCCATCTACCTCCAGGGATGTCATTATGCGGGTCCACTTTTTTTGAACCAAGGAAAAGATTATGTTAGCCACCCGTACCTCTACCGATGTCCCTGAGGCTTTCAAGGGCTTATCCATTTTTGCTGACCTGTCTGCTTTGACCCTCAACCAGAGAGGGTCGTTCCAACCAGTTACCACAATCCTGAGACAACATAATATCAACTATATATGGGGCTTCCCCACTAAACTGCTAATCCACCGAAACGGCTCCTCGCAGGTGATACACACTCCTGAAGACAGTAAACAGCTGCTGGCGGATTGGAACCTCTCGCCTCTACCTACCACCTCAACTCGGGCATCTGGTGTCCGTCTACCTAAAGAATGGTCCAAACGATGAGCCACCCTTTCTTCCCTAGCCACTTCTCGGGGAAGTCATCGTTCTACCTTACATTGCGAGACATTTATTGAACTGGCACTTTGGATACAGTTTTTTTTTTTTTTTTTGTTCTCGACACTCCTTGGGGACCGATATTCTCCGGCACATATACGGCAGAATTTACGTGTCTCCACCCCTATGGATCGAGTGCAACAGCCATGCATCGCACCACTACGCATACTTCTCTACTCAACATAGGGCAGACATCGCCGCCTTACCTCAGACGCATTTTCAGATTTTGGCACATCTACAGCAGATCTGAAGCCTACTCTGTCCTCTCTGGAGAATTTGTGAAGAAGATATTGATACGATATTTCTGCATGCTCCTACTGACCGTAGCTATTATCATTTATTTTTTTTTTCTCTCTCTTTTTATTTATTTATTTATTTATTTTACGCTCTCGACTCTAATTGGGAACCGCTCCTCTATGGCACATCTACAGCAGAACTGACGTACATCCACAGCCATACACTGTGCCACTATATACACCTCTTCACTCTACATGGAGAGGTCGTCGAGGCTTTACCTCTACGAACTTTCAACAAGGAATTTGGAACGTGGAACTTCTACTTACCACTTTGATCTCACGAACATGCTATACATGTTTTGTTTTTTTCTCTTCGAGTGATTATCCATTTGTTGCCTGTAACCGTCTCGGTCCGTTAAACATTTATAGTTCTATGGTTACCTATTACTGATTTCTAGTGATCTTTGACTTCCTAAACACCCCCCGCCTACTTTGTAGGTTATGTTTGGTGCTCCCATTCTCCTAGCTGTGGGACCGCCAACACATAAAGGTTTCCTAAACCTTTGGTTTTTCTGTTTATATTGGTTCTTTTTGAAGTGCTACTGTTCACATTTTATGTTTTCTCGCCCCCCGGTGGGATCTCTCTACTGATCACCCTCGTGCCGGCCCTTAGCCTCTGCTCCCCTCTCTTGGAGGGTGGGGGTTGGAATGTTGAAGTTGGGAGTTCGAGACGGGGCCACACTCTTTGCCCGGAACTTCTCCCTGCTGAGATCTACATGGCAGACTTTCCTCCTTGAACTGTAGTGCTTTGGACCGTACAGCTACGGGATGGGCGAGAAGGCAGACTCCAGTGACTCCACCCTTGCTCACTTTCTCTTTCCATTTATTTTATGTTCCTATCATTTTAGCGGCCCTTATATTTCTACTTGCTCACACCATGTCTCTCACTATCTTGTCTCTTAACGTCAAGGGATTGAATTCCCCCTATAAAAGTAAATTAGCGTTACAAGAGGCACTGACATCTGGTGCTACGATAGTTTGCTTTCAAGAAACCCACTTTTCGGCGATGAGGGCCCCCAAATTGTTTTCCCCTGCCTTTCCCACCCATTACTCGGCTATGTCGGATAACAAGACAAAGGGAGTCTCTATACTTTTTAGTAAAGACTGTTCCTTTGATTTAATGCACAAATACTTAGATCCCAAAGGTCGACTTCTAATACTTACTGGATCCCTTGATGGAGCTCTTATCACAATAGCTAACCTATATGCCACAAATTCCACCCAAAAGCCATTCCTTAGACAAAGCTTAGAGAAATGTGAGAAATTACGTAAAGGCCGGTTGGTCATCTGTGGAGACTTTAACTCTGTTATTAACAAGACTTTGGACTCTACATCCACATCATCCTCCTCGCTTCCTACACGATGCATGTCCATGCGCCCCACTAAATTACAACACCTATTAACTGAATGTGATCTCCACGACGTATGGAGGTGTCAACACCCTAACGAATGTGACTATACTTTCCACTTGGCCCCACATAACACTTACACTCGCATGGATTTTTCTCTCACAAAGTCACTTTACAACATGTTCTTTCCTCTCACATAGGCGACATCACGTGGTCTGACCACGCCCCAATCCTGCTCTGTCTGCCCATCTCCACGCCACTACCTGGCAATAGACGCTGGAGACTAAATGAATCCCTACTCCTAAAACCTGATATACTTCAAATGCTTCAAACTAAAATTCAACACTTTTTTTCGACAAACACGACTCCAGACGTCCCAATTCCTACAATATGGCTAGCACACAAAGCCTTTGTGAGGGGCCTCTTTATACAACAGGGAGCTCGACTTAAGAAACTATATACTGCTAAACTTACGGACCTTAAAACCCAACTATGTTCCTTAAACACCCTAAACAAACTGCAACCGTCACGAGGATTAGCGCTCCAATTAACGGCTGTCCAGACACAATATAACCAGCTTATACTTATCCAATCGGCCACGGCTCTGCGGAATACCAAACAGCTTTTTTACTCAAAAGGCAATAAGGCTGACAGATTGCTAGCCCGTAAACTCAAAAAACAACAAGCTGCCTCTAGAATTCCTTTCCTCTCCGTATGGCATACCCCTTAGAAACCCTAAACACATAGCCAACGCCTTCGCCCGCTACTACGCTGACCTTTACAACTTAAAAGATGATACAGATGTCTCTCAACCCTCCCAGTCTTCTATAGAAGACTTTCTGGCCTCTGTTCCACTGCCGCAGCTGGACCTATATGATAGCCACTCTTAAAGCATTCTGCATCCCTGATATCTTTATCACTGCTATCCGTGCCTATCAGCGAAGGTTTTCTACTCTGGATTTTACTCCGACAGCTTTTCTATCACCAATGGTACCCGCCAAGGCTGCCCCCTATCCCCTCTCATTTTTGTATTGGCACTCGAGCCCCTAGCGATTATGATTCGGAACTACAGTCTTATTCACGGCTTTCCTTTTAAAGATCACACCTATAAAATTAGTTTATTCGCGGACAACATTCTTTTAGTTCTTTCTCAGCCTTTACAGTCGATCCCCCCTCCTCTTCTAGAACTCCTACAAGACTACGGCAAACTCTCCTACTATAAGAATAATGCTAGCAAGACACAAGCACTCCCTCTCGATATGTCCCCCACTGCCCTTCTATCTCTGCAACAGCTCTATCAATTTGACTGGAGGAATGACTACCTAACCTATCTCGGTATTAAACTTACCAAACGCTTTTCCTCACTGTTCCATACTAATTTTGCCACACTATGGCCGTCAATTAGGAGAGATATCCAGACATGGACTAAATTCGAGATTTCCTGGTTAGGTCGCATAGCGGCTGCGAAAATGGCTGCCCTCCCAAGATTAATGTATCTTTTCCGTGCACTACCAATCCCTGTTCCCGCTGCCACATTACGACACTATCAAGCTACACTCACTTCTTTTATCTGGATGGGCAAAAGGCCACGGCTAGTCATGACTACCTTGAGATTCCCGAAACGTAAAGGGGGTTGGGACTTCCGGACTTTCATTCATACAACAAAGCGACGAGTGTTGCCCAGCCTCGCTGGATGGAACTGGAGTCTGCCTTCTTAGCACCTTATCACCTTACTGAAATCCTATGGTTTCCTCCTTCCATGTTCCCCAAATTGACATCAGCTCTCCCTAGCACTCGATGGTCCTTAAGAATCTGGAGGGATATTATGTCCAGACTGTTGCCTTTTCCATCTGCCCTCCCTAGCGCCCCTTAACCCCTTGACTGCTAACGACGGCATGGTGCCGTCGCTAGCAGTCCCAGTCAGGTGCTAACGACGGCACCATGCCGTCGCTAGCACTCTCCTACCTTGATGGGGGTCTGTGGACCCCCATCACCAGCTACCCCGGCGATCTGCCCCTCATTTTGAAGGGCATCGCTGGGACCACCCGATCCGGCCGGTGACGTCGCGCGTAATGACGCGATGACGTCACCGCGCAACTTTATTGAAAACTGACAATTGTCAGTTTTCACGGTATGGGGGCATGCTGCTTAGATGCCTGTATCTCAGGCATCTGAGCAGCTACAGACCCCCAACATATACCGTTGGAAAGGTAATCGCCTCACCTTTCCAACGGTATAATGCTTGTAAAAAAAGAATAAAAATCATTATGTTAAAAAAATAAAAATGTACAAAAAAAGTAAAAAAAATGATTTGGGGGTCTCTAAAGGCAGATAAATAAAGATCAAAATTGCCTAGAGACCCCCAAATTAAATTATCTAAACATAAACTGGTTTAACTTTAAAAAAAAAAAAAGTTTAAGTATTCTAGCTAAATGATCACTGTGGTAGCCAATGTTACCACAGCGATCATATAGCTATAAAAAGTCACATTCCCTTTTTAAAAATGGGCGATACTAAATTTTAACCCCATGATCCCTTTGATCATGGGGTTAAATTTAGCCAATGGTAGAGGAAGGCAATTTTTGAAATCCAGATGAACTGCAAAAATCAGCCGTATAGCCTGTAGTACGTAAGTTAACCATGTCATCCATGGAGCCCCTTGCATTTTTACTGCAAAATTTATTTTTGCTGTAAAAGTGATTTTTTTTCTCCCTTTACGATCATCTCTTTGGGATTGTAAGGGGAAAGAATGGTGTGTGTGCTTCTGCGAGTGAATGTATGGAAAGTATGGTGTGTGCTTCTGCGAGTGAATGGAGATATGAAAGGCGTGTGAATGGTCAGTAATTAGGGTTGAAGCCTTGACGTGGCATTACTGCTCACGTAAGAAGTTAAATTATGGCACAAAAAGTACATATTTTCAAAAACTACACCCCTCGGCACATCAAATGAGGGGCTGCGTGTGTTTCTAGGACAAACCTGGAGTGCGCAAGACACAAATGAACATGTCTCTATGGTTAGAAAAAACATATTTTCTAGCCAAAGCGACATATTCCATCATTATTTGTGCACTCAACTTTTGTCCTAGAAATACATGTAACCCCTCATTTGAAGCTCCAAGGGGTGTAGTTTCCTGAAATGTGTACTTTATGTACCCTAATTTAACTTCCCAGATGTCTAGACCACCTTAACTTCAGATATGGCAGATTGGAGAATCTTGTTAAAAAATTGTCTTAAAACATTTAGGGGTGATGCCTGCATTTAGACAGCTCTAGACAGCTGGGAAGTTAAATTATGGTACATAAAGTATATATTTTCAGAAACTACACCCCTTGGCGCATCAAATGAGGGGCTGCATGTGTTTCTAGGACAAACCTGGAGTGCGGAAGACATAAATGAACTTGTCGCTTTTAATTTTATTTATTTATTATTTTTATTTGTGTGATATTCACTTATTTGTTGTGCAAGTCAGATTTGTGATACAAATACAAATAAGACCTCATTTGCTGCGGCTGGGGGTGTAGTTTCTAAAAATATATAGTTTTGTTGGCATATTTTAACATCCCGGGCAGCTAGAGCTGTTTAACTGACGCAGCCATGCATTAAATTTAAAGATGAATTTTGTGATAGTCTAATAAATTTAACTTTTAGCAATAAAATATTAGAAAAACATAGTCTACTGTTCTCAATGTCTGTTTATTTTAGACCGGTTACCTACTACAAATATTTAGCAACACAGGTTTTGATATTAGAGTTTAGAAAAATAACATTACAAACTAGTTTTTATTGAGTTGGAAGTGAAAAATTACACTTTTTTCCCATTTTTGGTTGTATTTTGCAAACCTAATGAGACATACACATATAAAAATGGTATATTTGGAATCTGCTGGGTGTGCTGAAAAAAACAATATATGGTTTGTATAGTTTATTCCCAAGAAATTTACTTGAAACACGTTTAAACGTGAGATGCACCAAAATGCCGAAAACTAGCTTAGCACCAGGGTGTGAAATGGCTTAGCAGCCAAGGGGTTAATCGATATTAGCTAATTTTTCTAGAGACCTCCCACTTCAGACTTGGATTCGTGGGGGTATCCGTACAATCAACCACCTAATGACGAAAACTAGTGGATGTACCTTTCCAGAGCTCCAAACTCGCTACTGTCTCCCTCTCTCTGAAAAATATACTTATTTCAGAATTTCTAGCATTTTACATAAAGTGTTTACCAACCCAGATTTGGGGGGCGATCATAGGCTACTCACCTTTCTACGGTCTTCGAGGTCTCCCAAACACGGTATTTTAATATGCTATGAGTCTATTGTTACCCTTACTTATCCAGATAAATTACCATATATGGTAGCGTGGGAAAGGGAGCTAGGAACAGAATTTTCTAGCCAAATGTGGTCAGTCGCGATTTCTAACTTTATTGGTATATCTCGTTGTTCCAATCATTTTGAGGCAAATAGGAAGGTATTATTTAGGTGGTACATGGTTCCGGCGAAAATGGCTACTATATTGCAAACCTTGACACATATGTAGCACTTCACACTTGTTTTCTTTTGTTTCTTTTTTAATTGTTTTGCCGTTTTGATGTTTTACACATCCCCGCGAATCGTTGTTTTGTTTCGAGGCCCTACCAAATTACCATCTCAAAACTTTACATACTTGCCATGTCTCTGATCGCACTTTTTCTGTCCTTGGTATATGTATGACCTGCTGAATGGCAATTTGATTCACCTCAGCCAGGGCATTACTTATAATAATATATGTACTCTAAGAGAATACAGGTTTGGTTGAGCGTTTCCTACATGCGTTCTTCTTCTCTGTTTTTGTTTTTGTTTTCCATCAATATACGCATGGACGTTTAACACTCTGCTACAGTCAGCCCAGTATATGACATTGACACCTAAATCTCCATATATTGCTTTGTATTAGCTCCTTGGTGAGCTTTCTCTACTTCATACCATGTTTATGTTAAACTTCGTGAAGCTGTTGGATTTCATAATTGTACACCTGTGTGCTGACTTCAATAAAAACAATTAAAAAAAAAAAGCTCATCAAAATTCAATTTCATAATTTCCCCTATACGCTGAGTAATGTGGATTCCTAAGTAGGGGAATCCATCTTGAGCCCAGTCAAGAATGTAATTTTTAGCAATTTTGGAGTAGATTTCAATCTCTAGCATAAGATTTTTAAGGGAACTCAACCATGTTGTCAACATAAAGGCAGAGGACATGCTTCTCATCTTTTATTACAACCCCTTTAATCAGATCATTACTTCCTATTTTGGCCGCCAATGGTTCAAGAGTTATTATATACAGCATCAGGGCCAAGGGACAGCCCTGCCTTGTCCCATTACTAATTGAGAACCAGTCTGCAGCTATTCCAGGGCCGACCGTTCTTGCAACTTGATTTGAATATAAAGCCATTATGGCTGTCTTAATTGAACCCGCTATACCAATTTTTACTAAGGTTACAGACATAAATGGCCAACTAACCCTGTCGAAGGCCTTTTTGGCATCCAACGAGAGGGTCAGCTGGTGAATCCCTTTCCTCTCGACATATTCAAGAATATTAATGAGTCTACGGGTATTATTATTTGCATGGCGACCCAAGACGAAATCGACCTGGTCTTTGTGAATTAAAGTATAATCTGTAATAATTTTAGTAATAATTAAACTAATAATTTTATTCTGTTTGCAAGAACTGATAAATAAATCTTCATATCTGTATTCATTGACATTGGTCTGTAGTTACTCAAGTTGATACCGGCTTTATCCGGTTTTAATATAGGGGATATAGTCGCTTGCAGTAATTCCGAGGGAACTACAGAGCCCAATATGTAAGAACGCTTTTATAAGCACACCAGACTGTATCCATAGGGAGGTTTTCCCCTTAGATTTTCCTCAATGTATAGTCTCATTATGTCGCCCAAGTATGTCTTATTGTTCTTATTTGATATCAGGAGGAACGAGGACTGTTCAAATTAGATATATTTAGATCCAATGACACTGCCGAGTGTCCAGCCGGGAATAAGATACATTTTGGAAAAAATGTGTACTCCTTATCTGTTGGATGTAAACCCCCCCAAATATCATATAAATTATTGTGAGCTATCAAATTACAAAATGTATCTGCTGTTTGATATACCTCTCGATCTTTTTATCTAATTCAACATCCATAACTAAATTTAAATCTCCTCCAGTGAGAGATATTCCCTGTATTAGGTGTTTAAATTTGCTTAATACTTTAGTTAAGAACCTTAAAGTGTATTTATTCGGGGCATAAAGGTTGATTAAAGAGTATGCATTTCCATCAATTTCACAAATCAAGAGGATGTATCTGCTTTCCTCGTCAACTTCTTTATATATTTTTTAAATAAAGAAAGCAGTACCCCTTTTTTGCTCTTATAGGAAGAGTAGATTATTATTGGAAAATATGAGCTCTTGCTTATCGGACAATCTATCTTCCAGTGTGTTTCTTGTATAAATCCCACATTAACCCTATTATGAATCAGAAATGTATGTCTTTTTTTAGGGGAGTTAATTGTTATAAACCTAACCATTCTGGAAATTTCCCTTCCCTTCTCTGTTTTATTTTGGTCAGACAGCCTTTACAATACATATAACATTTAATTAAAAAAAAACACAATGAATGATTTTACCGGTCCCCTACCGGGCAAGGCCATTCTCCCTCTTTTAGTGTTCATCCCTCCAATCAGAACACTTACAGGGCTCTTAAGTTTAAGAGCTATTACCGAGGAGTTAGAGAAAACATATCCTTAGTATTATTACTGGTAATAAAGGAGGACCTTCTTATAGCATACTATATATATAGCATGTCATTATATTTAAATTTCAGGTTTCACTTTAAGATCAAAATGAGATCATTATTGTAATAACTCAGAGAACCCGGGAGGTAGATATGTAGGCGAGTATAGGGAGGTGGAGGAAAAGGGGAGTGGGTCCCACATATAGAGCCCCCGAACTTGGGTGCCCTTCTACCAAACCTCCTTCCAAAGAGTTCTACTTATTTAATAATTATAAATATACTAGTTAAGGAAAGTAAAAAAACAAAACCTATATGTGATTTACTTAATGTGAAGAGATAGAGAGATAGTGTATGTAAAGTAGAGAAGTATAACTGACCTTTTAAGTCAATAGTGCTACTCCCACGATTGTATTACAGAAGCTTCTGAATTGTGCATTTAATATAGACAAAAAAACTAAAGTGAAATAATTAAAATGTGAATTTAAAAAATACTTAAGTGCTAGTTTAAAAAAAAAAAAGTTTAGTTGTGTTCCACCCTTAATTATGTAACAGAAGTGACATTGCGGATACTAGAAGAAGCATCTGTGGGAATCCGAAATTAAAGGACCCAGTGCTTCTAAATTGTTTTATAATTTTAATAAATTATGTGAATATCTTTAAAGTTTCTATCAAGCCATGAGGAGCTTTACGGCAGTACACCATAATAAAAAAAAAATGTAAAAAAAAAACAACCTTGCCCTTCCCCCGCCTATCTCATCCCTATCCCCTCCACCCCCCTGGGACCACCTATAATATCTCTTAACCCATACCAGGATACCATACCATCGTTAATGAAACCTTCAGTTCTATTCCATCACCTATTACTCTTTCGCTGTCACTTTTTTATTAGGGGATCCTTATTAGATCAATTTTGAATTCTCATGGGAAATAATTATTTTAGAGGGATACCCCCAATTATACTTAATACTTCCCATCTATGTATTGCAGTAACTTCAGAGAAAGATCTTCTAAACATCCTAGTTTATTTGATAAATCTGGGAAACAAACCCAGATGTGCATATTTCTTAGGGAGAGATGCCGTATCCTTTAAGGTTTTAACCAGCAGATCTCTGTATTTATATGCATGGAACATTATTATTACATATCTAGGTAATTATGGTGAAATCCCTTTAGTCTTATTAAGCTAACACTAGCTCTAATTCTTCTACTTTGTTTTGTAATTTATTAATCCTTTCTTCATCTTGCGCTAATCTTATTTCTAAGGTGTCAGCTTTTACTTTGTTTTGATCAACTTTCTTTCCAATGTTTTCCAAGTCAGCATTTAACTCCTTAACATTGAATGTAATTTCTTTTTTAATCAGTTCACATTGGGATTCAAGACATTTTTTCATAAGATCAACAGTATTTGGTCATCTGAAGACCCAGAAATATCCAGTTGAATTTTAGGAGAGTCTATATTACCAGAAGTCAGAGATAAATCTAGATTCCCATTTGTCTGATCCATTATTGCTGTTTGGGTACTTAAGGAGGAAAAAAATTGCAGGAATTTTCTTTTCTTTATCTTTCTTTAACTCCAGTATCTTTTGTTCCTTTTTTCTGTGATTTTTGTTTCTTTCATATCAGCTTTTTTATTGCCATATTGTGATCCTTATCAAAGAAAAAATATTAAATATATGTGGGTCACAATAATTGGCAACCTTTTAGTCGATACTTTGTGCTACCTCCCTTCACCAAGGGAGATAACGCCTGATTAGGTTGGAGAATACATGGCAAGGGATGGGAGCCTCCACACAGAATCTCTAGATCCTTCATATTTTTAGGTATACGCTGGTGGACTCTCCTCTTCACTTCATCCCACAGGTTTTTTATGGGGTTAGGGGAATGGAATGCACTTGGTATGGTTTTATAGTCAGTAAACCATTTTTGTGTTGATTTTGGTGTATGTTTGGGATTATTGTCCTGGTGGAAGACCTATTTTACGCTTTCTGGCAGAGGCAGTCATGTGTTCATTTAATATCTGTTGATATTTGATATTTAGTGCAAAAAGTTATGTTTTGGTCTTATCTGACCATAGAATCAGATCCCATTTGAAGTTCCAGTCTTGCAAACTGAACAGAGGCCTTTTTCTTGAAGCCCTTCCAAATAACTTGCAGGGATGTAGATGATGTCAGAAAGTGCCCAACACTACAATCTGACCTCAAGACGCAATTAACTTCTGCAGTTCTCCAGCTCTGAGCCTTTTGGATTTTTTGGCCACTGGAACCATCCTCTTTACAGTGCGTTAAGACAATATACGCATAAGTCTTCTTCTAGGTTGAATCATAACTGTAACTTATTAATTATGGCCCTGGTGGTGGAAATGGGCATTTTCAATGTGTTTGCTATTTTCTTACAGTCACTTCTCATTTTGTGAAGCTCAACAACCTTTTGCCACATCACAGCTATATTCTTTGGTATTGCCCATTATGATGAATGACTAAGGGACCTATGTGGTACTCAATACTGTATTGGCCCGAATATAGGCCGCACCCTTAAAGTTTGGTGCTATTTTAAAGAAAAAATATTTTTAAAGAAAAAATACACATAGTGGAATGGTAAAACATTTTGTCTAATAATATATTTTGTCACAATAATAGCACTTACAGTAGACCAAGGCAGACCTATCCTTGCAGAAAATTCACGAATTGGCTTATGGCAATGGCTATTGCTGAAACACCTAAACTTATTCATTAGAGAGGGGTCATAAAGTTAAGCTCTTCACATTAACTGGGCATTGGCTATTCACAAGCCTGGAATATTAGATGATATGACTACATCTGATTGTACATCTTTAAAAGAAACATATGTTCAGGAGTGAAAAAAGTACAATATAATGTTGGTATAATGCTGGAAATGTATGTTTAAAACAGGTAAGCTCCTACAAAGACTCACTAATGGACAGCAGCCTATTATCACCAGGTAAAAATCTAGTTTAACTAATTTTTCCACTTGTTCCCACTGAAAACTTTTTTTGGAGAAATCATATGAGAAAAAATTCTGGGTTACAAAATAAGAAAGCAAATGCAATGCTATATAGCAGCTACATGAATAGAAGCAGGGGCGTAACTAGAAGCCTCAGGGCCCCTGTGCGAGAATTGGTTAAGGGGCACCCCCAACCCAATCTACCCCCTTCTAACACCATCTACCCCCTTCTCAGGCTATCTACCCCCTCTCCCTCTCTTCTCAGGCTATCTACTATCTACCCTCTCTCTACTCCCCCTTCTCACTATCTACCCTCTCCCTACTCCCCCTTCTAGTGAGAAGGGGGAGTAGGGAGAGGGTAGATAGTGAGAAGGGGGAGTAGAGAGAGGGTCTATCTCACTATCTACCCTCTCTTCCCTTCTCACTAACTACCCTCTCCCCCTTCTCACAGAGAGGGTAGATGCCCCTTCTCACTATCTACCCTCTCCCTATCCCCCCTCCTCATTATCTACCCTCTCCCTACCCCCTTCTCATTATCTACCCTCTCCGTCTCCCCCTTCTCATTATCTACCCTCTCCCTAACCCCCCTTCTCACTATCTACCCTCTCCCTAACTCCCCTTTCTCAATATCTACCCTCTCCCTACCCCACTTCTACCCTCTCTATCTACCCTCTCCCTACCCCACCTTCTCACTATCTACCCTCTCACTACCCCCCTTTGTAGGTCACTTACCGTGCAGTCCTGTGGTGGGGGCGCGAGGCCTCTGTCTCGCTGCTCTGCCGTGGTGCGCACAGCTTCACTGCCAGAACTCCAGTGCCCGGTCACAGTCGCAACCCTTGCAACCCCGGTAGTTCCGCCAAGCAAGCGGTATATGGAAATGTTGTTATGCTTTTAATGCAAAGCATTAGGTAGGCCTCAATGAGAATATACTTTTCAGTTTTGGGAACCAATTTATAGGAAATATGGTATTGGATTGGAAAGTTTACCAAGTAGAACAAAAAAATTTAAATGTGGAATGGGAGATTTTAGCTACAAGAAGAGAGCATCTAAATTGCATTTATTTGCGCAAGAAAAGAGACACTTAAGAGGTGACCCTAAAATACTGTACAAAATTAATTTGAGGTCCATATGAAAATATTGTAGGTGAAATTTTTACCACACATACAGCGCAGAATAACACATGGCAACTTACTATCATTGGCAGACCCATGGTTACATTTTAACCAAATACCACACATGAAGTTGGTAGCCTCTATTAGTGTGGTGGCTTTTAAGAATAAACTGCATGGCTTTTATTAATGAATGGGTATCCAGTGGTACACATAGTAGGCTGTTGATCATTACTACATCAGTAGTTGTTACTAGAGCGATGAAGTATTTTTGCTTAATCTTTATCTGGATCAATGCAATAGTAAACATTTTGAAAAGGATAAAGAGGACGTATGGTATATGATAACCTAACAGACAATTACAAAATAGGACTAAAATGCTTTTTATGCTTCAAACGTTTTCTCAGAATACCTATTATGCTTTATCTTGAGAGAGGTTAAAATGACAAGTTATACACAGGGAGCAATACAAATCACTAACAAATCTATTATTTTTTCTATTTTTCTGTCTTTTTTTCCCAAATGCACGACTGCTTCCTCCCTGGGGAAAATGAAGAAGTATGATATCACCTTACTGTATGCCTCCAAACACTGGCTGCTAAAAAGATATAATTCTGTATAGCATAATCATGTGTGAAAGAGAAAATAAAAAACTATTTACGCTTGATTTTTTTGTTGGAAACACTGAACTATGCAAAATAGATTAAAATATAAATATTTTAAAAATACATTTATTTTTTATGAAAACAGAATATTTAAGTTATGGAACTGTGTAGTGAATATAGCATATGTTATGTGATATAAATAAATAAATGTGAGCTACCATTGGTTTTATTTCATTTTGCTCAAATAAACAGATTTTACCTGACCTGGAAGTTGGATTTGTTGTTGGTCTTTGTGATATTTTGGATGCTCAAACACCACACTGAGTTGATTTTTTTTTTTTTTGACAAATATATTTATTGTCAGAAAACACATAAGGTACATTTTTAATAATATCATCAAGCAAATTTTACATGGATATACATCATGTCCCTACCATATTGTCTGAGGTAGGCGATAATAATAAGATCTCTGCCAGGTTTCTTATAGAATAGCAATAGGACTACAAGATTTTCAAACCCCATACCTGAAGTTCATATCAGGACAGTCGTATGTAACAGAAAAAATAAAAAAAACATAAGAAAAGAGGTGATTTAAAGGATGTATTACTTAATGAAAAATCAAGCGATTAAAAAAAACAAATCTTACGATAAATAAAGCAGGGTTTCTTAAGCCTTTTGCTTGATTACAAAGACTCCCTATGTAGAAAACTGACATCACAATGCGAAATTGCAAAAATGTTTCTTTGTTCTAAAATCTCAGCTAAAATGGTTAATTACATATAACTTGCTTCTGCCGTCTGCCAGCAATAATAAAAAAAAATCTAAATGATGCTGTTTCTTTTAATGTAACAGAACCGTACAAAAATTAAGTTGATTTATTACAAATGCCCAGGTAAATGAAATGTATTGTGCTCATTGAAAACTGCAGGCAAAGGCAACCTTTAGGTACGGACCGCGACTCTCATAAATCTTAGCCAGCCAAGGCGTTGCCTAACTGTACATTATAAAATCCGTGGACCACAACAGCTGCCATACTAGAGCTTGTCAACCTCTAAAAAAAACCCATACTTAATTTTTCTAAAAAAAAAATCACTAAAGCTAAAAAAAAACAAGAATCAAGCCGTGTGGGCTAACTTAGACCTTGATGAAAAGCAGCCACCATTCAATGGGTTTTTTCTTGGGATCGACTCCATCCTTTACAGATCGTAAATAAGGAGTTCTTTAGCCAGCACTGCCCGGCCATGACCATGAACGTAAAGAGAAGCACCTGGTGGTAATTTAAACATCCCAGAAATTGCTAGTTTGCAATAAAATTAATCCCCTTTGAAATAAAACGAATGAAGCAAAGCTTGTGAGGGAGAAAAAGTCGCTATCTTTCCCTTTTATCCCTTTGATCTTTATCTTAATATCACATCATTTATTTATTTATTTATTTATTTATGTATTTGTGTCTAATAAGTGCATTGTGTCGAATTATATTTGGGGACAAAACAAAATCCCCTTTAGAATAGAGATAGCTGCGCACTGTGTGAAATCCTTCATACAATTTCTTTGCCCAGGGAATTCAATAAACATTTTATGACACGTACACCTGACAGTTATTACTCAAGCTAATGGTTATTTTCTCCTCACACGCATTGCAAAGAAGCCTACAACACAGAATCCACCAGCAGGCATCATATTGCCAAGAAGTTACAGATCACATTTAAAGAGGAATTAAGTTGGTGTCTTAATTGTGCCAATGAAAATCACCAGGACCTTGTTTTAAAAGAATTCTTGTTTCTCCAAACGATCAATTAAAGTAATTTAATGTTAATGGTAGCCTTAAAGATTCTTTTATAGACATAAACGAACTTTACTTTTTAGAGGAAATCATGGTTGTTTTATTTTATTATTGCATTTTCTTGAATACGTGGCAGTTTAATAGACTTGCACATACCTCTTTGGGTGAAACGATTCAAAATAAAATATTAATGAGGTTAGTATTTATATTGCTTGATGTATAAAAACAAATTTCTGTCTATGGTGTCAGAACCACAGGCATCCATGGGAGAACAAGTAAGTATATATATATATACATGTATATATATATATATACATATGTACACACATACATACATACATATGCATACACATACACATATATATAAGTATACATATACATACACATACATATATATATATATATATATATATGTACACATATATATATATATATATATATATATATATGTACACATATATATATATACATATATATATATATATATATATATATATATACATATATACATACACATATACATACAGAAATGGAGTCCGGGTGCCTTAAAGCCCATCAAAACGGACCCGTAAGTTCGTGTTCATTATGTCTGTCTATCTATCTATCTATCTATCTATCTATCTATCTATATAGATATAGAGATAGACAGACAGACAGACAGAGAGACAGACAGACAGATAGATAGATAGATAGATAGATAGATAGATAGATAGATAGATAGATAGATAGATAGATAGATAGATAGGTAGATAGGTAGATAGATAGATAGATTGATTGATAGATATATACATACACATATATGTATAGGTATCATTAACATATATACACACATACGAGTATACATCTATACATTGAAATGGTTCTGGACGTATTGGTGCATATTTAATCGATTAATATGAACAATACACCGTAAGCGATCTTTTACAAGCAAAGCTTATATATGTAATATATAAATATAAGAATAAGAAATACCAAGTATAGTCAGTATATTTGGGTTAGATAGCACCCATCGAAGTGTGGAGATATATTTCCATTACATTTATATGATGGAAACAATATAAAAACATAATCCCAGTCCATTCATATAATACAGCCAGGGTATAACGCCACTAGGTCACATTACTCCGAATTTGGGTTTTAAAGACCAGTCACTAAAAAGAGATTGGGATTTCTTATATGCAAAACAGCGACCATATTAGCAAATATACCGTAAAACTGAAAACCGAGTGCGTTTTTTTTCTTTTCTTTTTTATTAGAGAAATTTAAAGTATACAGACAAAAAAATTCATAATATACAGCTATTATAGAAGCATTCAGAGTCCAAAACATAAACATCAAACACATAGACAGACGAAAGTATAAATAAATAAATATATTGTTTCAGATAATCATTGGGGGAGAACCTCAGAGGAGAGAAGTAAGTTATTTCCATTGTATTAACTATTTGTTTTTTTGGGTTTTTTTTATTTTTGTCTCGCAATGTCCTGGGCTTTTTTTTCTACCCGTTATATCAAAAGACCAACTAATATCCTTTTCCATATTTAATTGATGGATCAGCTGAGATAAACAGTGATCCATATGAAACAGCTCGGTGGATTTCCAATTTCTAGCTATTATTATTTTTGCAGCTGCTAGACAGTGTATCACTAGCGGTCTTTTTTCTTTTGGTATATATGCTATATTTAGAAGAAGCAACGCAGTCTTGGGGTCCCTATCGACTTTTATATTCGTTAGTTGGTAAAACGATTCGAAGGCATATTTCCAAATTGGAGAAACTAATTTACAAAGCCACCACATATGTAGAAAAGAACCATCTTGGTCACCGCATCTCCAACAATTAGGGGCCACATGAGGATACATTTTATTTCATTTTTTGGGGGTTAAGTACCATCTATATAATAGTTTATATTGGTTTTCTACTAAATTTAAACAATGGACTACCTTATTTATTTGATAGGCTGCTATATTCCATTCTTTTAAAGATATTTTTAAATTTAAATCATTTTCCCAGGATTTTAGACTTGTAGGTGAAAAAGTTTTGTTACTTGATCTAATTAATTCATTACATTTAGTCACAAGTTTATTTAGTTTTTTATGTGAAAAAATAACCTCAAGAAAATTGTTAAGAGGACTGGAAGACACTAAGTGTTTTCTCAGAAAACTTTTAATACGTAGATATTGGAAAATATCTTTATTAGAAAGTTGCATCCTTTCAACCAAGTCTGAAAATAAACAGATCTCATTATTTGTCATTATATCAGAGAAGGTTAAAGTATATAGAATTGAACATCGATCCAATGTAAAGTCCTCAATAATGTAATGTAAAGTTTTTATATGTACTGTTTTTATGACTTTATTTTGTAAACCTATTCTTTTTTTTTTTATAATATTCCATTCTGATAAAGTTTGAGTTAAAGTCATTGATTTTAGATTTATTAGATCGATGTTAGATTTTAAATTGTCGTTTTTAGAGATAGCATCAGATTCGATCATATACCAAGGTTCTTCTTTATTTTGTTCTATTTGTAAATAGCTTGCATGGGCAATTATATTGGCTTGATATATCCAATGTATATTGGGGTAATTTAATCCACCTTGCTTGAGTTTCTTAGAGAGAATCGATTTAGCTATTCTTGGTCTCTTCCCTCTCCAAATATATGTGTCAAATAACGATTGAATCATATCTAACTACGGTCTTGGTATTTTGTATGGTAACATTTTAAAGAGATATGCCCATTTTGGCAATATATAATAGTTAATTGTATTAACTCTTCCCCACCATGATATGTCAAGATGTCTCCAATCTCTTAAAAGTTTATTTGATTGTTTATATAAAGGCACAAAATTTATCTCTACTTGATTTTCCGGTTTTGCAGCTATCCGTATACCCACATAACTAAACTCTTTATTAGTCCATTTAAATTTATATTTTTTCTCTAGAGTTATTTGTAAATCTAAAGCAATATTTTTACTTTGAGCTATTGTTTTATTCTCATTTAATTTATAATTTGAGATCAGGCTATATCTATTAATTTCATTCATTAAGTGATGCAGAGAAATAAGGGGTTCTCTTTTACTGGTTACAAAACCTTTTATATCTGTGTTATTTCTTATTTTTATTGCTAAAGGTTCTATCGAAATTAAATATAAAAGAGGAGAAAGTGGGCATCCTTGTCTTGTACCGTTGGTTAGATTAAACCAATTAGAACATATATTTGGGCCAATAGTTCTTGCCATGGGGGAAGAATATAATCTTTTAATTGCCTCATAAAACCAACCTTCGAATCCAAAAGCTTTTAGTGTCGTATTTAAATATCCCCATCCAACGCGATCAAACGCCTTTTCGGCGTCTAAAGATAGAGTTAGAAGGGGTTTACTCGAGTTTTCTGATTGTTCTATAATATCAAACATTCTTCTTGTATGATTACAAGACGATCTGTTCGATACAAACCCAATCTGATCAGTATGGATTATAGAGGGTATTATTAGTTTAAGGCGTGCTGCTAGTATAGATGCGTATAGTTTTATGTCAACGTTAATTATAGAAATTGGTCTATAGTTTCTTATTAGTGGGGTCTTTTTCAGGTTTTAATATCGGTAAAATATTAGCGTGGAGAAATTCGGCAGGAGTTTTGGAACTTAATATTATTTCATTAAAAGTAGACAAGAGACATGATGAAAAGGAATCCTTAAAGATTTTATAGAAGCGATTACCAAATCCGTCAGGGCCAGGAGTTTTTTGATTTTCTAAATGGTCTATTGCTTTTGTCAATTCTTTTATGGTTATTGGTTGATTTATAGTATCTCTTTGAAGATCTGATATTCTTGGAATTTTTATTTCTTTAAGATATTCATCAATTTCTCTTACTGAAACTCCTTTTCTTAAATTATAAAGGTCACTATAGTAGTTATTGAATGCTTGGCCAATATCCTCCGGGGATAAGAATATTTTATCTCCTTCAATGATTTTTGATATTTTACTCCCAAGATCTTCCCTTTAAATTTTTATTTTTGTTATTTTCATAATACGTACAAACAAATTAAACATTAGACAGATACAACAAAAATAAAATCAAAATAACAGTTGAAAGGTCTAAATATCATCCTTAGGTGTAAGTTGTATAATACATCATATGATATCTTAATAAAATTAAAAAAAAAAAAAAAAAAAGGAAAGCCGGGAATATGTGTTGATTCTTATATTACTCTTATATTATTTAATTTAATAATCCAGTCCTCATATATAGTTGTTTTTCTTTTCTGTTGTGGACTACTCCATTGCAAGCCTTTCTCCATCTGTAATTGAAATAATACTTGATTTTTCAATTGTAGGTATAAAAATGGTTTGCTTTCTTTCCAATTTCTTGCTATCACTACTTTCGTAGCTGCCAATATATGAATAATTATTATTTTTATTTTTAAAGGTAATCCAAGTGGAAATATATGAAGCAGAGCCATTTCTAAAGTTTTATTAATCTTGATATTAACTATTTTTTCTAGAAGCTCAAAGGCATGCCTCCAAAGAGGCCTTACTTTTGTACACGTCCACCATATATGTTTATAATCTCCCCGTTCCTGGTTACAATGCCAGCATCTGTCTGAAGAACTTGGAAACATAGATTTTATTTTTGTCGGTGTTAAATACCATTGATTAATTAATTTGAAATAATTCTCTCTAATTGTTATGGAATGAATTCAATTTTTTCTTAATCTTTTTCCATTCTTGCAAAGTATCTTTTATTATAGTATTATTTATATATTTTGCCTCTAGTTTTATCTGGTATTGCCACATACTTGTGGGTAAGTTAATCTTAACCATAGATCTTTCTATTTTAAACCATGGTTGGTTGATATTTATTCGACATTGTAAATTATATATATGTAATAGCATGCATGCGTCATATGCACTTTTAGCTCTAGGGTAATTCAATCCACCTCTATTTATTTTTCTTGCCAACTTTTTTATACTAATTCTCATTTTTCTTCCATTATTAATAAATTTATTAAAGCTAGTTTGTAGCATAGAAATCCAAGAGCTTGGTATTTTTAATGGTATATGTCTAAAAAAGTAGATCCATTTTGGAAGGATATATGTGTTAATCACATTTATTCTACCTACCCAAGATAATTCTGTGTTTCGCCATTCTTTCAGAAGGTAATTTGTTTCTTTTAATAGAGGTAAAAAATTCCGTTCGATTATATCTTCTACTTTTGATGTTATTTTTAAACCCAAATAATTAAGATCTTGTTGTTTCCAACTGAATTTAAATTCTTTTTGTATTATTTGTTTAGAGTAAAATGGTATATTTATTGGAAGAATTTCCGATTTTTCTATATTCAGCTTATAATGTGAAATATTTGAATATTTCTTAATCGTTTCCATCAGAGCTCTGATCGATTTCTCAGGATCTTCTATAGTTATCAGAATATCATCTGCATATAAGCATATTTTGAATTCTTCCTGTTGGAAGTGAAAGCCTTTTATCTCATCATTTTTACGTATGGAGATTGCTAAAATCTCCATGGTCATTATGTATAGTAGAGGGGAGAGGGGACAACCCTGTCGAGTTCCATTTGCCAAATGGAACCAATCTGCTTTAATATTTTGGCCAATTGTCCTCGCCGTAGAACTAAAGTATAAAGATTTAATTGCTGAAGTAAATAAGCCGTCTATTCCGAAAGCCCTAATAGCATAAAACATAAAGTCCCAGTTCACCCGGTCAAAAGCTTTCTCGGCGTCTAACGCCAAAAGACAAAGTGATTTTTTTTTGTATATTTGTTACATCAAGTATATCTATAATTCTTCTGAAATTATTGTATGTTTGTCTATCCGGAATAAAGCCTATTTGATCTAGATGAATTATCTCCGATATTACTTGCTTCAACCGATTTGCTAATGTTGTCGCGTAAATTTTAATATCCTCATTAATAAGAGAAATGGGTCTGTAGTTCCTTATCTCTTCAGAGTTTTTCTTAGGTTTAAGAATTGGTAATATATTTGCCCTTAGAAGCTCTTCCGGAGCTTCTCCCTTCCTACTTATTTCATTAAACATTGCTGTTAAGGCTTTAGTTATATTCTTTTTAAATATTTTATAAAATTCTCCACAGAACCCGTCAGGACCTGGGCTTTTCTGATTTTTAAGATTTTCAATTGCCTTTATTACTTCTTTTTCCTCAATTGGTCTATTTAGTTCCTTTAGTTGTTCTTTAGATATCTTAGGAATAGATAAATCAGAAATAAAAAGTTTAATTTCTTCTGGGGGTATATCGTTTTTTAAATTATAAAGAGATGCGTAATATTGATTAAATATACTCCCGATTCCTTCTGGAGTCATGTATACCTTATTATTTTTTTTAAGTCTATCAGTTAGTATTTTATCGACTCTATTATTTTTGTGGTACCAATACTGTTTTAATCTTTCTAAATTTTTGTTTATTTTATCTGTCTCTAACTCATTTATTCTTTTTTTAATTAAAGATATTTTATTGGATCTAATTTTGGTTGGTGATTTTTTATTTATCCTATCTATTTCATATAAATTTATATATAATGTAGAAAGGTCCGAGCCTCTTTTTCTGTTTTCTAAACTACCTAATTTAATCAAATGACCTCTTATTACACTCTTATATGCGCACCACAATGTAGACCGAGATATATTTTCATTATCATTTTCTTGGAAATATAAATTAGTATTAATTTCTAAGTTCTCTTAATGTGTTTTTTGTTTCAGTAGATTAAGATTCAATCTCCATTCCCTATGTATATTTTGATTATTTTTTGAATAAGTTTCCCAGATACTAGCGTTGTGATCGGACCATGTTATATTTTTAATTAATACTTTCTTAACTCGATCCACAAAGAGTTTATTTCCCATAATTAAATCTATTCTTGCGTATGACACATGCGGGGCTGAAAAGTGTGTATATTCCTTAACACAGGGATTAAAGACTCTCCAAATATCAAAAAGTTTGTTTTTTTTTAATAAAATTTGTCAATAATCTGGCAGATCTAATTATTTCTTTCCCAGGCAATTCACCTCTTTTTAACATCTTATCCATTGTAACATCTGGTATACAATTGAAATCTCCCGCCATTATCAATCTTCCCTTAGCAAATCGTTCAACCCTGTTAAATAAATTTTCTATAAATTTTACTGAATTAATATTTGGCACGTATAAGTTGACTATAGTATATATTTCATTTTGTATTTTACAGATTACTATTATAAATCTGGCTTCTGGGTCCATTTCTTGATATAATATATCAACTTTTATTTTATTAGTAAATATCATAGCTACGCCTCTTTTCTTTTTCCCTAACATTGAGGCAGATAGGACTTTAGTTATGTATTTATTCTTAATTTGATTATCCATTGAATTGAGCCAATGAGTCTCTTGAAGTAAACAGATATCTATTTTTTCTTTTTTTTAATAGGTTAACTAATGTAAATCGCTTTTGAGGACTGTTTAATCCTTGTACGTTTAATGATAAAAAACGTACCATCTAACTTTAATCCTTATTTTCAACATCATATCTACCCGGCTAAGGGAAAAAAAATTATTAATCACAATCCACATATAAAGAAAAAAAGAGTAAGACTTACATATATATAGTAAAGTAAAACATAATATCCATATACATATAGTGTAATATGAAAAATTATTTAAACACAAAAAAACATACAATATGTAGTACAGCTCCTTTACTTCGTGCTGTACATACATAAAATTGATCCAATAGGTCCTTCCCTTTATCCTGGACCTCATAACACTGAACCACTTAGGATTCAAATCCATCTGTGTTTATCAATACTAGGGGTTTATAAATCAAGTTCGCGGGCAAGCGAGGAAAAAAAAAAAAAAAAAAAAGGGTTCTCTACCCTCTTATCTCTCTATATATTTTCATCTGTATATTATCTATATGCATACTATATACGTTGCTACTTATTACATCATTTATATCATAGATTTTTAATTCCATTTTTATATAAAAAGAGACATTTCGTCAAATTTTATATTTGGATAGAGTATAACAATCTCACGACCAAATTTTAAATTTGTTGTCTTTGCTATATGCATACAGATTTATATATCATTACAAAAAAAAAAAAAAATTCTCTACCCTCTTGTCTTGCCTTTTCCCCTTTCTTTTCATTGTTATCTATATGCATGCTATATACATTACTACTTATTACGTCATTTATATCATAGATTTTAAATTCCATTTTTGTAAAAAAAAACAAAAAAAAAAACAAAAAAACAAAAAAAGAGACATTTCGTCAGATTTTATATTTGGATAGAGTATAACAATCTCACGACCATATTTTAAATTAGTTATCTTTGTTTTATGCATGCAAATTTATGTATATATAAAAAAAAGAAAAAAAAAACTTAATATTAATACGTGTCATTACCAAATAAATGTTCGGAATTTACATTCCTACATAAATCTTGTGTCATTCTAGTGATAGTGTAAATACTAGTGAAAATCATATCAATCATTAGTGTATATAATTAAAAAAAAAAAAAAAAAAAAAAAAAAAAAAAGTCTGATCTCCTATATAGGAGAGTGTATAAATTGTGTGACGTATTGAATGTAAATATAAGTGAAAATTTTCCCCTCTTAAAAAGGGTAACAGAAGAGAAACCGGGGGACCTACGTCCTTTAAGTGAAAAGATTCTTTAAAATCTAGAATCCTGTGTACTAAAAAAGAAAAGGAATCTTATATGTGTCATATTATAACATGTGTCATAATGTTTCATATTATAGCGTGTTATGTGTTAATGTAAGTGTAAATATTAATTTGTGTCCCTAATTAATAAAGTGAAAAAAGAGAAGAAAAAAAAAATTTAAAAAAAAAATAAATAAATAAATAATTAAATAAATAAATAGATATTTTATCTCATTTCAAGTGCAGTATTATATTTGTAACTCTATCCCCCAAAAAGAATTAGGGAAAAAGAAGAAAAAAGGGAAAGAAGAAAGAGAAAAAAAATAATAATAAAAAAATAATCATAAAAAGCGAGGCACTCTCATTTCGTATTGATTTAGTTATCATTTTCCTTTAGATGTCCACCATTCTTGAGCCTTTTTACTTGTGTCAAATTGATATGATTGTCCTTCATAAAGTACCATCAATTTCGAGGAATATCCCCATTTATATCGCACATTATTTTCTCTTAAACTCTTGGTAATTTCCTTATATGAGGTTCTTTGTTGACGAGTTTTTAAAGATATATCTTGAAAAAAAATTATGTTTTTGAATCTTTCTTCTTTTGGTTTATATGATCTTGACGAGTAAAGAATTTTCTGACGAATCCGGAATGATGATAATTGAACAATTATATCTCTAGGAGTTTCTGTGGTTATAGATTTCGGTTTTGTTATCCTATGTGCTTTTTCTATGTAATTTTCATTTTGTACTTCTGTTATGCCCATATCTTGAAATAGCATAATTAAAGTCGGAATTAAATCTTTCCGAGTAATCTTTTCTAGCAGACCTCTGATTCTAATGTTTTTATTTCGGCTTCTGTCTTCCAAATCTGCTAATTTAGCTTCCAATGTAATTATTCTATTTTCTAGTAGTAGTTGATTTTCTCTGATAGTATCTTGCTGATACTTAATCTGTTCACAATTTTGTTCTACCGTTTTAAGGCGTTCACCAATGTTGTTAATATCGCTTTTAATGTCCATGAAATATATTTTTAATTCTTGTTTTATTTGAATTAATTGTTGTTCTGCACATTCATGCATGCATTGCTGCATATTTTCTTTAGTGAGTATATCACCATGTTTAATATTTTTACTCATAGTCTGTTTAGCTAATATTTCTGTAGTCTCTTCAACACTCTCTTCTGTTATATTCACAATTGCTTGTTCTGTATCTGTATCTTCTAAAGTCTGATCTAGTGTTTTCTTTTTTTGTGGGATAGGAGAGAACATTGCCACCATTTTTTTTTCTTTTTTATTGTCTTGATCATTTTTTCTATCCTTTCTTTTCTCTTCTGTCCCTCTTCTTTGTGACATCTTATCCCCTCAGGTTATTATAGATATTAATATCCAGTATATACCAGTATGTAAAGAAAAAAAAAAAAATATTGGTATTATATTGTGTTGACTCACAGCGTAGTTCTTTAAAATAGTTTTTTCATCATCTTGAATTCGGTGGGTATCTTTATGCCACAGGGTCCTCCGGCAAACCGAGACCCTTCGCCACACCACCACACGCTAGACGTTCCGCCTTTATCTTTGTTTCTTTTTATTTATTTATTTTTTTTCCGTTGATTCTTTCCCTCTTAAGTGTTAAGAGGAGCGGTGTACGTAGGGCAGTAGCGGTGTATGTAGGGCAGTAGCGGTAGGCAGTAGCGGTAAGCAATAAATTTCTTTCCAGCACCGGGAATGGAAAGTCTCTTTCTGGCACCGAAAACGTGCCGCTATTTTCAAATAGATTCCCGGGCAGGGTTTTCCTTCTCCGTGGCAGATCGAGGTGAGTGCCGGCTCGTTCGTTTGCCCGCGAACTCAGACGCTCCGCCCCTCTAGCGTCCTACGTCCTCACGCATGTCCCCCTACTCCCAAGATCTTATCTGCTTTATTCCCCTTATAATAATTTTTTAATTTTAAATCATGAATAGCTTTTATAATCTTGTCTTCTAATTTAATGTTTATTTTTTGTTTTAGCTCCTTGATTACTTTTAAATTGTCAACTTTAGGAGCGATTTTATTACTAGAAGTCAGTTTAAAGTATTTCATATATAAATCAGACAGACCCAAGTCCCTATTTCTTTTATCTTGTTTACTTATTTTGATTAAGTATCCTCTCATTACTGCTTTATAAGAAAGCCAGATTGTAGCCGAATCTAAATCAGGAGTCGTATTTTCTTTAAAGAAAAAATCTGACATTTTTAATAAATATTCTCTATTTTCTTTATTTTTTAAGATGAAATCATTTAACTTCCATGAAGTCGCACCTACTATTCTATTACCAATTTCTATGACATTAAAACTATGATCAGACCATGTATTCTCTATTAGAGACGCTTTCTTAACTCTCCTTATCATGGAAGCACAACCCAGACAGAGATCAATCCTAGAATAAGATCTGTATACTCGAGACAGATGTGAATAATCTTTTGTATATGGATGAAGAGTACGCCAAATATCGAAAAGGTCTCCTTTTTTACAAATAGTTGTCAATTTTTTGGCTTGTTTAACTAGGTTTTTATCTACGAAACCATCATTAGGAATTTTTTTGTCTAGATTCGGGTCCATTATACAGTTAAAATCACCCGCTATTAATGCACAGCCTTTTTGAATCTTTTCAGCTCTATCTATAATTTTTTGAAAAAAGCAAAATAGGGTTTTTGTTTGGGAGATATACATTAATAAACGTAAATATAGATTGTTCTATTTTGCAAACAAGGATAATAAAGCGACCCTCAGGGTCTAAATCCTGACCTAGTATATTTATTTGTAAATTTTCCGCAAAGACAATGGCTACACCCCTCTTTTTTTTCCGTTAAAGAGGCCTGAATTATTAATGGGAATTTCTTACCCCCCCATGATTGTTTCTCTGACTTTTTCCAATGGGTCTCTTGGAGGAAAGCCACTTGAATATTATTTTTTATTAATGTATCGTAAAGTAGGCCTCTTTTTCATGTTGAATTTAGCCCTTGGGCATTGAGAGGCATAACTCTTATAGCCATTTAATAACTAGTTCTCTCCTCGTTCCCCCTCCCAATTTTAGAATTTTATATAAGCAAGACAATACTCCTGGTATAGACTCCCTATCACAAAAAAAGGGAGTACTGTACCAGACAAAAAACAAAAATTTGGAGCAAAAGCTCCATCTAAGTTCTTTCCAGAACATTATATTTGGAAAGAAACTAAGGTGCTCTGCGTCTAAGGCGCAGTAGGCGGAATTTTGTACGGTAGGAGCCTCTACTTTTAATTATACTCAGCGTGGGGACCAAAGAAAAAAAAAAAAATAGTATATTCCCCTAAAATGTTTAAACGAGAATGTCGTATTATTTCTTATATGAATATGACATACATGTCCCTGCGGTAATTTAAGTTTAATGGCATTTAGTAACCACACTTAACTGGATAAGTTGTATAGTTATATTCCCCATTACGTGTATAGTAATATAAACCAGAGTAACTCTAAAAGAGTATATTTATTATAGTACTAATTAATTACATTTAAAAAAGACAAAAAAATTGCTCTTGTATTTTTAATTCTAGTGACAGTGCATAAATTATAAGTGATTAAATGTTTAGAGGAAATTTTCATACTATTTCTCATATAGATATAACAAGTGTGTCCCTACAGTGATTTTAAGTTTAGTGTCACTTAAACTTAGTGTTCTTAAAAGTCGGGGGTCGTCTTATACGCCGGGTACTAACCGAGTACCTAATACTTACCCAGCCGGAGAGTCCCACGAAGCCACCAATCTCTAGGGGAGGGGCGAGTGAAGAAGCCGCCTCCCCTGGGCCGGTCTTCAGGGCCACGCCGAGGTAGGTGCAAGATCGTGATCTCCCCAACTAGCCCTGATCAGCAGGGCTGGTTGGGGAGATCACGACCTCCCTCTAACTAAACCAACATTACGGAGCTCGAGGTCTGGCACTTCAGACCTCGGCTTCCCTGCTCCCTAATCACTGCGCGCCGGCTATTGATGCCGAGCGCGGTGATGACGTCATGTCCCGGCGCGTAGTGATGAGGGAGCAGTAAACAGAGGTCTGACATGACAGACCTCGCGCTCCCACAACTGGATGGAAGAAAGAAGATAGAAGATGAGAAAGGTAAGAGATGGGGAGAAAGGGGTGTGAGTGCAGTGCATGTATGTTGGTGTGAGATGGTCAGTGTGTTTGTGTGTTTGTAAGCTGGTGTATATATATATATATATATATATATATATACATGTGTGTATATATACGGTATATACATGTGTGTGTGTGTATATATATATATATATATATATATACACATGTGTGTGTATACATGTGTGTGTGTGTATGTATATATACATGTGTGTGTGTCTGTATATATATATATATATATATATATATATATATATATGTATATACGTGTGTGTGTAAAGGCAGGGGTGTGTGGTGAGGGTAGTGTATAAAGTGTATGCATTGACATATGTTAGTATGTGTAGATATATATATATATATATGTGTGTGTGTGTGTGTGTAAGGACAGTGTATTTATGTATATGTCTGTATAACAACCAGCCAATCACCGGTAAGGTACATCGCTTGCCGTGATTGGCTGGTTGTTGTACGCTTGGTAGAGGGGTAGTCTTATACGGCGAGTATAGTCCAAACTCTATATTTGAACTGGAAAAGTTGGGGGTCGTCTTATACGCCCAGTCGTCTTATACGCCCGAATATACGGTATATCCCTACAGAGAATTGAGTTTAGTATCACTTAATAGTATCAGTAAGTATCAGTAAGCTCTAGTATCAGTGAGGGGAAAAAAAACCAAAAAAAACCCCAAAAAACATAGTAATATGTAAGTGTATGTGTATATATATATGAGTTAATAATAATTTAACAATAGAATAGTATAGTATAAAAAAATATCTAGTGTCTCCCCCTGAAATGTTTAGACAGAAAATTCATATTATTTTTTATATAAATGTGACGTATGTGTCTATGCAGTAATTTAAATTTAATAACATTTAATAGCCACACTATTAACTGCATAGTTTGTGTTCCCCACTTTTAATGTTATCCAAAAAACAGTGACGTTGCATAAATTATAAATAATTAAATGTTTAGGGGAAAATTTTATACTGTTTCTCATATAGGTGTTACAAGTATATCCCTACAGAGAATTAAGTTTAGTATCACTTAACAGTATCAGTAAGTATCAGTCAGCTCTAGTATCAGTGAGAAAAAAAAAAAAAAAAGAAACCTAATAACATATAAATGTGTGTATCTATAGATGTGTATTAATAATAATTTAACATAAATATTTCAGTAGTTTCAATTATTTCAGTATAAAAAAGTGTCTAGTGTATCCCCCTAAAGTATTTGAGCTAAAAATTCATACTCTTTCTTATAGATTTAGCGTATATATCTCTGCAATAATTTGAAAAGGTCTGAATCTAGTGAATAATTAAATGTTTAGGTGAAAAATTCCATGCTGTTTCTCATATGGATATAATAGGTGTGTCCCTACAGTGATTTAACTTTAATATCGCTTAATACCAGCCCTATTGACTGGATATTCGGTATTCTCCAATTCAAATCTATATTTAAACCAGTGTAACCCTGAAGTAATTTATTTAAAATGATACTAATTTAATTAATTTGCAAGAAAGAGAGAATAAAAAAAAAAATTGCCCTTAATTGCGATTCAATATAGACGGATGTTCAGATATAGTTATAGCAAATATGTCCCTTCAATTATAATAACATTAATTTACAGCATTATTTACTTCCACTTGAGTATACCTCAGTTTGTATATAGCAATGACAAATATGTCACCTATGGTATGGCACTTATATTAATAAAGTATATTAATCAAACACAAAAAAAAAAATAAAAAAATTCTATTTGATGTTTTTCAGCTTTAGCCATTCCTTCACTTCATCTGGAGAAGAAAATTGTTCTATTGAATTGTCAAAAAAAATTGCAATTTTTGATAATGGACGCCAACTGAATCTAATTTTGTTTCGCCATAGTATAGTCGTGACAGTTGAATATAGTTTTCTCTTCATTCTTGTATTGTATGAAATGTCTAGTAATGGGATTACACCCTTAAATTTGCCTTCGTATGTACTCTTCTGTTTACTAGCTTTATAAATTTGTTGTTTAAAATAATAAGAGTGAAAGCAAACCAATATGTCCCTTGGGACTTCCTTAGAAATTGATTTAGTTCTAGGGATCCTGAAGCAAGTGTCAATGATTTCCTCAAAATTTTTGAAGTTTACCCCCAAGTATTGGAAGTATTCTTTCATTATTAAGGAGAGATCTTCCGGATGTTCTGTTTCTTTAATATTCCTGAAACGGAGATTCTTTTTATTGATTTTGTCTTCTAGGTTGCCAATCTTGAATTCCATTGATTCCATTTGGTTTGTAGCAAAATGTTTGTATTCAAGTAATGTATTGACTTGCATTTGAAGATCTTTAAATTTATTTTCCATTTCTTTCATTTTAGTAACTACTATGTTCATTTCTTTTTTGAAGTCGCTTAGGTTATTAGACATTTCTTTTTTTAATTCAGCCACCACGTCTTGTAGACTTAAAGTTAATAATTCTGGTGTAATTGATTCTTGAGATTTTGCACGGTCAGGGTCTGGGGAGAAGTGTTCATCTGTGAGATCAGAGGATGATTTATCTGTTGCTTCTTTTGAGCTTTGAGGTGAGAAAAAAGACAGTCTCTTGTCCAATTTTGTGTCCTGTTTGCCACGTTTCGGATGGAGTTTAGGGTCTTGCTTTCTTGAGGCCATTTTAATTCCCAATAATAACTTCCTTATATGATATCAGGCCAGTTTATGTTTAAGTACAAGACTTCAGTTAGTGCTTTATGGAAATATACGTATTACCATTAAATTTACACATCAGTGTAACAAGCAATTTATCTTCAGAAAGCCTCTTTAAGCACTCTTTAAACACTTAGTCATAAGACTTTCGCCTCAACCCCTTCCCTTCTCTTCCTTTACCATTACTCTGTATTGAAATATATGGAATGTAAGTGTCCATTTAATTAAAAAAAAAAAAAAAAAAAAGTTTCTACTTGCCGGAGAGCAAATTTAGTCATTCAAGCTTCACGAGCCATGTTTTTACATAGTTGGTCTCGGCTCTGTGATCTCCGTTGATCTCCGTTGCTCTATAACACTGAGTTGATTTTAATGCTAATGAAATTCAGTCATAACTTTTGGGCACTGTCATACTGTAACAGTTTTTTACACAGGGATTGGTAAAATCAAAGTGGCTATTCCATTGTTTATCACAAGGCAGCATGATAATGAGTCCAGGTGTTTCTCTGGTAAATTAGGCTAAGATAACAGAAGCTAGAACAAATATATCATGCTAGGGAGCATGATCCAATGATTAACTATGGGAATATTGGTAATTTATTATGGAAATATAGGTAACTCAATATTTAACCTGTCTACTCTAGTTAAGTTTAATTCAGCATTTCAAGGGTCAAAATAGCTCTCCAATCCAGCTGGGTTTGGAGTACTTTGTCTACACAAGGTAGAGATATGTGTGGCCTGGGGTCCATTTGTGTAATTAGCACAGCTGTGTTACACTGTGGAAATGGCTTGACCACAACCTCCACAAGTGAGAAATCCAACACCTCCGCTAGCCAGAAGTGCACCGGGTTTGTTACTCTTAAAAGGATATTCCAGGACAAAGGATACAAGCTCAAATCCTTGTCTGCTAAATACAATATATAAAACTATGAAATATGGATGAAGGGAGTCATACATGCAGCTCATTTCATAAATATTTACATTGCCTACCTTATCCCTTTCAAAATGAGCCCACTCATGGCACGTTTGTCCATTTAAGAACTGTGCCAAAGGGGTAATATTAAGTTACAGTACATGTCAGGTATCCATAAAAAAGAGTAAATTATGGAGAATCCAAATATGAATTACCGTATTTGCTCGATTATAAGACGACCCTGATTATAAGACGACCCCCCCAAATCTGAATATTAATTTAGGAAAAAAAGAAAAAGCCTGAATATAAGACGACCCTATAGGAAAAAAGTTTTACCAGTAAATGTTAATTCATCTAAACTATTTTTTTTTTAATAAAAACTATGATTGAGAAAAATATTTTGGTTTTATTTCCTTCTATTTTCCAACCTGCCCCCCAGTTATGCACATCTGCCCCAGAAATGCCTTATACCCCCTATATGCCACTGTGCCCCATGATATGCCATTTAACCCTCTAAATGCCACTGTGCCCCATGATATGCCTTTTGACCCCCTATGTGCCACTCTGCCTCCAGAAATGCCTTATACCCCTATATGCCACTCTGGCATTTAGAGGGTTAAAAGGCATATTATGGGGAAGAGTGGCATATAGGGAGGTTTAAGGCATTCAGGAGGCAGAGTGGCATTAAGGGGGTTAAAAGGCATTTCACAGAGCACTCTGCCTCCAGAAATGCCTTATGAACCCCATTTAACACTCCCCCAGCCCCCCCCCAAAACTTACCGGTGCTTCTGACTTTCCTGTCATGTAGCCGGGGCAGCGTGTAGCTCCCACGCACTTACGCTGCAGCCGGAAGGAGGCATGGCTAGCAGCGGGGGTTGTCTGCGTCCATCGCGCAGACCTTCCCCGACTGTCAGAGATCAGAGTTCCCGGCACCGGTGCGGGGAACTCTGATCTCTGACAGCCGGGGAAGGTCTGCATGATGGACGCAGACAACCCCCGCTGCTAGCCACACCTCCTTCCTGCTGCAGCGGAAGTTGTCTACGCGAATCGCGTAGACATCTACACACTGCCCCAGCTACACACCGGGGACTCAGAAGTACCGGTAAGTGGGGCGGGGGGGGGGAGACAGGAGGATCCAGCTGCGGGGGATCTGGATCTTAGTCGTCTCATAGTCAGACCTATTTTAGGTCTGATTATAAGACGACCCCGATTATAAGACGAGGGGTATTTTTCAAAAAAACCTCGTCTTATAATCGAGCAAATACGGTATATGTGTACCTGGATCGAAGCAGACAATAGAGACACTTTTCTTAATTTGTATGCCTAATGGTCTGAATTTGGAGGTTACATCAAGGTGGAACCTTCTCAGCTAATCCCTTCCCTATTCCACCCTGAACTGGGCCAAGACTGATCCAAACATTAATGTATAACATATGGTGTTAGGCCCAGGGATTCTTGTAATTTACTTAGGAGCAAAAGACTAAGTCTGTGGGTTATTATGTTCTATCAGAGCTTCATTGGGACAGATCTTGAGTGCTTCTGTAAGTAGAATTTTTTTACCATTTTATTTTTAATCTGTAATTTGTGACTGTTTTTGTAACATCCCTTTTTATACAAATATGTGCACTGTGGATATTTTTTATTTCATAATAAAGCATTAATTTATTAAGTTCCTGCCTTTGTCTGGTATGCAGAACCACATTTACCTGAAGTGACTTTTTTCTTATAATCCTGAGTTTGCATAGATGCTTGGCTATATTGTATGTTTGGGTACCCTTCTAGTTGTGAGTTTTTAAAATGGGAAGAGGTTGGTGGTGTGAAAGTGGGACTTTTAATCATTATTTTTCAGTCTACCGCAGAATCTTACCTTCAAAGTAAGTCAAGTGCCCACTTGGAGTAGTGTGCGTACATGACAATATACACCTGACAAATATGCAAAAATTACAACTTATTTTTATGTGTTACTATTAAAGGTCCCCTTTGAATTTACTGCAGCCCCTTCCCATACCCAAGTGTCCTTGGTCTCACATCGCTATGGATTTCATTGTTGACTTTTTTTTTTCTCAATTCTCAGTTTATTGCACAAATGGTAACATATACATGGCGTAAGGTACCGAGTACATAGGTAAAACAGCAGAACAAGTTACATATACAGCATAGGCTGAGCCTGCACACGAATAGAAATGGCAAGGAAAACATGAGACATTGAGAACAATAGTTGAGCAAATCAGGTACATACAAGAATAAAGCCACCCCCAAGGGGGAGGACAGAAAAAGGCCGATAAGCCAATCGGTACCCAATAATACAGTGCCATAAAATATGTAAAACAAAAGGAAACAAAAAACAGAATAAAACAAGTCTGTCCCAGGGTCCAGCAGATAGCTCCACTTACAAGATCACGTTAACCAAAGGCACGAACATACAAAAATAGACCCAGTAGGAGAGTAGTAGCTGACCCCTAGAGGGACACAGGTAAAGTTCCAGGGACGCGATGAACGACCTCCAGTGAAACCACTTAAGTTCAACTTTATGACCTGCCCCCCTAGCTGACCACATGAGAACTTCCATGTGGTAAGTGAATTCGACCTGATGTACCCAAGCCATAAAAGAGGGAGGGGAGGCTGATTTCCAGTGGCGGGGGAGGACCGCGTTGGCCGCGTTAATCAGATGAAACGTCAAGGACCGCTTGTAGCTAGAAAAAGAAGTCTGTGTGTGATGGAGCAGAATGGCCTCAGGAGAAGCCTGGAAATCGGGATTGGCCACCTCACGGATCACCGACGTGACGGAATCCCAAAAGGGTCTAATATCTGGGCAGGACCACCAAATATGCAACAGGGAGCCGGGATGGGCACCACACCTCCAACAGGTTGGGGGGACCTGAGGGGCGAATCTGTGAATGTCTAGGGGAACCCTGTACCATCTCGTAAGTATCTTAAAAGACGTCTCCTGCATTCGACTAGACACCGACCCCTTGTGGACGATAGAGAGGATCTTAGACCAGTCCTCCAGGTCAAATGAGCAGGCCAAGTCCCGCTCCCACAGGCTAAAATAATACGGCTTGGCGACCGGCTCGGGGGAGAGCAACAATGCGTACAATTTAGATAAAAGATGGGGCGGCTCCTTTAGTTCAAGACAAAACCTCTCCAATTGAGAGAGCGGTCGGTCCAGATGCGGCCGAACCGCCAAGGAAGAAACAAAATGCCTAAGTTGATGGTAGAGGAACTGGAGGGAGAAGGGGCAGGGACCCGGGCCCGACAGGGCCTCTAGAGGCTACAGAGCTGCCCCAGTAACCACATGGCACAGGCGCAGGGTACGAACCCCCGGAGGGAGAAAAGCCTGCAAGCCCCCACCCGAGCGACCCGGGGGAAAGTCCGGGTTCCCCACCAAGGGAGTCAGAGGGCCAGGAACCCCAGCAACCTTACCAGCCCGCAGCAATCTACAGAAGACCCGCAGGGTGGGGAGAAGGAAGGGGTGGGCAGAGTACGTGACGCAACCCACAGGGTCGCCAATCCACGGTAACACAGACAACGGGCACGACAGGAAGGACCCTTCCACAGAAGCCCACTGCTTAGCCGAGTCTACAGACCATTCGATAACGCGGCGTAGGTGAGACGCCTGCCAATAAAGCTCTAAACTCGGGAGACCTACCCCCCCTGCAGTCGCTGCCTAATCAAGTAGGAGAACGCCAAACGAGACGGCCTGCCCCTCCAGACATAGCGCAAGAAAGCCCTCCGGCATCTCTGGAAGAAAGACCGCGGGAGAGCTATGGGCAGCGTCTGAAAAAGGTAAAGGAATCTGGGGAGAAGATTCATCTTGATGACCCCCACCCTCCCAAACCAGGAGATATGAGGATATGCCCATTTACGCAGGTCCGATTCTAGAGTAGACAGCAAGGGCTCAAAATTAAGAGTGCGCAACTGCGAGAGGTCCGTGGGAATACGCAGACCCAGATACTTAATAGAATCATCCCTCCATTTAAAGGGGAACCCAGTCCGAATGTGGTTACAGAGGTGCGCCGGAATGTGAAACCCCAGGATCTCCGATTGGACAGATTGATTTTATAATTGGACAACACCTGGAACCTGGCAAGCTCCGACAGGACAGCCGAGAGGGACCGAACCGGGTCAGTGAGAGTCATCCGCAAACAACGATAAGGCGTAAGACCGGGGTCCAATCCGGACTCCCGCGATATCCGGGTGGGCCCGGATGGCATTCGCAAAGGGTTCGAGAACTAAAAGAAACAAAAGGGGGGAGAGGGGGCAACCCTGCCGCGTACCGTTCGCCAACGTAAATGGATCGGACAACAAACCATTAACGGCCACCCGTGCGGTCGGGGAGTCATATAAAGCCCTAACGCAGGTCAAGAAGCGAAGACCAACACCAATCCTCGAGAGAACCCCAAAAAGGAAGGACCAGGACACCCGGTCAAACGCCTTCTCGGCATCCATCGAAGCTACAATCAACGGAAGGCTACGAGATTGGGCATGGGCAATTATGTTTACCACCTTCATAGTGTTTTCTCTCGCCTCACGCCCGGGGACAAACCCCACCTGATCGGAGTGTATGAGATGGGGCAAAAAGGGCAACAGGCGATTCGCCAAAATTTTGGAGAATAACTTCAAATCAACATTGATCAAAGAGATCAATGTAGAAAACTACTACATAAATCTAAGTTTTTGTCTGGTTTAGGGATGACCACGATATGCGCGGACAGGGCCTGCGGGGCAAATGGAGCACCTTGGGCGATGGCATTAAAAAACGAGACCATGTGGGGGCCAAGAACGGAAAGGAATTTCTTATAATAGGCAATGGTATAACCATCCGGGCCAGGACTCTTACCAGCCGGAGAAGCTTTCACGACCTCAGCTACCTCGGCCAAGGAAATTGGTTGGTCGAGGAGGGCCCTGGCATCGGGTGGCAGGGTTTTGGTGAGGAATTCCGATAAATAAGCTGTAAGAGCCTCCTCCGACTCAGAAGGGGGAGTCCCCAGGCGCGGCAAATTATATAAGGACGTATAATACTGTCGAAAACAGTCGGCAACCTCCTCCGAACGGAAGCGAAGCCGACCCGCGGGGTCCCTAATACGCGGAACATAAGTCTGTGCCCTCTTAGCCCTCAGTGCCCGAGCCAGGAGCCTGCCAGGTTTGTCCCCAAATTCATAAAACTGACGCCGTACCAAAAGATAGTTACGCCTAGTCCTATCATCAAGGAGGGCCGCTAACCGCGCGCGAAGAGCAGAAAGCTCCACCTGGGTGGAGGGAAGGAGGGACAGCTTGTGGCGGGCCTCCAGACGTGCTATTTGTTGCGTAAGGTCTAAGATAGTGGCCGCGCGGTTCCTTTTAACGGAAGCGCCTAACTTAATCAGGTGGCCCCGCAAGACCGCCTTATGCGCTTCCCAAATCGTAGGAAGCGAAACGTCAGGGGTGACATTCTCCGCAAAATAATGGGTAATGTGAGAGGACAATTGGGAAACATGGTGGGGGTCACTCAATAAGTTCTCATTGAGACGCCAATGCCAATTGGTCCTGGGGAGGCCCGAGAGAGCCAACTTCAGAAAAACCGGGGCGTGATCACTAATCGTAGCCACACCAATGCTAGCCGAACGCAGGAGCGACAAATGGAAGTGGGACAGAAAAAAAGCGTCTATGCGCGAATATTTACAGTGACTAGGGGAAAAATAGGTATAATCCCGCACAGTGGGATGGAGGGCTCTCCATACATCCACAAACTGGTTCAAACGCAATTGGTGGTGCACCTTACGAATCATAGAGAAGGGAACATGGGAACTCCCCGAGGAAGTGTCAATCTTAGGGTCCAACACCATATTAAAGTCCCCCCCAAAGATGGTAATACCCTCCTGGAAATCAGCCAATTTGGACAGGATCGAAGTAACAAAACGGGCCTGATTACTATTAGGGGCATATATATTTGCCACAGTGACTCTATGAGAGCCCACATAGCCCTTGACGAAGATAGCTCGCCCCTCAGTGTCCTTCCACGTCTCAGAGGGTTGGAAGCGAATGCACTTATGAATGAGGATAGCCACCCCCTTGGTTTTAGAGGAAGGGGAGCTGGACAGAAATGAGTGAGTGAAGTGTCTATTTAAAAGAGGGAATTCCCTGTTAGCAGAATAATGCGTTTCTTGCACAAAGGCAATATGTGTCTTAAAGGAATGGAGAAACGCTAGGAGTTTGGAACGCTGCTGGGGTTTATTGAGACCTCTGATGTTCAACGAGACCAAGTTAAGAGATTGAGGAGCCATACAATATATTGAGAGAGCACCGGGAAGAGCACATCTGATACCGTGGAGCCCTGGGACAAGCAAACAAAACAATAAAACAAAACATAAACCAAACTGTGTGTAGTGTGTGTAACGTGTGGTGCGATGCAAGGAACAACATCCCTAGTGAGATTGCTGCTGCAATATGCAGGGTGAGCACGGGGACTGCAAGCAGGCCCAAATCAACCGTCCGCACAGGGACAGGCAGGCTCTGGGGGGGGGGGTTGCCGAGGAGGGCAAAAAAAAGAACAGGTGACAGGGAAGAACTATACGTCCCCGTCAACGGGACTGAGACAAAACATAGTGACCGCTATGGGGAGGAGAACCCGGGACCCGAAGCATCGGGCCAAGGACGCCAAGCGCCCTGCTGGGAAATGACATGTAAGTGTAAAAGGAGCAAAAAAAATAAAACTAAAGAAAACAATGTAATGTGGCAGCGAGCAGTACATAGGCCGGTGAGAGCAGACCCCCACAATTTCCAGGGGACCCAACCGAACTAAGAAAGGGGGGCCACCCAGACTTAGCCTAGCGGAGACAAAAAATGTAGTGTGGTGTACGAGCGACGAGGCGTGTATAACGGAAAACCGGACTGAACGAGCGAGCGAGGAACGAAAAATACAGAAAAAACAATAGAAAAATGCCGAAGTCCGAAGAGTCAATATGGCAAAGTCCAGAGTGCCTCACCCACGACGGGCGTGAAAGCACCGACATGGGCGCCGAGGAGGACACCAACTCACCACCCGGACCGGCGGAGAACCTCAACGAAAAGCGTCCACCAGCCAGGACTCAGGAGCTCGGCAGAGGATGAAAAACTGGTAGTGAAGCCAGACACTCAAGGGTCTCCGTCGGACGTCGTCCCTGTAGTCGCGGCCCGTCGAGACCTCTTCCTACGTTGCACCGGACCCGTCCAGGACCTGGCCGGTTCGGTGAGCTGCTGCGGAACCTCAACGGAAAGTTCCCAGTCCGGGAGGCGAATGGCCGGAAGATCCAGGTGAGTGAGAAAAAACTCCAGGTCGCTGTGATGACATCCTTGTCCTTGCGGGCAATGAGGACAAACGGGAATCCCCACTGGTACGGAATGTTCGCTGCACGGAGCGCCGCTGTCACGGGTTTAAGCGCTCTACGCTTCTGCAGGGTGATCGGGGAGAGGTCTTGGAAGATTTTGATCTGTTCCCCCTCGAAATCCAAGTCGCCCGAAAGGCGACACGCTTTCAGCACAGCCTCCTTAACGGAGTACTCGTGCAAACAGCACACCACGTCCCTCGGGGGTGCCGAAGGGGGACCTTTCGGACGGAGTGCCCTGTGAGCCCTGTCGAATTGGATCGGGGTATCCTCAGGCTGTTGGAGAAGCTTGTTAAATAAAATTTGCAGAGTCTTACGGACGTCAGCTGCGGAGACCGATTCAGGTAGGCCTCTGATGCGTAAGTTATTGCGCCTTCCCCTGTTGTCCAGGTCTTCAAGCTGTCGGTGCAGGGCAGTAAAAAGTTCCAAGTGGCCACGGTGCATAGCAGATAAGGCATCAACCGCCTCGCAGGTCTTGACATGATCTTCCTCCAACGTAGCGACACGGTCACCAATGTGCTGAACAGGGCCGGCCTTAGGGGTGTGCGACCTGTGCGACCGCACAGGGCGCCATGGTTGCAGGGGCGCCTGACCGGGACTTAGATTAAAGCATCGTTTTTTTTTGTTTGTTTTTTTTTTAAACTTTATTTAACATCATTGATGTTAAATAAAGTTTAAAAAAAAAAACGATGCTTTAATCTAAGTCCCGGTCAGGGGTGCCGAGCGGTTGCTCGTGAAGTTCTCGGCAACCGCTCGGCGCCCCTTACTCTCCGTGACTCCGTCGCGGTGCCAGCATCTCATGTTGAGCGCCGGACTATACCGGCGCTCAACATGAAATGCTGGCAGAGCGAGAAGACGGATGCCTCCCGCTCTTACCGCAGGACTCCGGCAACAAGGTAAGTGGGGGGGGGGTAGTTTGAAGGGGCAGAGGGGGGGGTAGTTTGAAGGGGCAGAGGGGGGGGTAGTTTGAAGGGGCAGAGGGGGGGGTAGTTTGAAGGGGCAGAGGGGGGGGTAGTTTGAAGGGGCAGAGGAGAGGGGTAGTTTGAAGGGGTAGAGGGGAGGGGTAGTTTGAGGGGGGGGTAGTTTAAAGGGGCACAGAGGGCGGGTAGTTTGAAGGGGCAGAGAGGGGGGGTAGTGAGGGGGGGCACCAGAGGAGTAGTCCGCACAGGGCGCCATAACGCCTAAGGCCGGCTCTGGTGCTGAACATCCTGCTTGATCGCGGAGAGATCAGCTCGAACTCCCTGTAAGGCCTGGTCCAAGGCGGAGTCGATCACCGAGACCAGATCCGCCTTCGTGGGTAGCTGCTTCAGGGCGTCCTGCCAGGTAAGTGACTCCACCGGAGGATCGGATAGCGCGGCGTCCCGGTCTAGCGAGACGTCGTCGGCGCAGACGCTCGCTCGACTCGAGGGAGAAGGCACCATCTTGGACGCATGGCCTCGAGAGTCGGAGTCCTGGGAGCCCCGGAAAAAGTGCCTCACGGATGGCGCCAGAGGTCTCTCCCGGGTGCTGGGAGCCTTAGGGGTACCGGCCGAGCGGTTTGACTTCCCCATAGTCGCGGCAGCGGAAACTAAGAGCGTAAAGTCCCGAGACGGTGGACGGAGCTGCGGTCTTATGCAGCCATCTTGGATCGGCGCCGGCCCCGCCCCCCCTTTCATTGTTGACTTACCTCTTGCTGACAAACATACTTTCATTCTTACTGTCGACCATTTTTGCAAGATGGCTCATTTTATTCCCATCTGTATATTGCCCACATAGCCAGATCTGAATTTGCTAAAAACAATACAATGAATGACTCTACCTGAGTCTCCCTTAGGGGAGCTAAGCAGAGTACAGGAGAAACACAGCAAGCAAGGGGGACAGAGCAAGGAGCAGGGAGACCAGGCAAGAAACATAACCAGACAAGACATACATGGTACAGGACATAAAGGACAGGACACAACAAACGACAGGGGACAAGGCAAGGAACACAGGGGAATGGAGTGAGGAGCTGAAATCCTCAGACGTTTTTCCTTAAAGCAAGGATAGGATATCTTAACTGGGACATGGGGAGAGGAGAGAGGAACCAAGATCCTCAGATGATTTAGGGAAGAGAGGGCAAATGCACATAAAAGACTGACACACAAACACAGGGCTAGCCTAGGACTATGTGATAATAATTGGAGATTCCGTCACATCATATGGCCATAGTATGCTTAGCCCACCACTACACCAAAGTACTCCAATATTCGGTGGGTCCTAACACTAAACCCTGCCTACAGAATAACCAAAGGTGAAACGGAACATTGAATCTATACACAAAACCAAGAAGGACATACCTTTAGACTGCTGACTGAGACAAACAGAACACCTTATAAAGGAAACAGAGCTGAAGCAAAGAGCAAGACTGGAATCAAGAAATCAGAGGTACAGGACAAAGCATAGGGAAATCTAGGAATGGATTACTGCAAAGGGAGAACTGTAGCAAGGACTAGGGAAACTGTAGCATGGACTAGGGAAACTGTAGCAAGGCAAGGCAAATAAGAGAAACTAAAGACATGCAGCTCTGCAGCCCGGATGGGGCCTGACACTGCAGGACTGTGGAAAGTGACAGTAAAGACACAATTACCCTCTGCATCTTTCCTCCTCAGTAAGACAAGTATATCCTATCTGCATAGGTTCTCCTTTTGTTGAGGGAGGAGTTTCAGGACATGAAAACTGAAGTGCTAAAAGGATGGGTACTCTTTGTTGGTATTCTTTATTCATCTGTCTTTACTAGAGGTGAAGGCTAAACTAAACGGCCGTGCGGCAGCATACTGAAGTGGCCTATTCGGCCGCATGACCGCTAGAGCCATCTTTAATGCAGTGTAAAAGCATGCAGCCGCCGGCCCCAACCGGGAGATTTACAGTGGGCCAGCCAGTCCGTGGGCCGGCACACCGAGATGCCATTGTAGCTGATGCAGCTGTAAATTTCAAAGCGGCCGTAAGACCGCCTCTGCTGGCCGCTTTATGATTTTAAAGCGGCCAGCATGCCTGCACTATGCCGCCCAGTGCCTCAGTGAGGCCACCCCTGTGAAGACGCAACGTGCCACTCAAGGGGGCGGGTTCACAGGGAAGAGTTCCTTGTGACAGGGAGAAGAGCATGTCGGAGGATAGTGGTCTGCAGGGAAGGAAGCCAAAGTAAGTATTTTAAAAAAATGTTCAGGTGATAGGTGGAAGGAGACCATTATTCAAAGCGGGGCTGCCTTGGGACAACAATTAAATACAAAAGTACCCAACAGGGTGGTTGGGTCATCACATAAATCAATACACAAATGAGGGTGGGTGGCTGGGGCAATATACATGGGTCCATTAACCAGTACATATGGGAGGGGGACTGTCTGGGAACATCATATAAATCAATACACAAGGGCGTGGGGGCATAAATGCACAAAGAGGGCTGGCTGGGGCACCGATACACATGATGCAATACACAAGGGTGGGGGAATATATTAAAACTAAAGGGAGGGCCTGGCTGGGAAATCAACACATAAGGGGGAAAACACACAAACAAAAAACTAGTGTGGAAAGCATTTTTGTGTAGCTTAACCTGTCCTGATGCGGGTGTCAGTGTGGCAGAACCTGTCCTGGTGTGTGTGTTTGGGTGTAGATGTGGCCGAGCCTGTCTGGTGTGTGTGTTTGGGTGTCTGTGTGGCAGAGTCTGTCCTGGTTTGTATTTGGTGTGGCAGAGCCTGTCCTGGTTTGTGTGTTTGGTGTCGGTATGGCAGAGCCTGTCCTGGTATGTGTGTCTGGGTGTTGGTGTGGGGGGCAGCTTTTTTTGACTTTAACATTGCTGTTCGCCTGAATTTTGCAAAAGAGCACCTTGGCACTCCACAATGCTACTGGGAAAATGTATTGTGGACTGAATGTGTTTGTCTGTACTTGTGACTTAGATGTAGATCAGATCCCATTTTAGGAACAATTAATGCAGACAACTAGGTCATTCCAAAAGGGTCATTTACTTTTTCTTGCCACTGTATTTATGAAAGCACGGGAACTGGGGTGCAGAAAAATGGCAGCAGGTGCTCTGGACTGATGAGTCAAAACTTGTAATATTTTTCTGTAGCAAAAGGCAGTATGTTCGCTGAAGGGCTAGAGAGCAGTACAAGAATAATTGTTTGTAAGCAACAGTGAAGCATGGTGGAGGTTCCTTGCAAGTTTGGGGTTGCATTTCTGTAAATGGAGTTGGAAATTTGATTAGAATTAATGGTCTCCTCAATGCTAAGAAAGTGCAGGTACATGGTATCCACCATGTAATACAATCACGGGGGCAGCTGATTGGCCCCAAGTTTATTCTGCAGCATAACATTGAATCCAAACATATAGCCTAATTCATTAATAACTATATTCAGCGTAATGCATTACAAGGAGATTCTGGTATGGCCACCACAGATCGCTGATCGCAACATCATCTAGTCTTTCTGGGATTACTTGAAGAGAGAGAGAGCAACTGAGGCTTCCTAAATCCACAGAAGAACAATAAGACAATTGACAATGATAAAAAGGGGTGTATATAAGTACAATATGCGATGGGAACTATGTATATATTGTAAATATAAGCACTCTTATTATATAATTTGGTTGCAACCCAAAAATAGTGTACCTTTCAAATACACCACTAAAAGTAAAATTATAACGAAAAAAACATGTGAGCGTGCGCAAAAACAAATTCACTTATCTGTAAGAACACATGATATATACAGCGTCAGGATTGATCACTCTCCAAAGATACATATGCAACAAAAAATAAAAAGCAACATAGTATAGACACGTTGGTAAAATTAAGGAAGTATCACCATTGTATCCCTCTTGGAGTAACACTCACATTTTAATGAGTCCTATGATCCAGGCTCAAAGATATCAGCACTTGGTATATGCGTTTCCAGAAAAACCTTAAGGTCTGGTGGGTGTCAGACAGATTCTCAAGTGTAGGCAGGAGAGATGTGCTCAGAGCAGGGGGGAGCCAAATAATAATAAAAAGAAAACATTAAACGCATACAAAAATTGGAAAATTTAACACATATTTCATTAAGGTGTTGGATCTCAGTTGTGAATGTTTTTTTTTTACAACATAGAGGGGTTTTCTCTCACTGTATTATTATACAATTCAATTATACATTTAACCAGCACAGCACAGCACAGCACAAACATATAGAGACTGATTTTATCTCATACCGTTGAAGTGCAGTTATTACTCATTCAAGTGTAGGACCCTGGCCATAAGGGTCCCACTTAGATAATAATATGAGTGCAGCTAAAACATGAACAGCTCCAAAATGTGTTCAGGTTTTACCCATTTACCCATCTGGTCTGCCACACCTCTGTCCTTAAGACCAGTCACTGGTCTTATGCTATATCTAGCTCAGCCTCGTGCCTATCCTATATGATTTATTTCTGTTGTTCTGTCTTGGGGTTGGACTGCTTTATATTCTATATGGACTGCATAGTGCCAGTTCCTCACTGTGATAATGGCAAGTTGTTCCTGATCATGTTCTGTGATCTACTGTCAACATTTTTGCTATACTCAAAAATTGAACAAGAAATGTTGTAGATCTTTGAGAGCTAAAGTCTGTAGTTTATTTCTCAAAGTCCCAATGATGAACTATGGGTACATTTCCTTCTGTGATCCATGAGGATATAATGATGTAATCACAACTTCAAACATAATGTAGAATGAGAAAGGGGTGAATTTTGACAATATATGTTTGGATTTGCAACAAAACATTTCAGAATGCGACAGGTAAATCAAAAGGTAAATCGGCGAAGGGGCACCATTCCCACCTTCCCTCGTTTGAATTGATATCTTGCTCTCCGTTTAGATATGTGGCGGTTAGTGTTTTATGTTATGGTTATTGTAAAATGAGGTTGGCTGGTACGGTGCTTGAGGCAACTGTCTAAGGTATGGATGTACTCGTGGTGCACATGGCTAAGGGTGGAAGAGCAGAACACTCCTGTAGTGCATTCTAATAATATGACTCCTGGGCCATGCACATAAGAACAAAATCGCGAAGGACCTCTGTTTAAGGTGCCCGACCAGCATCATAAGATGGAGGGCCATCCTGCACCACAGAACAGAAGCCACCTAGAGATAACACCATGACATACTTGTCCCTGGAGGATTCTGGAAAGTCCCCACGACGGCTATAAAAACCTAAGGCCGCAATCACAAACTTTGGAACCTCACCTGTGGTGTTTGCAAGAACGTGCACGGGCAGCCCAGGACAGATCCAGGGATCCTTGCATCCAAGACAAGTGGCTCTTCGAAAAGACTGTTCTGAGGGGTTTCCCAGTCTCTGCTGAGTTGTGAGTTAATTAGCTAGAGGAGCAATAACTACTTGGCTTGGTGATGTATTACTGTATTGACATTTGGCACTATAGCATTGATTGCTGTGATATTGATTGATTGCTTAACTCGTTTTACACACACATATTTAAACATACATATAAGTTTGCATACACAACTATTTTCTATCTGCTGTAGTAAGAGTTCTATAGTAAAGGTTTGCTTGATCAAATTGCTGTTTGTTGCGCTGTCATTCCATATCCTCATTGATTGGTGGATCTGGCTGGTACCTCTGCCAACTTGTGCTCCCTGGGACAACACACTCTTTGCCCGTTTTCCCAGTCACTAGCCGAGACTCAGTGTAGGGTATAACATTAGAATGCTTTATTGTACACAGGCACAGGTATATATCCACATAATCACATCAACACACAGAATGAGAAATCTGAGTAACATAACCGCCCCCTTTAGCTGGGAGATTCAGGTCTCCCAGGAACAATAGGGAAGATGAAGGGATTAGCCTCAAGCAAACCCCCATCTCGGATAACTTGCACCATCAGGCAGGGGTCCTGGCCGGGCACGCTGTGGCGATAATCCTGTCTGGTTTACAGTGGGCATAGTGGGGCAGGAGGCTATTCTGGCCGCCCAGCAGTTCCAAACGTAAAACCTGTATGTCCCGGTACTGGGCCTGGCGGTGTGGGCAGCGGAGGGGTTGGGGCAATCTGAAAAAGGGGTATAACATAAAAACTGGATACATAGGGGGTCCACGGACAACAGATGGTTCCAATACTACACCAAATGGGTATAAGAAATGTTCAGTAATATTTTCCTTCCCAATTTAGTTCATCGGTATTAGCTGCCTGGTCAGGCCGAAATGGGTTCCAGGTAAACGGGTGGTTGGGCCGTATAATATCCACAGCGGTGTACCTAAAGGGACGAGTCCGTCACAATTGGGCAAAACAACTTCTTGGGCACATGTTCAGTTGATACGTTTGTTGATGTGGGACTTTGGATGCCGGCAGCCTTTACAGGTGATGTGGAGTGGTTACGCCCATATACTGTACTGCCTTTATACTGTACTGGTCATTTATACTGTACTGGTCATTATTATGGTTGGCCAAAAGTTTGTAGTCAATCGTATTAATAAATATAATGTAATGGGTGTCACAGTTGGGGAGAATGTTTCATTATTAGAGTCCATGCAAGCAACTATATTGGTCGCCTGCAGGTGCCTCCTCTGGCATCAACCAATTGATTGATGCTAGAAGAGGCCAGTGTCGGCTATGAATAGAGTCGCTCTTATGGACCTTTAACTCCTTACGGCGAAACGGCAGTTGCACTTCATTGGTTGATGGCAGACAAGCCCCCTGCCCGCGACCAATAGAGTCGCTCATACAGACTTTTAAAATCCTGGTGCCGAGACTTGGCCGGGGCCTGCTCTAGGAGTTAAACATTCGTGAAATACAAAGATTTTTCCCCCCACGAAGAGTTGGTCGGCGCCCAAGTCTAAGCAAAACCAACGTGCAACACGAACAACAGAAAGCTGGGGGTGCCCGTGTGAGTCAATGCCTGATGTGGGTGGCAAAGTGACATACATGGATAGCAATCATATTACCATCAAAAAAAAATTTCATATCTATTTGAATGCATTAATTTGAAATACTTATTTCAAGATAGATTTTATTTTAATAAATATATGTAACAATATATAACAAAATACATATTTGTGCAACATACATACAGCAACCATGCAGCAAGAGTCATGCATCATAAATGTAATGACCCTGGTATCACAGCTGCTCTACACTTTCTGTTTTAAATGTCATGTTTGCAATGCCAGTTTCATCATTGTCTAACCATTTTCTGCTCTCAACCCTTTTTCTTCTCCACAACCAGTACCCAAACACAATTAAACCCAAAACAGAAGCCAGTACTGCTAGACCAATCCCTCCTCCAAGATAAATGTGTGATCCTTGAGAAGTAATGGTACGAAATAGCCTACATGGACCAGGGGTGCCATTCTCCCATTTTCCCTCTTTTGAATCATCCCCCTCCTCTACCTGGCTCTCTCCTGCTTCATTAATTGCCACCAAGCAGACTCTGTAGGAAGTATCTGGGAGGAGATTGCCTATGGAAAAAAAACGATAAGTGGCATTAAGAATTGGTCCCCTTTCCATGGGGCCATTGTTGGTCTTGTACAACACCCTGTAATAAAGCACAAAGGAAAGTGGGGAGCACCACATAACACTAGCTCCTCTTTCCGTGGGAGTTATCTGCCCCACACGAGGAGAGTCAGGTGGAAACCAGGGTCCAGTTAACCCAGGACAAAGACAGTTACCCCCAAGTCTAATTTGTATGTCTTCACAAGGTGGCTCCAGGTGCTTACAGCGATCATAGGGACAGGGAAGGACATCAGAATGTGGGGGGTTTGTAGGTCCCTCTTCTTCACTGTCATCATCCTCATAATAATCACCTTCACCAGTAATATATAAAATATGCTCTGGGGTAGTTTTGCTAATTTGCGTTATTTCAGGGAGCCAGGGAACTGAAGTTTGAGTGTCGCTTGACAAAGAATTAATAGTTGTTAGAAGTTCAGACTTCATATTCCACGTTTTAGTAGTTCTGTTGTCTTCAGAATGGTTCCTATTGCCATGCTTGTTGGGAAAAGTAGTAACTCCTACAATGAATAAACAAAGAGGCAGAAGGAACTGCAGTAGGATAGAAAGAAAATACACATGAGAGGGAAAAGGGCAGATAAGTCCAGAAAAGAGAAGAGGGAAACATTGATGAACAGAATTCAGAAAAAAACATAAAAAAAACATTCAAATAATTGAATTTAACAGGAGATAAAATCATTTTCTAAACTTAGTATGCTTCTATGCGAATGCGAATATAAACATCCGTCAGGTTCTGTTTGATATGAGATATTTATGTTGGACCTCTATGATATTACAAACTATCCTACAAGGCTGTGATACATTAAGGTGAAGAGCCTATGTACCACATTTTGTCAAGTGTTGAGTACAATGATGTATAGAATAAATTAGGATCTGGGTAACTAAAATAAATAGAAATCAGGAAATTATATTTAATTAAAGATGCAAGGTGATATACCTGTAAAATGATGAACCCCTAAAGCTGAGGCTAATGTTTACTGATTTGGCTAAGAGTGAAAAGGTAACATTCTCATAAAATTATTTATTTTGCAGCAATCTTATTCACAAGATAGATAGTGTTTTTAGTTAGTAGGTTCATTTCATTCAATGATTAGGTTCAGTTTAAACCATGGAGTGCCAGTAGTCTGTATAAGATGTTGTTTTACTAAACTGATTCATATATCGAGAGAGAGAGAGAGAGAGAGAGAGAGAGAGAGAGAGAGAGAGAGAGAGAGAGAGAGAGAGAGAGAGAGAGAAGAGAGAGAGAGAGAGAGAGAAGAGAGAGAGAGAGAGAGAGAGAGGAGAGAGAGAGAGAGGAGAGAGAGAGAGAGAGAGAGAGAGAGAGAGAGAGAGAGAGAGAGAGAGAGAGAGAGAGAGAGAGAGAGAGAGAGAGAGAGAGAGAGAACTTATATGCTTTTATTTCGCTTACCTGTGTAATAGAGTTGATCATTTTTCTTCTTGGCTATTGAGGATTTCTTTCTTCAGAAGTGCTGTCTCTATTTCTTTCAGCCATTCCCCTGTCTGTGGTCAATAATATACAGAGCATGTTGTCTTATTTCTGATTCATTTCTATTAGCAGACTCTTGAACAGTTTTTTCTCATATAACTGTGGTCAGTGATCCTCAATAGGATACTGAGTCACTGGCTGAGTATGTGGGAGAGGTGAATATGATTCACCACTGTGAGAAAGGAAATAAAAAAGAAAAACAAATAATGAAAATTTGAGTAACATCAGGGTGGAGACTTATTGAATGCTAAAAAAATGTAACTAATGCTTTTTCCAGATGTGCATATGAGAGTATGTGAACTCTTACAGTTTAAGGCAGGCTCCATCTGTGTAAAATGGGATTGTGTCTCTTGGGTTATATTATTATTATCTTTTATTTATATAGCACCAACAATTTAGGCAGCTCTTCATACAATACATATATTCAAGGGGTATGACAAGACTAGAATTGACATACTAAGACAAACCAATACATTAGATGGAGAGAACCCTGCTTGCATGCTTACAATCTTGAGAAAATGCGGTGAGGACAAACATAAGGAACATAGAAAAGATGAGAGGTAGTGTGGGGTTGTATCAGTGACAGGGACGTTCTAGCAGCTAAGATGATATGCTTCTCTGAAGAAGTGGGTTTTGAGATGTTTCTTGGCTGTTGGGGGTGAATGCTGAAGATTCCTCTGACTTTGGCCAGCCCGAGTGAAGTCTTGTAGACGGGAAAAGAAAGTGGCGATAAGCGAGGCCCATGGGAAGAAGGTAAGGATCTAGCCCATGGGAAGAAGGTAAGGATCAAGTATTTGTTTATGAGGGCAGAAATGTATGCATGAGCAGTGTTATGGAGGGCCTTATATGTTAGTACCAGAATTAAATTTAATTCTAAAGGTAATAGGGAGCCAGTGGAGTATTTCACAGGGTGGGGAAGCAGAAGAAGAGCGGAGTGCAAGGAAGCCTAGCAGCAGCATTTAGGACAGACTGCAGTAAAACTTTTTTCTTATAGGGTAGTCTTATATTCAGGCTCTGTTTTCCTAAATTAATATTCAAATTTTGGGGGGTCGTCTTATAAATCGAGCAAATACGGTGTTTTGAACTAATAATAAAAAAACCTAATAAATATATATATATATATATATATATATATATATATATATATATATATATATATATATATATATATATATATATATATATATATATATATATATATATTAGCTGAGAATGTGTTTTTCTTTTCATTTCCTGGTTGCATTTTATCCATTCCATTAAACTTTCATTGGACTGGAAGTAAGTCTGACCCTACCTAAGATCTAACCAGGGCAGTCTTTAATATTGATTGGACCCTGGGCAAGCCTTTGCTTGGGCCCCCACCCTCCCTGGCATAGAATCACAGCCTCCATTCCAACACTAAAAAACTCCACAAAATAAAAGCATTTGCCGCACTCAACATATATTAGATAAATTAATATCGAGGAGGCTGTCAGAGCCAGTGCAGTCTTCTAACCCACCCCCACGGCAGAGGAGCACAATACTATGCAGATCACACAACAAGTGAATGGTGCAGGTCTGGTGAATGACCCAAAACCGAGTGCAAGTTGTGATCAGAGGCGGCTTTAGGTGTTCAGGCACCCTGTGCGGACCACCCCCATGGTGCCCCCTTCCCCTTCATCACCCCTAGAGTCACTTTGTCCCCTCCTTCACTGTACCACATCTCTCTTTTCCTCACGCATGTCGTTCGGATATAGATCAAATAAACACCACATACAAACCATGTATTTGCAGGTATTAACAAACATATGAAACAAAGCATTTCAGGTACAGATAAATTAAACACAACCCAGCACACATAGGACTAGTCCCAGCAGCGGATTGCATCCATACAACCTACCCAGACTGGATGCATAGGACTTGCCATCTTTGCCTCCAAACAGCCTGCCTGTGCTATCTTGCCCCCCCTCCCACACTTACTAATTTCTTCACTCATTTACAAATACTCATTTCACTCACAGATACTCATTCACACATATTGATTCACAAATACTCATTCACACACACTCATTCATACACTCTTCCCCAACTGCAGATACCCTTACCCCAACTACAGATTTCTCCATGGCAAAAAGACCTCAGAATTTCATTAGAAATCAATGGCCGGAAAATGAAGTTTGTTGCCCAAAAATGAACAGCTCAAAAACAAAAAATTTTTCTCCAAAGGGATTTCGCTCTTCGTGCACGTGTAGTAAGCAGCTGTCCCATACAGAAGTGATTGCAGGGTTCGCCTGGGCCCCCTAGAGTGGCGGACATGCGACCGTGTTAAAGAGGTGACAAATTCAAAGCAAAACAAATTCTGGGTTTTTTTTCTCACCAATATATCATGTCATGTGATGTGCACTTTCGTAGACTACACATGAAGCCTGTATTTGAACACTGAAAGAAAAGAGGTAAATGGTGGTTGAATAAAAGCATATGGTGAAAAGGTAGGAAAAAGCTCCAGATTCATTGAAAGAGTAAAGGATGGGTTAGAACTTTATTTCAAACATGAACACATGTAATACTGATGCAGGCTACGGACACTTACTAAATGATGTAATCCAAGCTAGTGAAACTCATCTTTTCTGAAACATTTCAGACACCTTGTGTGGCGGCCTGTGCTGTCACTGGGTTGACATTCTAGATCAGAATTTCTTAATATCAGTCCTCAAATATACCTGTCGCTAACGTGTAAAAAAGAAAAAAACCCACATGAAGATAAACAGGAAAACACATAAAATGGGCTTCACCCCAAAAACATTGACTAACAGAACACATGAAAAAGCACAATGATGCTATTTTGCACATGTTAAAACTGTTTAGCAGGCTTTTGCGCTTTTGGAATGGCTAGTGGGAACCAGATCTATATGTTTAATATTCATTTAAATCTAGAGATTCCGTTTCGTTTGCCAGTTCTCACAAATATGCTATACACCAAATTTCCAAAGAAGGAAAAAACATGGTATCTGAAAGTACATTTTTACATTTAAAGCACCAATTTAAAATTGTTTCCAAAAAAATATCAGTATGTTGAAAATGGGGTGGAAATATTTGAAAACAAGTACTTGTAGAATGAATGTCATATAAGGGATATAATGTATAAACAAACAGTGGTATACAGTTATATACACAAATTAAAAAAACATATTGCATATCTTAATCTGTGTCGCAAATCGTTTAATATTCACTCCTCAACATTAGTTATATACACCAGAGCCTTACATAAGTAAGACTTGAATACAATGTGCCCTGTACAACTGAAACCTTTCATTCCAGGTACCACTGTTTTGGTCCCTCTTCAAACAGTACTTCCAGGACTTTTCTTGTTTTTAGCTGCTGCAGCATGGGCTCTAGCTTCCATCTTGTGCACTGCAATGCTAGAGCTCTATGCATAACAGTGTTCAAAAAGTGTTCTCGTTCAGTGTGCTAGTTTGAGTCTTGAAGCACAGGCATCTTTGTGTTCAGCTCAGCTTTGACATGATCATGGTTTTCACTGTCAGAAAAAGACGAAGGAACTTGATCTACAAATTCAACAGATTCTCTGTATGCCAAAAGATAAAGAAGAAAACAAACAAATGTGATCGAATATTAAGGAACCTGCAGGGGGGGGTGAACATATATTGTTCTACTGATTACCTATACTATGACTTCTAAGATAAAAACAGTAATGGACAAAAAAAATCTGAGACGTTCCTAACATATACCACAGGCCAAAACAAAAAAAAAAAAGCTTCTGATCTGAATAGCCCACTACTTATAGCATTCAACCCAAGATCAACTAAAACCAAAATGAGTAGACCACAGAAGCCAAACAGTTCTAATCTACAAATAAAATCTCATACTTTGATATGCTTTAAAGTATGAAGCACATCATTTAAAAATGGGTGTTTTGTGTTCAGGTGCAACAAAGAGCATGAGCAGCAGAAACCTAAAAAAGGCTAACAGTAAGGAAAGAGGTGAATTGGTTTGATCACAATGAGCTCATTAAGACTTACCAGAACTGGTTGAAGAGTCTTCTGTATCCCTTTCACTTCGGCCAATACTCTCAGCGGCAGGCAAGTCACTGTCCCCTAATTAGGGAGAACATCAGTTGGCATTAAACACTCACCCTTTTACAAGCCAACATAAGTAAGCCTTTTTACTCTTTCACACACTCATATGCATTACCTCTATGCAGGATCTGTCCATGGTGGAGTCTTGTGGAAGATTAAATTTAAGGATCTCCCCAATTACCTTCAGTGCAATCCCTTGAAATTAGCATATCTGGGACTGAAAACAGATCCTACATCTCTGTGAACTTGGCACCTGTCAGTTCATAATGCCACTTCATCAGAATGCCCCTCTCAACAGACATGATCAGTTTTTTGGTAAGCTAGGGTTGGGTGCAGAATAGGACCCAGACTAAGCAGATCCAGCAAAGGCTTAGGCCTGATTAGATCTGTCGCTTACAGACCAACATGTTCCAAATACCAAACCCAAAAAATGGCAAAACAGACTCCCACATCTCTTGATTTTGCTCACAACTTGAGCCTGAAGGACTTGTGTGTATGTGTTATATATACACATATACACGTGACAGAACCCTCCATCACTTGGGCCACTGGGCCCTGACTTTGTAAAGACCCCAGCAGTATATCATCCCGTCACTTGCTGAGGGGATTATATCCGGCAGACAGCCAGGATCTGCAACCGGGGAGTGACCACCATTGTTTTAGTTTAATGTTGTATAAGTCAGTCTTGTTATAAAGGGGTTAATGAGAATCTACTATGGTTTAGCAAGACCACAGGCAGCCAAGGTTGGAGCTATACCCCGTTAGCAATTGTCTGTTACTTATAAGAAAGAAAGAAAAAATAGAATATAGCTATATTCCGTATATTCGGAATTTGAAGATATTTTGAAGATATATATATTTTTTTTTTTTTTTTTTTTTTTTTTTTTTTATTAGGTCCCGCTTATCACTACTATCAGGAAGGCTTTACAAATCTATATAGAATGACCGCAATGCCTCTCCTATTTGATCTGGTGAGATACAAATTTTATCCTTCTAGTTAATTGTATATTCTCGATTTAGCTGTTCTACTCGTTTTTAATACGACCCCCCAATTTTGGTTAAAAAAATAAATCAAAACCACTGTTTTTGTCCTAAAAAATAGTTTAATCATTAAAACACACAACAACCAGATTATCTGTAAAGCATCAAACATGTAAAACCTAGCATGTATCGGAGGGAAAAACAACAGTGTTTGTTTCTATATTTTTTTCAATAAATGATGATTGGAATGATATCTTCCTCATCCTCTCCTTTGTTTTCAGTGCTGTGTCATGCCATAAGATATCATGCTCTGTGCCATTAGTAATGCAGCATTTCTTGAAGTCAAGAACAATGCTGTCAGCAGAAGTCAGGCTCCATGCATGAAGTTCCCATTCACATAGAAGACTGATAGATGGCTTCTTAATTTTTCCTGTTGGAGTGAGAGCGTGATCATCAGAAAGGAGCCATGCCCTGTACTGCCTTCTTAAATGGTATTTAAATGGTTTATTAACCACAACATCCAGTACTTGTAACTGTGAGATCATCGGGATGATGACCGAATCAGTGTTCATCTTTGAAATCTGCTTTTTAACATTTGAGGTTAAACATCCTCAGAATCCATCGAGGGCAAGCATTCCTCTTCTTTTCTGCACTGGATTCCCTGTTGTCTTCCCCAAACTTTAACCCCTTAAGGACAGGGCTTATTTTTTCTTTTTGTGCCCTTTGGGACCGAGGCCGTTTTAACACTTTTGCAGTGCTTGTGTTTAGCTGTAATTTTCTCCTCACCCATTTAGCGTACCCACACAAGTTATATATTGTTTTTTTCAGGACAAGATGGGCTTTCTTCAGACCATTATTTTGAGCATATCATGAAATCTTTTTGGTGGGTTCTGCTGCTTCTTTGTAGGAGGAATTCTAAAAATAAAATGGGTAGCCCCAATTCTGCTAGACTCCATCACCACCCAGGGACCAGGTGCATCTCGGTACAAGATACCTGGAAAAACTGGGGGGAGGGGGTTGCCTTCTTTTGGATGAACAGCAACAAATTAACAAATATAGGAAAGGCTGAACTTGATGGACGCATGTCTTTTTTCAGCCTATATAACTGTGTGTAACTTGAAGCTGAAACCGCAAAAAAAAACTGTTGCATTCCGGGATTTGCTTTTTTGTGCAACAAAAACGCGTTTATGGTTGCAATTTATCTGATGCAAATTGCAACCATAAACGCGTTTTTGTTGCACAAAAAAGCAAATCCCGGAATGCAACTGTCTTTTTTTGCAGTTTCAGCTTCAAGTTACATATAGTTACTTTTGTCTTCTTCATTATGAGGTAGCGCTGTAGGAGCTGATCTGACAGATCAACCCCACCCATGTTCTTGTTATAGGCCCTGATGCACACAGTTCTCTCATCGTGGATGGTGCTCAGCACGCACACTTCTTTTCTGTCCATGAACTTCAATACCAAGAGCTCCTCTTGATGTAGAGCTGAGGTCTCCCCCTTTCGTAGTCGGGTTCGTGCCAGATGTTGTGGGAAACCCATGTGGTTCTTTCTTATAGTACCGCAAGCTACTGTGTCAAAACAACACAGCAGCTTGAACAAAGGGATGCTTGTATAAAAGTTGTCAACAGACAAGTGGTAGCCTTTGTTCATAAGGGGGGATATTAGGTCCCAAACAAACTTGGCACTTGTTCCCAGATGTTCGGGGCAACCTGGAGGGTCAAGGTGGCGATCCTTTCCCTTGTATACCCGGAAAGCCTGAGAATACCCAGTTTCACTCTCACAGAATTTATACAATTTTATTCCATACCTGGAGTGCTTGAGTGCTGATGTGCAACATCACTGCCTATGCAGTTATCAATAGTAAGGAAGGGGTTAAAATAAAAAGGGCGGCTCTTATAAGAGGGGAATTGTTTTTATTTTTTATAATTTTTTATTTTTTTTAACCCCTTACCGTCCATTGCCGGGTCAGACACATCATGCAAAACGGTCACTTAACGACCTATGACGTGGCTGACACGTCATGAGACTTAAACAAGTGTTGCAACAGCTTAAACAGTGTTGCTGTAATGCCTCGATGTCGAGGCATTCAGCAACACCGAGATTGGCATCATGGGCCATGTCTGGCCCCTCCCCGAGGCATCAACATCCGCCATACATTGTATCAACGATCACCTCCTAAACTTCAATGGTGTTGCTGGAATGCCTCGATCAGGAGGCATTCAGCGACACCAACCACTTACCCCAGGATGGGCTGTGACCGCTCCGGAGAGTGCTCACAGCCGCCACTGCCGGTGATCTTCACCATCCGCAAGATAGCGGCCGCCATGTAAAAAAAATAATAAAGTTGAAAAAGTTCGCTAGGTGGTCTCCAGACCCTCTAGAGAACTCTGGCTCCACATGCAGGTTGAATATAGGTACTGCATTCAACCATACAAGTCAATGGAGCCCAGCTTTCTAATCACTATGTGATTAGTAAAATATTATTTTAAAAAAATAAAAAAATAAAGGAAAAAAAAGCTTAAAAAAATGGTAACATTTGAAAATTATTATGCATCAGAGGAACTATCCAGTTCCAGCAAAACATAAAAAAGTCCAAAAAGAAAAAAATAAATAAAATAAAAAGTTTATTATTATAAGCAAGTGCTAAAATTAGTGTTGTATCTTCCCAAAAATCCTGACATGGAAAAATTTAAATAAAAGCATTTCAAATACCCAAGGGGTGTCTAATTTAAAAAAATGAATGGTTTGATGGGATAAATTGGAGTGAACGGGCTCAAAGATAGGGCATAGGCACAGACTGACCAAAATGGGGGGGGGAGCGCACTTCCAAAATGTGGCATTTTAACCCCAAACAGCAGTCAAATCCATGCATGGGTGGTATCACTGTACTCGAGAGATGTTGTTGAACACATATTAGGGTGTTGTTTGATAGTGACATATACCTGGAGCTATAAATTTATACCCAAAGTTCAATTTGTGTAAAAAAAATACCAAAAATAAATACTACCACAAAGTGTGGCAAAGGCTGGTTGTAGAATCTCATGCATGGAAAGGGTTAAAATACTAGCATTTAAAATACCTTGGGGTGTCTAGTTTTCAAAAATATATGGTATGATGGGGTAAATTGAATTAGCCGGCTTCAAAGATGGTCCTATTAGGACATGGGGGCAGAATGACCAGATGCAAAAGTTCCAAGTTAAAAAATGTGCGCTTCCTAAATGTGGCGTTTTACCTCCCAAACAACCCGACAAACCCACGCATTGGGGGGTATGACTGTACTCAGGAGATGTTGCTGAACACATATTGGGGTGTTGTTTGAAAGTGTTGTATACCAGGAGCTGTAAATCCATACCTGAAGAGCAATTTTAGCGATAAAAAATACAAAATAAATTACTACCACAAAGTTTGACAAAGACTGGTGGTAGAATTAGTGCATGGAAAGAGTTAAAATTCTAGCATTTGAAATACCTTGGGGTGTCTAGTTTTCAAAAACATATGATTTGATGGGATAAATTGCGTTGGCCGGCTTCAAAGATACCCGAAATGGCACATGGGGGAAGAATTACCAGATTCGGAAAAAATGGTTTTGAAATAGCAAAACGCTACTTGTACTTACTGCTCCATAACTTGCAGAAAAAAGCAAAAAAACATAAAAACATTGGGTATTTCTAAACTCAGGACAAATAGTAGAATATATTTAGTAGGTTTTTTCATTAGCTTTTTTGGATGAGTAAAAGATTTTTTGGGTAAAAGTCAGAAAATGTGGGTTTTTTTTTTTTTTTTTTACATTTTTCATCATATTTTATTATTTTTTTATGGGAAATTAGATAATATGGTATCTGAAGAAAGCCCTTCCTGTCCTGAAAAAACAACATATAATTTGTGTGGGTTCACTAAATGAGTGAGGAGAAAATTACGGTACATCTAAACACGAACACCGCAAAAGTGTTAAAACAGCCTGCTTTACCTCACGATCTGCCTCAATGAAAGCAAGCAATGAAGGGAGACGGATCTTTACCGGTCAAAGACAATGTTTATAAACATTGCCTTTGACTGGGCAAATCAAGATCACTTTCCTGAGCGATCATAAGGCTTCGGGTGTCAATCACTGGATGCTGATGGCATCCAACAACACCCCCTGAGTGAGGAAAGTGATTTGTAATCGCTTCTGAGGCTATTGCCAGGAGAAGAGCAGTGCCCTGCCGCTAGAAACTTTGTTTAAGAAACGATCAAAGGTTGTTCTTTCAAAGGTTGTTGGTGTTCCTGAATTGCCTCGATATCAAGGCATTTCAGTAACACTGAGTGATGGAAGCTATTGGTGATCGCTTGCTGATCACTTTTACCGGCGGCATGGCACCGTCATATTTAAAAGACATGCCGTCTTTTTAATTAACTAATATAAATGCTCCGGGAAGCAATCTAACCGATTCCCGACGTTTTTTTCTGCGTTGCTGAATGTCTGCATTACAGCAACACCATCTTTCATTGCTTTCTGAACTCATTTAACCCCATGACGTACCAGGCATGTCATAGGTCATCAACTGACCGTTTTTGCGTGATGTGATCCATCCCTTCTCTTGATCGATCACTCCTGATGACACTGTTTCTTTTGGCATGGTTTTCCTTTTCGGCATAACGTATGGCAGAAGCTTTGTTCCATCTCCATAATGGTTATTTACGATTTCTCATTGCCAGTAGATTTTATGAGAACTGACTTCTCTCCCATATTGTGCGCTGTAACATTGGTTGGCATTTTAAAGAACACTTGAGTTTGATCTGCATTACAGATTTGACTGAGGGCATACTCAAGCATTTTCATTAGAGTGATCACAAAGCGTTGAAAGGAAAGGAGTTTTTCACTAAAGTCATTTGGTAGTCTTTATACTAAAGTTGTGCGTCACCTCAAGGCCAAACCGTATCTTAGCATCATCCTTTTACACCATCCCATGCTGGCTTTAAATTTAGTTATTTGTATCTATTTTGCAATTTCCAGTGTTTTTTTCTGCATAGCTTCTCTGGTTACAGGGTATCCTTTGCTATGCATTTCACATACAAACTCTGCTACCTGTTTGTCATGGCGCCCAACATTAGGGCCTTTAAAACTTTTTCTGGTCGAATGTGTGTTCAGTCTTCTGTCTATCGTCTGACATTACTTTCTGGCACCTGCAGAGTTGTTGGCTTCTTCTGCCTCATTTATCACCATAGTTTTAAGATTGGCATTGTAGCTCCTATGTATGAATTTGTTTGTAGATTTGCCTTTTCCTTTCCCTTGAAGGCTCTCAGCTTGATGTGGAAGCACTTGGCATGTCGCTTGAACACTCATCTGGATATCATTACGGCAATTTGAAATCAGAATATGGTGTGTATTGTAGAATGAAATAGGCTATGCAAGCTGTCACCCACTTATACTATGCCACTCACTTATAATGGGGAATGAGGGTAGTAATGTGTGGTGGTACATTTTATTAAATGTGTAGATTGTTTTTTTTATTATTATTATTTATGTTTTACAGTTCATTGTAGGGCTGCAACAACTAATCGATAAAATCGATAATCAATGAAAATCATTGCCAAAACGCTCTGAAAAATACCCCTAGTTTTATAATGTGTTTCACTTAGTGTGACTCACAGCAGCAGTCCCTCCCTGCAGCTATGGTTAATGGGGTGTTTAGGGTTAATTTATGGGCAGTTGTGGTTGATGGGGTTTTTAGGGTTCATTTAGGGGCAGTTGTGGTTAATGGGGTCTTTAGGGTTAATTTAATGCTGAGGACTGAAGATTAATTTAATTAATTTAATAGGCTTAATTTAAGGTGCAGTTAGAGGTAAAGGGGGGGGGCAAACTAAGGGGAATCTAAATGCTGGGGGCAGCGAAGATTGACCCTGTATTGTGTCAGTGTGCTGCAAACAAGTCTGTGAATCTATGAGGGCACTATGGGATATCTGGGGGGTATAAGGCATATCTGGGTAGGACGGAGTGACATATCTGGGGGTATCACGCATACTGTGGTATAAGGCATATCAGGGGGTACAGTGGCATATCAGGGAGTATAAGGCATATGTCTGGGAGGCAATGTGGCATGTCAGGGGGCACAGTGGCATATCAGGGGAGGACAGAGTGGCGTATCAGGGGGTATAAGGCATATCAGGGGGCACAGTGGCATATTTGGGGACACAGTTGCATATCTGGGGAAGACGGAGTACCATATCTGGGGCTATAAGGCATATGTTAGGAGGGCGGTGTGGCATATCTGGGGGTATGTGACATCTGGGCTCAAATGTGCATAACTGGGGGGGAGGGGGCAGGTTGGGAAATAAAAACAAGATATGCATTTTATCAAAGTTTTTTTATTCTGCTGTTTGTTTATTAAATTATTTTAAATGAAAAAAAAATGAATGTAAATTTTTCATTTATCCAATTAATCGAAAAAATAATCGGCCAACTAATCGATTATGAAAATAATCGTTAGTTGCAGCCCTAGTTCATTGTTTGAGGCTGGCATGGGAGCTGTCCTTTTGCAAGAATATTAGGGCAAGGAGCTCCACATTATTTAAGTAGGAAGCCTAATTGCCAGGAACTATTCAATAGCTGAGAAGTAATGCCTTGCTATAAAATGGGCTTCAGAAACTCTAAAGTATTATCTGCTAAGTACATTAATTCGGCCTAGTAACTTATCATGCCCCTGTTATTTGGATGTGCCAGAACAGGGAGAAAAATAGTTACCTGATAGTTCCTTATCAGCCCTTGAATTATTTAAGCAGAAAAAGTGCATGGTCAAAACAGCATATGTTAACATCCATGAATGCTCACCCAACTAGGTCAGACCTGGGGTTTGGGATGTGGTAATGCAAGTAAAGGTACTCGAGAGTAGATAGGGTAAAATGCTTGGTACTAGAGGACTGCATTGGGATGCGGGTCCCGCGGGATCTGTCCAAAATATTCCGGGCACGGGCAGTTTTTTGGGTGTTGCGGGCGGTCAATGTACCTGCAGGTCCCAGTAATCCCGTGCATTCCCGCAAGTCTGCCTTCGCGTTGCTCGCACACAGCGTCTCTTCTCTTTTTCCGCCCAGGAATCCAGCAGGGTCACGTGAATTTATGTCACGTCACATGACTCTGCTCCATTCCTGCTTCCCCTGGGCGGGGCAAGAGAAGAAACGCTGTGTGCGAGCAACGTGAAGGCAGCTTTGCAGGAGTGCGCGGGAAATCGGTTCAGGTAAGGGGGTGGGGGAGTTTGCATGAACCAGTATCTGTGAACGAGGGAATGAATGAGTACCTGTGAATGAGGGAATGAATGTTTGTGAATGATGTTCGCGGGAGCGAGGGGGTGGGATTGCACAGGAGTGGAACACAGACGTTGCGGGAGCGGGCGGTAAGGTCAGAAATTCAGCGGGATTAAGAAAACTGGGTATGTTGGTTAAAGCTAGTGAACCTGAGTGCCAAAAGAATGTCATATTTGGAAATGCTTATTTATTCAGTAGACTGTGTTATTTATATATTGTTGGTTTACCTGGGACATGTAAGCGGTTTACAAGCTTGTCACCTAAATTGAAGCTACGAAAATTGGCCAGGCCGTGCATGGAACTTAAATTGACAGTCTGCTTCTCAAAACAGCTTCACAAATTATCTATTTACAGTACTGCTGCAATCAACTAGTGTGGTCTCCCAGGGTTAAAATACAAAATAGACTATTCACCACTTCCCATAACATTACCTTTACAAATGTCCCACTAGGTTTAAAGCCTGGTTTAATCTTGCAGCTGCCAGGCCTTGCATTTTACAAATGATCAGCATTTTTAATTAACCTTTTCTAACAGCTTTAAATATTGAAATTTCTGTGTTAGTAAAAATAAAAACAATGTTTCTATATTGGGCCTAAAAGGATTACAATCTTCTATTGGTGTTCAATGTTGACCAGAAGAGAGTCTCAAAAAAAAAAAAAAAAAAACCTTGAAAAGGGCCATTTTCCATTGAAATGTCAGGTAAAGATCTCAAGGATATTTTCTTTATCAAATATTGGATGTATAACATATTGCTATTGCATGATAATTATGCGTATTCCAGATCTTTGCATAATATATTTTATAAGCATCATTGGTGTGCTAACCTTTTGTTATCTTGAGCTAGTCATTTGTTGGGGCTGTGGGCAGAATAAGGTATTTAGGTTACAGCACCTGTCTTCATTATCATTTATTTTTATTTCTGTTGTGCCTTCATGGGTCATTCTCATTGAACTAAAAAAGAAAGCCTACAGGCTACTACTGTAGTTTCAATAAGACGTCTGACATTTGAATGTCTTCATTAGCAAAGTAACACATTCATGAACTACCATCAACTACACAAAAGGCAGATTAACACATAGAAAATTATTTAAGTGACCTCACCAGGTTGGATACTTCCTTCCATTTCTGTTCTTTCCATGCTGCCTGTACTTTGCCCTTCAACCTGGATGGAAAGTGGCAAGAATGATTAAAATCCAAGAGTTCCTATTCCCAACATTTTAATTAGCATGCCTCATGTCTCACCTGTGCCAGTTAAATTTAACACTTCACTAAATGCAGCATTAGAAAACACCAGTCCTACTACTGCTGAAGGCCCAACAGTCTTCAAAGGATTACCCAAAGAATGTGCATTAACCCCTTAACGACCATTCACGTGCCAGGCACATCACAGAAACATGGTTAACAACTGATGAGGTACCTGGCATGTCATTGCATTAAAAAAGCTCAAAGGATTTTTCTTTGCTTAAACAGCGTTGCTGTAATCTCTTGATCCTCCCTACTGACTATGGGCCCCGGCTTTGTAAAGACTTCTGTGGCTACCCCCAGGAGTATACCATCTCATCACTTGCTGAGGGGATTATCTCTGGCAGCCAGCCAGGATCTACCACCAGGGAGTGACCACCATCGTTTTACTTTAATATCAGACCCCCCCACCCCATGGTGCACAACTATGGTGTCTCTTCCCCCCAGTTCCTCCACTACAGACATTTACCCCGGGCCTAACCTTGAAACTGATTTTGGCAAGTAATAGATAGTGGAGGTTGGGACCCTATTGTATTGTTAATCCCTTTACTGACCCTGTTGTCTCTGGAAGGCAGATTACAGGGGCCGGTTTGTATCCCAATCGGATTTCTGTTAATGTATGCTTTGCTATCCAGCCCTGTGTGTGAAAAATAAAGTAGTCTACGTTTTGGTTTATACCCTACACAGAGTCTCGCCCAGCGATCAAGAAACCAGGGAAAGAGTGTGTTGTCCCAGGCTAAGGGAGCACAAATCAGCGGAGGTAGTCGGTCGGACTATCCAGCTCTGTAACTATATAAATTTTTTAAGCAAGTGCTAAAATTAGCGCTGTATCTTCACAAAAATCCTGGCATGGAAAGAGTAAAAATAATAACATTTGAAATACCCATGGGTTGTGTTCAAAGATGTCTCAAATAGGACATGGGCACAGACTGTAGCGATGTCAAAACGTATTTGCCGAATATAGGCCTCACTTTCCACGGGGGGGAAGTGCCGGCACGGGAGGTTGTCTAACAACCACCGCTGCCGGCACTTCTGCTCGATGTACTTTATCAATATCCCTTGCCAGGAATTCCCATGTTAAAGCACATCGTGCAGACGTGCCGGCAGCGGAGGTGGTTTACACTCGCAACGCCGCAGCGGGTGAACGTCTGCACGATGTACATTACCATTCTTCCTCGCCAGTACTTCCCATGGCGGAAGTGCCGGCAACAGAAGTTGTATACACATACTCCGTAGATGTCCCCCACCGGCCCTGCAAGAACCCGGGGAGTCTGCACTGGTAAGTCTAAAAAAAAACCCGAGAACAAGGATACTATTATAATAAGTGTGTGGCACATATGTATAAGGACAGAATGGAGAATCACCGAACCAACAGAAGAACATAAACAGAAAGCAGCCTAAGAACTGCAATCACGAGATCCGCAGAGGAGTCCAGCCAAACCCCCAGAGCATCCCAAAGGAGACAGGGAGAGACTCCGTATGAAACAGGAAGAAAGAAATGGGGAAGATGGACCTTCAAGTCGCCGTGGACATTCCAGACTTCGGACGCTTAGCTTGCACCATCTCTAATTCCTGAGAAAGGTGACACGGTGAAGAGGCAGAAGGAGCCGCTGGAGGAAGGTCATCCTCGTCGGACAGAAGAAGCCGGAAACCGGCATCCGAAGACAGCGCCACCGATTGTTTACCATTCCTCCAGATGAGACACTTCTTTGGATAATCCCAGAGATATGGGATGGAGTGAAACAGAGACAGGAAGCGATTTCGATTTTGGGATCCTATGGATACGATCCATCAGCAAGTCAGATCCGATAAGTCCGGCAATAAAGATGGAAAAAAAACATTCAAAACTTCTTCAGGGATGCCACGAATTTGCACATTGTTGCGTCTTGATTGATCTTCAAGATCTGTCTCTTTAAGTTGTAGACGAAGGAGGGTGTCCTCTAAAGCATTGTGGCGGTCCACCAATTCATTATAGGCCCCCGAGTATTCCTCAAATGTATTTTCAAGGTGGTTGGTTCGTGACCCAAGTTGCAGCAAGTCTTGCTTGAAATCAGCAAACACATCTTGGAATGGAATCAGTCATGGAAGTTTTCAAATCTTCCAGCATGCGGTGCAGGAGAGCAGGAGTAATTTGTTGTTCTGTCTCCAGGTTCAGGTCTCCGACCTCCAGGTCAGGCTGTGAGGACATGAGTGAGGCTGCGGCGCCATCTTGGCTGGTAGGCCCAGCGTGCGTTTTCTTCTCAAAATATTGCGGTAGACTGTTGGACCCACGTTTAGAATGTTTAGGTGGCATCTTAGGTACCTCCAGAGTGTAAGCCATACACACAATAGTGTAGTGAGTAGTATGTAGAAGTTGGAAAAGCCGCTTAATCGCCAATACGCCGGCAGAACTCCACACTTAAGCCTCCATCTTGTTCCGCAGTTAGGCCACGCCCCCTTTTTTGATTGGGTGACTAAAGTAATTGATCAAGGTGGTGCAGTAGACATTGCGTATCTGGATTTCAGTAAGGCCTTTGGCACTGTGCCACATAGAAGAATTATAAATAAACTGCAATCTCAATGTTGTTTAATTTATTAGGGAGTGGCTGAGTGACAGAAAACAGAGGGTTGTAATCGATGGCGTATATTCAGAGCAAGGTCTTATTACCAGTGGGGTACCTCAGGGATCCGTACTTGGACCCAGTCTCTTTAATATTTTTATTAGTGATATTGCAGAAGGTCTTGATGGAAAGGTATGTTTTTTGCTGACGACACAAAAAATTGCAACAGGGTTGGTGATCCTGGAGGGAGAAGCCAAATGATTTAGGTAAACTGGCATTTAATGTGGATCAATACAAAGTAATGCATATAGGGCATAAAAACCCAAGGCGAGAGTATAGAATATTTGATACTGTCCTAACCTCAATGTGCGAGGAAAGGGATTTAGGTGTAATTAATTCTGAGGATTTAAAATAGCGGTAATGCTAGCAGAATACTTGGTTGTATAGCGAGAGGTATTAGCAGTAGAAAGAGGGAAGTGCTTATGCCGTTGTACAGATCACTCGTTAGACTTCACTTGGAGTATTGTGTACAGTACTAGAGACCGTATCGCCAGAAGGATATAGATATGCTGAAGAAAGTTCAGAAAAGGGCTACTAAAATTATTAATGGATTACAGGATAAAGCTTACCAGCACAGGTTAAAAGGATCTTAACATATATATAGCCTGGAAAAAAGACGTGTCAGGAGGGATATAATAGAAACATTTAATTATTTAAAGAGAATCAACAAGATAAAGGAAGAGAGTTTATTTAAATTTAGAAATACTACCACAACAAGAGGACATAGTCATAAGCTAGAGGGGCAAATGTTTAAAGGTATCAGGAAATATTACTTTATGGAAAGGGTAGTGGACGCAATGAATAGCCTTCCGGCAGAAGTGGTAAATGTTAATACAGTAATGCAGAGGCGTATCTAGGGTATGGCACCTATGGCGCATGCCATAGGCGACATTTGAAAGGGGGGCGCCAGTGAGCAGCTTTCAAACGCCGTCTTTTTTTTTTTTTGGGATGCGGAGGAGAGAGAGGGGCGCCTAGCAACCGCTCGGCGCCCCTCATTCTCCTCCAAGAGGCCTCTACCTCTGTCCCGGTGCCGGCATTCCATGCTGAGCGCCGTAATATGACGTCATATTTCGGCGCTCAGCAGTGGAGAAGCGGGCACCAGCGAGCAGCTTTTAAACGCTGTCTTTTTTTTTTTTTTTTTGATGCGGAGGAGAGGGGCGCCTAGCAACTGCTCGGCGCCCCTCGTTCACCCCATCAAAAAAAAAAGACAGCGTTTAAAAGCCGCTCGCTGGTGCCTGCTGCTTCACTGCTGAGTGCCGAAATATGACGTCATATTACGGTGCTCAGCGGTGAAGCAGCGGGCACCGCAGCAGTGCAAGAAGACAGAAGCCTCGTGCTCCCGTCGCTGGACCTCAAGGTGAGAGAACTACAAAGGGGGAGAGGGTAGATAGTGAGTAGGGGGAGGGAGAGAGGTTAGAAAGTGATAAGGGAAGGAGAGGGGTTAGAAAGTGATAAGGGAATGAGAGGGAGTAGATATAAGTGTGAATGCATTGAGTGAATGAGGGAGAGCATGAGTTAATATGTGAATGTATTGTCTGAATGAGGGAGAGCACCCCACGGGGGGGGGTCCGGCACGGGAGATCGCGCATCGCGCAGACGTTCACCAGCAGCGGCGATGAGCGTGAACGACCTCCGCTGCCGGCACGTCTGCTCGATGTACTTTAACAATCTTCCTTGACGGTACTTCCCACGGCGGAAGTGCCGGCACCGGAAGTTGAATACGCGTTATGCGTAGATGTCCCCCCGCCGGCCCCGCAAGACCCCGTGGAGTCTGCACCGGTAAGTCTGTGGGGGGGCATCTTGGGGACAGAGTGGCAGCATATCTCGGGGGGTAGAGTGGCAGCATATCTCGGGGGGGTATAGTGGCAGCATATCTCGGAGGGGGGATAGAGTGGCAGCATATCTCGGGGGGGTACATCTTCAGGACAGAGTGGCAGCATATCTCGGGGGGGGCAGAAACTTTTTTTCTTTAAAAAAGCACCTAACTTTTAGGGTGTGACCTATATTCAGGTGCGGCCTATATTCGAGCCAATACGGTACCTTTAATGCCGTGTTTTTATGTGAATTCCAATTGATCTATACCTGCAAAGCTGGGTTTTTGTGTTATTCTGTAGATCCATATCTGCTATGCTATGTTTCCATACATTATGTATGTATACCTGCAAATACAGGGTTAATATGTCTTATTCAGTTGATTAATACCTGCAAAGCTGTTTCCATGTATTTATTTGAGCTATACCTGCGATGCTACGTTTCATATATTATTATTGTATACCTGCAAATACAGGATTTGCATGTCTGATTCTGTTTATTTGATATATACCTTCAGTGCTGAGATCACAAGTGAATTTTGATTGATCTGGGTATGTGTGTTGATCTATATCTGCTATCGGCAGCAGGGTCTAATATTTATATATATATATGGGCAGCAGGGGCTAATAAATGGGTTTAAGATATTTGGACAGGGGCGCAATTTCAGTGCTTGCCATAGGCACTATTTTCAGTAGATATGCCTCTGCAGTAAAGACATTTAACCCCTTGGCTGCTAAGCCATTTCCCACCTGGGTGCTAAGCTGGTTTTCGGCATTTTGGTGCATCTCTCGTTTAAACGCGTTTAGAAGTATATTTCTTGGGAATAAACTATACAAACCATATATTGAGTTTTTTCAGCACACCCAGCAGATTCCAAATATACCATTTTCATATGTGTATGTCTCATTAGGTTTGCAAAATAAAGCCAAAAATGGGAAAAAGTGTATTTTTTCTCTTCTGACTCAATAAAAACTAGTTTGTAATTTTATTTTTCTAAACTCTAATATCAAAACCTGTGTTGCTAAATATTTGTAGTAGGTAACCGGTCTAAAATAAACAGAAATTTTACAGAAAGAAAGAGAACAGTAGACTCTGTTTTTCTAATATTTTATTGCTAAAAGTAAAATTTACTAGACTATCACAAAAGACATCTTTAAATTTAATGCGTGGCTGCCGTCAATTAAACAGCTCTAGCTGCCTGGGATGTTAAAATATGCCAACAAAACTACATACTTTTAGGAACTACACCCCCAGCTGCAGCAAATGAGGTCTTATTTGTATTTGTATCACAAACCTGATGTGCACAACAAATAAGTGAATATCACACTTATAAAAAAAAAAAAAAAAAATTAAAAGCGACAAGTTCATTTATGTCTTGCGCACTCTAGTCTTGTGCTACTAATACATGCAGCCCCTCATTTGATGTGCCAAGAGGTGTAGTTTCTGAAAATATATACTTTTTGTACCATAATTTAACTTCCCAGCTGTCTAGAGCTGTCTAAATGCAGCCATCACCCCTAAATGTTTTAAGACAATTTTTTAAGAAGATTCTCAAATCTGCCATGTCTGAAGTTAAAGTGGTCTAGACATCTGGGAAGTTAAAATTAGGGTACATAAAGTACACATTTCAAGAAACTACACCCCTTGGAGCTTCAAATGAGGGGTATATGTATTTCTAGGACAAAAGTTGAGTGCACAAATAATGATGGAATATGTCGCTTTGGCTAGAAAATATGTTTTTTCTAACCATAGCAACATGTTCATTTGTGTCTTCCGCACTCCAGGTTTGTACTAGAAACACATGCAGCCCCTCATTTGATGCGCCAAGGGGTCTAGTTTTTGCAAATGTGTACTTTTTGTGCCATCATTTAACTTCTTACGTGAACAGTAATGCCACGTCAATGCTTCAACCCTAATTACTGACCATTCACACGCCTTTCATATCTCCATTCACTCGCAGAAGCACACACCATACTTTCCATACATTCACTCAGAGAAGCACACACCATTCTTTCCCCTTACAATCCCAAAGAAATGATGATAAAGGGATATAAAAAAAAAAACATTTACAGCAAAAATAAGTTTTGCAGTAAAAATGCAAGGAGCTCCAGGGTTGAGATGGTTACTCACATACCGCACAGACTAAATGGCTGATTTTAATATTTACAGTTCATCAGGATTTCAAAAATTGCCCTCCTCTACCATTGGCTAAGTTTAACCCCATGATCAAAGGATCATGGGGTTAAAATTTAGTATCGGCCATTTTTAAAAAGGGAATGTGACTTTTTATAGCTATATGATCACTGTGGTAACTTTGGCTACCACAGTGATCATTTAGCTAGAATACTTAATTTAAGTTAAACTAGTTAATGTTTAGATAATTTAATTTGGGGGTCTCTAGGCAATTTTGATCTTTATTTATCTTCCTTTAGAGACCCCCAAATCATTTTTTTTACTTTTTTTGTACATTTTTTTAACTTAATATTTTTTTATCCTTTTTTAACAAGCATTATACCATTGGAAAGGTGAGGTGATTACCTTTCCAATGGCATCTAAGCAGCATGCCCCCATACCGCTTTAACTGACAATTGTCAGTTATTAATAAAGTTGCGCGGTGACGTCAGGGCGCGTGCCGTCACCGGCCGGATCAGGTGGCCCCAGTGATGCCCTTCAGTGTGAGGAGCAGATCGCCGGGGTAGGTGGTGATGGGGGTCCACAGACCTCCATAAAGGTAGGGTAGTGCTAGCGACGGCATGGTGCCGTCGTTAGCACCTGACTGGGAATGCTAGCGACGGCACCATGCCATTGTTAGCAGTCAAGAGGTTAAGCAAGCATGGGATAGGCATACGGCGATGCTAGATATAGGATAAGGCCAGGTACTAAGGAAAGTACTCAGAGGTTGGGCAAATTGGATGGGCCTAATGGGTCTTATCTGTCGTCACTTTCTGTGTTTCTATGTATTATCAGAAATTTACTTGTGCCGCAGTAGAAAGGCAGCGGGAGATTAAGGAGGTTAATGTGTGGCTAAAGTCATGTTAGTAGGAAGGAGGGTTTTGGCTTTTTAGAGCACTTGGCTGATATTGCGCTTGGATCCCATCTTTATAGCCATGATGGATTGCACCTAAACAGAAAAAGGGTCTACTGTGCTAAGGGACGGGATGGCTAGAAGGTTGGAGGGGATTTTTAACTAGTAGTAGGGGGAGGGACACAGAAATCTAGAAAATGGAGACAGCACAGAAAGGAGAGGGGCTTTAGATCAGAACAAAGGGGCGGAGATGGAGGGAGGGGCAATATCAGAACAGAGGAGGTATCTATGTAATAAAAATTTACATAAAATACAAGAGACGCATGATAATATCAAATGCATTACTAATACAAAGAAGCCTAAACAACAAAATGGGGAACTAGAGGCAATAGCATACACTAAGCAATATGACATAATAGGCATAATGGAAACATGGTGAGATGAGACGCATGACTGGGCAATTAACTTAAATGGTTACAGATTTTTTAGGAAGGATAGAAAAAGCATGAAGGGAGATTGAGTATCCACAATGAGCCAGAGTCTGATATTAACCCCTTAACGACAATCCACGTACATGTATGGGGTGACGATGCAATGTGTTAGCGACAATGCCCGTACATGTACGTGGTAGTGTTAGTTGCCGTTGTAGCGTTAGTCGGCAGCATTGTGGAAAATATTCCCACATGGAAAGAGTTAAAATATATAAATGCCAATAGGGTGCCTAGTTTTTAAAAAATGTATGATTTTAACCCAACAAACATGCATGTGGGGTATCACTGCGCTTAGGAGATGTTGCTGAACACATATTGGGGTGCTGTTTGACACGGACATATACCAGGAATGATAAATTTATACCTGGAGTACAACATGTGGACAAAATACAATAAATGTTGACTACCATAACGTTTGACAAAGGCTAGTGGTAGCATTTGTGCATGGAAAGGGTTAAAATACCAGCATTTGAAATACCTTGGGGTGTCTAGTTTTTAAAAATATACGGTTTGATGGGGTAAATAGCATTGGTCGGCTTCAAAGATACCCGAAATAGCACATGGAGCAGAATGACCAGATTTGGGGAAAAATGGTTTTGAAATAGCAAAACGCATGGATAATGATGCAGACACATATAACATAACGTACTGCGTCCGTGCTGGTGTATCGGGAGGCGAGAGCAGGTGAAGGAGGCTGATGTGAACGCAGATATCGGCATCAATATTAATGCCAAAGCCAACCACGCCGCCCAAACAGACGCCACATAACTGAAGTCGGTGCTGCAGGTAGACGCCGTGCTCGATATTGGCATTGCTGACAACATAATAAAACTGACGCCGCCGACGCTGTCCCCATTTGAGGAGATCCCGCTTCATGTTGTGAAGAAATAAGGGCAACTCTAGCGTTGTGTGCGGTGAGGAAACAGCAAGGGGACGGCGAGAACGATATACGAAAGGCCGTGGAGCGTAAAAGAGTTAAGGAGTAAGGAGCGCTTGGCATGCCGAAAATGGCACATCCAACTAGTATCCAAGCTCCAACCAACATAAAGAAATGGTCAAACGGTCAGATCTAAGATAAGTACACCTCCATTACCGACATAGTGGCTTGTTTTCAGTTGACTAATTAATTGTTGACTATTTCATTGTCAAGTTATTTGAAACTCTATGTGAAAGATTTTCTGCTGGTAACGGGGCACAAAGACACACTGTTTAAACCAACTGACAATGCCTCTAAGAAAAAGAAAAAGCTAATGCTACCTGCTAAGTTTCCTAATACTATACTGAAGGAGTTGAGTAAAGATATATCAATTATATCAGAAGATTTCAATGTACATAACATTTCAATTGCCTCACCTGCTGAATCTCCTTAATCCGGCAAAACTCTAAATATTACTCAACTATATGAAAAATTCAGTAAAGACATGAAAGAAAATGGATTTCTCAAATATCAAGTAATCTAGAAACTCAATTAAATTTAATCAAAAATCTTCAAAACGATCTGTTAATAGTTGAAAAAGAAGATCTGGAATTAAGACGAAACCTGGCAGTATTAGAAAAAAAGCAAATGGAAACAGAAGACAGATCAAGAATGAAAAATATAAGATTAAGAGGAGTTCCTGAATTAACCTTAAATCAAGACCCAGATAAATACCTGACTAAATTTTTACAACACTATATAAACTCAGAATATTTAAGTAGTTTCTCCTTTGAAAATTTCTACAGAATGTTTAACCCCTTCAGGACCGGGATTTTGATACTAACGTGTCGCTAAAGGACCGGAGCCGTTTTTGTGTTTTTGCCATGTCTTTCTTCAACTGTAATTTCTCTCTTATCAATTCGTGCACCCACACAAATCATATATTGTTTTTTTCAGCACAAGTAGGGCTTTCATTTGAAACCATATTAAGCTGGGTAGTACATTGTTTTGTTTGAAATAAACTGGAAAAAGTGGGGGGAAAATGAAAGAAAAACCAATTTTTTTTACAGTTTTGTATACATACAAATTGTACACACATTGAACCAATGGGAAAAAATTATCCCAAATATATTCATTAAGTTGTCCTGATTTGGAAACCACCCAACATGGCCAGGATTTTTATCTATTTTGACCAGTATAGGGAAAATATTGCAAGGCATGCATCGCGTTTTTGAAATGTAATTTTTTTCAAATTTGGCATGGTCAAGGTGTACAACTAGGGTCATTTTGACACTTTTCAAACAGGGATTTTATTGCCAAATGCTGCCAAATTTTGAGGTATTTTTATATTTTTTTGCATATGTTGCTTTAGATGTTATATTATATTTTGTATAGAATATGTGCAACTGCATAAAAAAAACACCAAATTGTGTTCACCAACATCCCCCGGTTCCAACAAGGCCTCACATGCATGGTTCATGCATTTTTTGAGGAAGCTATGAGGGCAAAACTGGAACATGCGCATTTTACTTTTCAAATTTGGAATTTTCAGAAATTGGTTTCCTGGGCCCATATCCCATTTGGGACATTTTGGAGGCCCCCCACTGTAAATTACCCCATAAAAGTATATATTTATGAACAGTAGACGAGTCAAGGTGTTCAACTAGGGTAGTTTTGACAGTTTTCAGCCAGCCATTTCTTCACTGATGTCTGCCAAACTTCACAGGGAAATTATTTTATTGCGTTTTTAACGCATAAATTTCAATGTTGCAATTTATTTCTTGCACAGCATATTTGTAACACTGGAAGAAAACACCACATTTTGTTCACCAACATCCCCCGGTTCCAACAAGGCCTCACATGCATGGTTCATGCATTTTTTGAGGAAGCTATGAGGGCAAAACTGGAACATGTGCATTTACATTTTTTTAAATATTTTTTTTTTATCAGATTACTTGTAAGTGACAGGTTTAGGCCGCTGACATCAATCAGGGAGACCGATCAATAATCACCGACAAGTGATCAGGTAATAATTATGATTTTTTCATTTATTAATAATTTGTGTTTTTTCATAATTACCCTAGATGACCCCTCTCTCTTTGTAGAGCAGGGTCATCTGTGGGCTGCCATAATGATCCGATCACTCCTATTGGCCAGGAGCGATCTGATCAGCCCAGCATTTGACCTGGAAGCACCCTGGACTTTCAGGTCAGTGCTGTTATTTTTTTATTATTATTATTTTATTAATTTTTTTTTTAATTTATTTATTAATTTTTTTATTATTATTATTATTATTATTTACATTTTTTTTTAACTCTTTCAATGCTGATGCTCCATTGAAGCACAGCATTGACTGATATTTAGTCCCCACAAGTTGTGGGGACTAATATTAACCCCTGCAATGCTGCGATGGGGGTCATACACAATCGCAGCATTGAAGGGGTTAATTGAGGAAGAGGGGGGTAGGGGTTAACTGAGGAAGGGTGGGGGTGGGGGGGCTGGTCTCCACACTCATGTGGAGACCAAAGAACCCTGTCTCCCTGTCCCTGAAGCTGCCTCTGGCAGCTGGGATACAATCTCCAATAGACTGGAGATTGTAGGGGAGGAGTCTCTTTGATCAGTCCTACAAAAAAAAAAAAAAAACAGAAATATGATGGTTTAAACTATCCTAATTTGATAGAGCTTTATGAATCTTGCATGCTTGCTCATGCCTGTGTTGGAGAAATAATAAAAGATTTAAACTTAGGATGGTACAAATATGAATTATGGTCCTGTAATAACATTGAACCCTCAATATTATATTGGCTACCCCCAGAGATATTAAAAAGTTTAAATATCGTAAATCCCATTATTTTAGGATTTCTTAAAACAACTCTTAGGAAGAGATTTATTTCAGTAAGCTCTCGTATTCTACCCAGTTAATAGTATTACAGATTGAAACGAAAGACATAAATCTGAAACCCTGGCGAGATCTAGGTATAAAAAGACTGACTGACATATTAACATCTAACTGCTTATCGAGCTTTGAAGAACTTCAGCATAAATATAGTATAATGAATAAAGAGAAATGTACTTATTTAAGATTAAAGAGTTATCTTAACTCTAAGAATGCTGTTCCATCTACCGCAATAGATAAACTAACAGAAGCTAATTATTCGACCAAGCTAATTTCTAAAATTATGCATATGTTTGATAATCAAAGATTTATTGAGAAATCAAATTCCATAGTTAAATGGGAATCAGAACTAGGGGTAACTTAACCAAGAAATTCGGTATACAGCGTGGTTCCCGACTAGGAAGGCAATTCATTGCATAAGCCTTCAAGAAATGTTTTTCAAAATACCGTATTTGCTCGATTATAAATGCTCTGAAAAATACCCCTCGTCTTCTAATCGGGGTCGTCTTCTAATCAGACCGCTGCAGTGGACCTGGATCCTCCTGTCCCCCCCCCCCATTTAACACCCCCCACACACACTTACCGGTGCTTCCTGCTGTATTGCCAGGGCAGCGGGTTGACGTCTACGCGATCCGCGTAGACAACATCCGCTGCAGCCGGAAGGAGGTGTGGCTAGCAGCGGGGGTTGTCTACGTCCGTCGCGCATACCTTCCCCGACTGTCAGAGATCAGAGTTCCCCGCACCGGTGCGGGGAACACTAATCTCTGACAGCCGGGGAAGTTATGCGCGACTGACGCAGACAAACCCCCGCTGCCAACTCCACCTCCTTCCGGCTGCAGTGGAAGGAGACGTCAACCCGCTGCCCCGGCAATACAGCAGGAAATTGGAAGCACCGGTAAGTGTGTGTGTGTAGTGTGTAGTGTGTAGTGTGTAGTGTGTGTGTGTTAAATGGGGGCACAGGGCATTTCTGGAATGCCTTATACCCCTATATGCCACTCTGGCACTTAGGGGGTTAAAAGGCATATTATGGGGCATATAGGGCATATAGGGAGGTATAAGGCATTTCAGGAGGCAGAGTGGCGTTAAGAGGGCATTTAATAGTGCACTCTGCCTCCTGAAATGCCTTATACCTCCCTATATGCCACTCTGCCCCATAATATGCCTTTTAACCCCCTAAATGCCAGAGTGCCATATAGGGGTATAAGGCATTTCTGGAGGCAGAGTGCTCTATACAATGCCTTTTAACTCCCTTAATGCCACTCTGCCTCCTGGAATGCCTTATACCTCCCTATATGCCACCCTGCCCCATAATATGCATTTTACCCCCCTAAATGCCAGAATGGGAAATAGGGGTATAAGGCATTTCTGGAGGCAGAGTAGCACATGGGGGGTCAAAAGGCATACCATGGGGCACAGTGGCATATAGAGGGTTAAAAGGCATATCATGGGCCACAGTGCCATATTGGTGTGGCAAGCCTGGGGGCAGATGTGCGTAACTGGGGGGCAGATTGGAAAATACAAGGAAATAAAAACAAAAAAAATATTTTTCTCAATCATAGCTTTTATTAAAAAAAATAGTTTACATGAATTAACATTTACTGGTAAAACTTTTTTCCTTTAGGGTCGTCTTATATTCAGGCTTTTTTTTCCCCTAAGTTAATATTCAGATTAAGTTAATATTCAGACCTCGCACTCCCTAATGCTGAGCTGACAAGAGGGAGATTGTGATCTCCCAGCTAGTCCTGCAGGCTGCAGCTGCTGATCGGGCAGCTGTGCGCCCCCCTGCAGCTCTCGCATCACCCTACAAAAAGTAGGGATAGGAGGGACTGTCCCGTCCAAATCGGGACTGTCCCGTCCAAATCGGGACTGTCCCGTCCAAATCGGGACTGTCCCGTCCAAATCGGGACAGTAGGGGGGCATGAAATTGGGACAGAGGGACTAGTAGTTCTGCAAGGGGATTCAGGTTTTTGAAGCTGTTAAATGACGCCTTAATGTCACAACTGGTACAAGCACCAACTAGAAAGAATAAGATTCAGACAAGAATCCTAACAAACAATGTTGATCTATTGTCAAATGTTCACGTAGGGGAGCACCTGGGTAATCATTTTCTTTTGAAATAAACTCAAAAGAAATTGCACATGAGGAATTTTAAAAAGGCCAATTTCAATAAGATAAGGGCAGCTTTACAATATATTGACTGGCATAAACTTTAATGAAAAAACTGAGTAAAAATGGAATATGTTCAAACAAATATTAGAAAGGTACACTTCTCAGTATGAACCATTGGGTAATAAATATAAAAAACAGATTGAAACCAATGTGGCTTAATGGGGAAGTAAATCAAGAAATTAAAAATAAGAAAAAGGGCCTTTAAAGCATTTAAAATCAGACAAATCAGGGGCATCCTATATAAGGAAGCCAATAATGCATGCAAAAAGGTGATTAGATGGGCTAAACTAGAAAATGAGAAAGTGATAGCCAAAGAGTGCAGAACCAACCCCAAAAAATTACATTAAAGAAAAAAGTGTAGGTACACTAAAACAGAGATGGGTGTGTTAGTTAACGAGGACCAGGAAAAAGCAGAAACTTTAACCCCTTAATGACAAAGCCTGTACATGTACGGGCTCAAAATGCATTGTTTTCAATGGGTTTAGGGACACCCATTGTCCTTAAGGGGTTAAATAACTATTTTTCCTCAGTATTTATTAAGGAGGAGCCTATGGCAATCGATAAGCAAATAACTACTAAAAACAAATTGCAGACAACTTGTGATTGGATGACTCAGGACAAGGTGCTGCTGCAACTAAAGAAAGTTAATGCCAACAAAGCTCCGGGGCCTGACGGTATTCACCCACGAGTACTTAAGGAGCTAAGTCTGGAAATAAGTGAACCTCTGTTTTTAATCTTCCAGGATTCTTATCTTTCAGGAATTGTACCAGAGGATTGAAGGAAGGCAGATGTGGTTCCTATATTCAAAAAGGGTTCAAAAACTCTTTGCCTGGAAATTATAGACCTGTGAGCTTAATTTCTGTGGCTGGGAAAGTATTTGAAGGGTTATTAAGGAATAATATTCAGGAATTCATTGGGGGAAAAAAAACTTAATTGCATTCTACGAAGAAGTTAGTAGAAGTGTAGATCAAGGTGTTGCAGCGGATGTAATCTACTTGGATTTTGCCAAGGCGTTTGACACGGTTCCACACAATAGGGTAGTATTCGAACTGAAAGAAATTGGTCTAGATGCAAATTCTTGTTCTTGGGTAAAATATTGGCTTAGTGACAGAGTACAGAGAGCTGTCCCTCAGGGTTCTTGCAATAGGCATTGAAAGTTATGCTTCCGTGTTTGCAGATGACACTCTGTAAAGTAATACAATGTGAGCAGGATATTACTTTGCTGCAGAGGGATTTAGATAGACTGGGGGACTGGGCACACAAATGGCAGATGAAATTTAATGTAGATAAACGCAAAGTAATGCACTTTGGGGTAAGCAATGCACAAGCAACTTACACCCTAAATGGTAGCGAATTAGGGATAACAAATGAGAAGGATTTGGGAATTGTTATAGACAAACTAGGCGGCAATGTGCAATGTCAGTCAGCAATTGCGAAGGCCAGTAAGGTATGCTCATGTATAAAAAGGGGCAGCAATTTGCGGAATAAAAATATAATTTTGCCTCTCTATAAATCAATGGTAAGACCACACCTTGAATATGCTGTGCAATTTCGGGCACCTATTCTAAAGAAGGATATTATAGCACTGGAAAAGATCCACAGGCAGGCTACAAACTCAATAAAAGGAATGGAAAACTTCCAGAAAGGTTAACTAATGTAAATCTGTTTAGTTTAGAAAAACGGTGCCTCTGAGGGGATATGACAGCATTATATAAATATATTCAGGGCCATGCATAAGACACGGGGTCACGCATTTAGACTGGAAGAAAGGAGATTTAGTCTAAGGCAAAGGAAAGGGTTTTTCTTTTCTTTTCTACAGTAAATGACAATAAGGATGTGGAATTCTCTGCCTGAAGAGGTAGTTTTATCATAGTCTGTACAAACATTTAAACAGCTACCGGATGAATACTTGCAAAAACACAATATTCAGGGATTTAATTTTTAAATTATGGTGAAAAAGCTTCCTGATTCAAGGAGAGATATGACTGCCATTCTGGGGTCAAAAAGGATTTTCTTCCCCTAGTTTGTTGCAAAATTGGAAAGAGCTACACACTGTGGGGGGGGGGGGTTTGCATTATTTTGGATCAACAGCAATTAACAGATATGGGAACGGCTGAACGCAAGGGACACTTGTCATGATTAACTCATGGAATATAGTGGATGCATGGAAGGATAACCCAGCAGAGGTGGGTAGTTTCTTTGTTTAAGCATTGAATGAGTTAATCTGATGTTGTTCTAAATCAGTTTCTTTGTGCATGCCCTGTGTTTCTGTTATGGCTAGAGGTGTCATCTTCCCAAAGGACCCCTGTGGTGATTCATGGCCTAACAGATAAGGATCCTTAGTTATAGGAATTCCGTTCCTATCTTAAATTGAGGGGTTTTCCATCACCTTTACCCCACCATAACTTATTGGCACATCAAAGATGGGAACCAATTCTTGGAAAAGGTGTCATAATTGGTCATGTGGTCAGAGGGGTGTTTTCTTGCAAAAGAGTCTGATTTAGGGGCAATGCAGCGACCTCAAAGCAGAACTCCCTGATATACTCTGATCGGAAACCGTCTGGAGTTCCCACAGGCCTACTTATTGGAGAAACTCGTGAGTGAGAGTCCTGTTTTTAAGTCCCATTGTTTTTAAGAACTGTTTGCCGTTTTATTTTTCTTTTGTATGACTTGTTTTTTGTAATTGTGGCACTGTGTAATCTTTGTCTTTTTGTTATTAAAATACTCATAATCCATATATATGTCGTATGCCCGGGGTGGGTTGATATTAGGGCTGCAACTAACGATTATTTTAATAATCGATTAATCGGCCGATTATTTTTTCGATTAATCGATTAATCGGATAAAAAAAACAATATGCAAATTTTTCGTTTATTTAAAAGAATTTAATGAACTGGATGTTAAAAAACAACTTAAAATTTACATTAACATTCTTATTTTGTTATGATGTAATAAAAAACAATATTTTCAAAGTACAAGAACCCAAACACAATATTTATGAAACAAAATAACCCCAAACATTCTGAAAAGAGGTGGACTATTACTGTTCAAGAAACTTTGCCCCAGCACTTTGCACTTTGCACCCAGCACTTTGCACCCAGCACTTTGCACCCAGCACTTTGCACCCAGCACTTTGCACCCAGCCCTGGCACTTTGCACCCAGCACTTTGCCCCAGCCCTGGCACTTTGCACCCAGCACTTTGCACCCAGCATTCAGCACTTTGCACCAGCACTTTGCACTTTGCACCCAGCCCTGGCACTTTGCACCCAGCACTTTGCACCCAGCCCTGGCACTTTGCACCCAGCCCTGGCACTTTGCACCCAGCACTGGCACTTTGCACCCAGCACTGGCACTTTGCACCCAGCACTTTGCACTGTGCCCCTGCACCCAGTCTCTAACTCTGCCCTGCACCCAGCCCTGCCCCCACATTCTGCCCTGCCCCCACACTCACACTCTGCCCTGCACCCACTCTGCCCTGCACCCACACTCACACCCTGCCCTGCATCCCCACCCCCACTCTGCCCTGCACCCAGTCTCCCACTCTGCTCTGCACCCACACTCACACCCTGCATCCCCACCCCCACTCTGCCCTGCACCCAGTCTCCTGCCCTGCACCCCCCACCCCCACTCTGCCCTGCACCCCCACTCTGCCCTGCACCCACACTCACCCACACTCACCCACACTCTGGGCGAGTGGCTCCATTCGCACAGAGCGATTCGCTCTGTGCGAGTGGCTCCATTCGCACAGAGCGGTTCGCTCTGTGCGAGTGGCTCCATTCGCACAGAGCGAACCGCTCTGTGCGAATGGAGCCACTCGCACAGAGCGAACCGCTCTGTGCGAATGGAGCCACTCGCACAGAGCGAACCGCTCTGTGCGAATGGAGCCACTCGCACAGAGCGAACCGCTCTGTGCGAATGGAGCCACTCGCACAGAGCGAACCGCTCTGTGCGAATGGAGCCACTCGCACAGAGCGAACCGCTCTGTGCGAATGGAGCCACTCGCACAGAGCGAACCGCTCTGTGCGAATGGAGCCACTCGCCCAGAGCGAACCGCTCTGTGCGAATCGCTCTGTGCGAATGGAGCCACTCGCCCAGAGCGAACCGCTCTGTGCGAATCGCTCTGTGCGAGTGGCTCCATTCGCACAGAGCGATTCGCTCTGTGCGATCTGTGCAGAATACTTACCTCCGGAACGCGTCACATCCGTCACGTAGCTAGAAGGCGGAGACTGCAGAGCATGTAGCAGAAGCGGGGAACGCTCGCGGAGGTAAGTAAAAGGAGCCGAGTGCTCCAACAACGAATTGATCACTCGATTAATCGATAACGGAAATCGTTATCGATGATTTCCGTTATCGATTATTATCGATTTTATCGATTCGTTGTTTCAGCTCTAGTTGATATAGATATATATATATATATATATATGAGATAGATGTCCTAATTTGGACAGTGGCGGCAGACTACCTGGCTGGATACAGGCAGGATTTGGGGGTTCATTTGGTATAACTGATGCTTTGATAGAGGGGTGAACTTAGTAAATCCAGAGGCCTGGTGCTATTAACCCCTTCATGCCCACACCCTCCACACCGTCACGGCTTGGCAAGTAGTCCTGACCGTGACAAACTATGTAAAAAAAAAGTGCCCCTTTGCACATCCACTATTCCAGATTTTTTTTTTTTTATAAATCATTACCCCCAAAGTCAACAGTATTAAAAAAAAACCAAACCATATAGGGTAGTGTGTAAAGCATAGATGTGACCCTCATAAACATAAAACAATATGTATGTACGGTATGACTAATCAGATGTTGCTAAATATAAATGGTCATTGTGGTGCTTACAGTGTAGAAGAACACGTAAGATTGCAAAAAAGTGATTAAAACGTTGTGTTCTATGTGATTAAACATCCAGAGTAAATACAATGACCGATCAGACATCATAACTCACCAGCCCTCGTGTACTGCTTCGACCCCACTGCAAGTAGCTGAGCACAAGCACAACACTCATGAAGACAAAATTGCTTGAAACGCCAATCAAAGCAGAGATGATGGGAAAATTATACAGAAGATACCTGTGAAGAAAAGACAGATCCCTTTGTGGTTCAAGGTAGGCTACATTTATAATTACAGATAAAAGCAAAAACGGGTTTGAAAGAATGACAAATTTTGTCCGTTAAAATAACATAAAATGAATCTGAAATAGTGTAGACACTGTTAATGTTGTAGGTTACTAGTGTAGCTCAAAATGGCTAATTTTCAATGGAATATCGTTCAAAGAATACAGAAACACATTATCAGCAGCCGTTCCTTTCTGATGGCACATTTTGTTATTTAATTCAATTTTAAAAGGTTAATTGATTAAAAAAAAAAAAAAATTCGGAATTATAATGTAAAATAGGGGAAGTATTTGTCACATACCTGAGGAGAGGCATAAATGCTTAATTTGAACATTACTACCTAATGTATCGGTTTATATTAGTCTGTCAATTTTACCTTTTGTCATACCATTTCATTGTTTGTACTGTAAGAAGCACTGGGCGCTATATGAATTATAATAGTCATTTTTTGTACCCTTTGTTACAATGTTTTTGTTTTTTTTGCGGTGACATTTCTGCGGTGCTCATGCCTGGCTGTAATTTTCTTTTCTCTCTCTCTTTTACTTTACCCTCAAAAATTTAGATATCGTTTTCTCAGGAGAAGAAGGGCGGTTATTTTGATCACCTTCCCCGGCTGTCAGAGAGAATTCCCCGGTGAGGGGAACTCTGATCTCTGACAGCTGGGCAACGTCTGCGCGATGGACGCAGACAATCCCCGCTGCTAACCGCACCTCCTTCCGGCTGCAGCGGAAGTTGTCTACGCGAAACGCGTAGACGCCTACATGCTGCCACAGCTACACACAGGGGACTCAGAAGCACCGGTAAGTTGGCGGGGGGGGGGGAAGACAGGAGGATCCAGGTCCCCTGCAGCATTGCGGGGATCTGGATCTTAGTCTCATAGTCAGACCTGTTTGAGGTCCGATTATAAGACGACCCCGATTATAAGACGAGGGGTATTTTCCAGATCACATCGACTTGCATTATTGAATGCATACCTTGGAAACTTATTTTTTTTTTTTTTTTTTAAGGGCTCCACCATCTTGCGAGAGGCAAAATCTTTTTTTGTTCCCCCAAATGCAGTTTATTTGATTTTAAAAAGGGGTAGGGGGTACAGAAATGAAAAAAGGGAAAGTAGGGGGGTAAATGATACAAGTACATTAGCAATCACATATGCCACCATACAGTCAATACAATGTGTAGCACATCAACCTCTATTGCACGAGGTTTCCATGCTGTTCCACCAAGAAATAACAAAATCGGGACCTCAAAGGACCCTTGCCCACACATGCTAGGCTCAACCTCATTTAGGTGCTTGGGGATAAGTAGAGTCATGGTCAAAAGTTTTGATAATTACATAAATATTTATTTTCACAAAGTCTGCCACCTCAGTTTAGATGATGGCAATTTGCATACACTCCAGAATGTTATGAAGAGTGATAAGATGAATTGCAATCAATTGCGAAGTCCCTCTTTGTCATAAAAAAAGAACTTAGTCCCCAAAAAACATTTCCACAGCATTTCATCCCTGCCCCAAAAGGACCAGCTGACATGTCAGTGATTCTCTCGTTAACACAAGTGAGAGTGTTGACGTGGACAAGGCTGGAGATCACTCTGTTATACTGATTGAGTTAGAATAACAGACAATGCTGTACACTATGATTACTTGCAATGAAATGTGTGCTGTCAAAAAGGGCTGCACAGGCAAGGATATCACTGCTAGTAAGATTGCACGTAAATCAAGAGGTTTAATTGTTGTGAAGAATGCATCAGGGCACCTGCACTGCACTCTTTGGGCTGGACAAGGAGCATTCAATGCCTCTCCTCTCAGCTCCCCCAGTTCCAGTGTGATCCAGCGCTTATAATTGACAGTCATGTTCCACTCAATGATTCTCAGCAAGTGAGTAGCCTGGCAGTCGTTTTTAATGTCTGGAAGAGGAAGCCCTCACTTGGATTTTGGCCAGGTAAGTTGTGAGAAATTTTGCTGTTGGCTTTTATTGCCCCTATACAAATTTGATTATAGCGGACCTCAAGGAGGTTAGGAAACCCTTGGAGATCTCTATGGGTGTGAGGGTTAGGGACGAGAAACCCAGCATGCAGGAATACCACAGCCAAGTAGTAGTACTTGGCGCAGATGCACAAAAATAAAGTGAATAACGGCGCTTCTGATAAATATTTTGATATATAAAGTGAGTATAAATAGCTGCCAGCACTTGACAGTATTACAAACTGAGCGCTGCACTTTATCTTTTGCTTGGCGCAGATGCGCCACATGCACTGAGGTCCAAAAACGCAGCCAAGTCAGGGTAAGCAAAACACAGTTCGGTACACGAAGGCAAAGGTTAGGGTTGGAGAGATCAGCGAAGTCCGAAATAACAATAGCCAGGGTCAGGATAATAGAAGTCAGCAAAGTCCAAAGGGAATCCGAGGTCAGCAACAAGATCAATCCAATACAGCAGTAAGCAGAGGGAAGCTCAATAAGGAACAATATCTGAGCACGGAGTACAACTCCGTGCTGGTTTGAAATCCACCACCAGAGGTCGCCCCGCCTCCGTGTACAGCATCATGAGTGCTTTGTTAACATTAACTTTCTTTAGCTGCTGCAGCACCTTGTCCTGAGTCATCCAATCACAGGTTGACTGCAAATTTTTACAGTAGCCCTATGTATATCCATTGCCATAGGTTCCTCAATAGATACTGAGGAAAAATAGTTATTTAAAATTTCTGCTTTTTCCTGGTCCTCCTTAACCAACACTCCCATCTCTGTTTTTAATGAACCTACATTTTCATTTTGAAAAGAATTAGAATTTAGAATTTATGTACTTGGAATTTTTTGGGGTTAGTTTTGCTCTCTTTGGCTATCACTCTCTCATTTTTTAGTTTAGCCCATCTAAATCACCTTTTTGCATGCTTTATTGGCTTCCTTATATTTTATATAGGATTCCTCTGATTTAAATGCTGTAAAAGCCATTTTCTTATTTTTAATTTTCTTTAGCCACACATTTACCTCCCTGATCTCCCGCTGCCTTTCTACTGTTGCGCGGGGCACAGGTAATATTTCTGAAAATGCTACCTTGGAGGTCCTTTTCTTCAGTTTATCTCCTAATTCCCTGAAATCATTCTTTAGGACCTTCCATTTTCCACTGACTTTGTCATTGGTACCGATATGGACCATGACAGCCGGGTCTTCCCCAGCCCCTCCCAATAATCCATCCACCCTATCTACTCTCTTAATAATAGAGTCCCCTACCACCACAACCTGTCTAGCCTTTCTTACGCTCTCAACCCCACTCATACTAGAGGGGCTGTTGCCTCGGCTGTAAGAAGGAACAGCTTCCTCCAGTATAGCTACTCCTGAGCTGATGGACCCAACATCTTCACTCAAGCGGGCAAATCTGTTAGGCTGCACAAGGTCAGGATTAGCTAAACCTTTCCTTCCCCTCTACCACCACATGTAACTGTTACCCAACTACATGCCTGTTCCCCAGCTGACTTATCTCCTCCCTCTTCACTACCTGCCCCCACTACACTCTGCTCAGTGAGCAGCAGACTCCTTTCAAGATTGTCTATCTCTCTCAAGGTTGCAATTTGCTTCTCCAGATCTCTAATATGAGCTTCCAGAGAAGCCACTTTGCTCACACCTGCCACAGAGGTATGGACCCTGGACGGATTCATCCAGGCATGCATACATGAGGCAAGATGTGCATTGAGTCAGATCATCAATCTTGCTAATTCCCATGACCATACTCACAATGAAGTATAAGAAAAAAGAAATAAATGAGAAATCTACAAAACAACAGTTAAACAAGAACACCCATCAAAAATCAGAGTTGGTTTTCAGAACTGCTAAGTATGGCGATTTCAGTTTGGGAGCTACCAGTTTCTCTCCATCTTCTAGAAAACAAAAACCTGTCCAGGGAAGTTCTTCAGATGTTCAGATTGATGGCCTGGCTGTTGCAAGGGTGATCCTTCAAGCCAGAGGTCTTTCCCGTTATATGGCGGATGTCCTCCTGAACTCAGTTCGAAGATCTACATCTACCATTTATTTACGGGTCACCGTAAATTCTTTTTTCCTTAGTATAGTGTCAGTACGTATTTCCCTCCCTTGTATTTGTATTAAAATTGACTTTGCAAGCTATCTTGTGTTCTTGGTACTTTCTGGAGTACGTGGGCAGTTGGGCGAGTAGGATCTTAACCCTTTCTATTCTAGGTCCTTGTTCCTAGGAAGAACAACACCCGTGGTACTGACACTATACTAAGGACAAATAATTTACGGTGAGTAAAATTTCTATTTTGAACCATCATTTTCGGGGTGATCCTGAAGGCGATCCCAGGGTACCGATGGATAGCGACGCGATCGGTTGAAAGGGACCCCAAGCCGCAGCCGTTCAAAGTTTCCCCAGGACAGACCGCGAGATAGCTGGGCGCGCATTCTGTGAACACGCCGGCTAACCCCCAATCTCCTGGAAGTCCCGTCGGCCGGGACTTTACAGGCGGCTCCCTCCCCAAACCACCCCTGGTCCGTACTCCCACCACCAGTGGGGTATCTCCATATAATAGTGCTGTAGTCGGGCGATGGTGTCCGGGCTATGAGGAGTTAAAGTCCGTGGGCAGGACATGTGGCACATGGACAGGGTAACACATGATGGGAGAACAAAAGCATAACAATAATCACACATATATTGGGACATACAGAATTCAGACAATAACTACCACGGATGGCACCGATTTACCTGGGGCTGTCACAAGCTCCTTTTCAGCCTTTACAAAAAGTTGTCCCAAAGTTTCTCCCCTATAACAGTTTTAACTTATAGAGTTGTAAGGTCATAAAGAGCATGATATCTAGATGGATTGCCTCTGCCATCCTTACCTCCTAATCTGCAGCTCGGTAGGAACCTCCTCTAAGCCCAAAGACTCATTTTGCTCTGACTATTTGAACATCTTGGTGGCCACATTTTTGTTACCCAGGTATGTTTCATCATAGACTTCACATGGAAGATGTTTGACATCAGACATACATTTTGCATTAAAAGACTTCTCCTTCAGGACATACCCAGCGAATATCATTTTAAAAATACAGTTAAGGTATAAATATTGGGGATTCAATCATACAAGTCAGCCATATTTTCCTTTACAACTATTACTTAGTAACAAATGCATGAACATGAAATCTTTAAATACTTAAGACTAGAAAAACTGAACTTGTTTACACCTGAAAAGAGAAGGGATCTTTTGTACAAATACATACAAGGTCAGTATAAACAGCTCTCGAGGGATGTATTCACCAAGAGGTCTCTACAAAAAGACACGGGGTCATCAGTTGAGATTTGAGGAAAGGAGATTTCAGCATAGAAAAGGATTCTTCACATTAAGAACAATAAGAATATGGAATTCTCTGCCTAAGGATGTTGTATTATCTAACATGGATATTTGTAAGAAAGATCTGGATGTTAAAAGGACAGTAGTATTAGCAAGTTGATCCAGGGAGTAATCCGATTGCCGCTATGGAATCAAGAAATAATTTTTCCCTGTTGTGGCACAATTGACAATTGTCTCAGGTATGGTTTTGTGCCTTCTTTTGGATCCACTTTAGGAGGTAGGTATGTATGTGTGAAAGGTTGAACTTGATAGACTGAAGACTTTTTTCTATCTACTATACTATCAAATTGGCCTAAAGTTATAATATAAATGATCGATTTGTTAGAAGTCACAAACCCTTTACTATCCCCAATGCTATGGAACAACTGAAAGAGTGAAAGCTTGTGCAGAAATGTGACTTTTTTTTAAATTTAGATATTAATAGCATTAATACAGTCATGAAAATTAAAGAGGTGTAGAAGCACCCAACGAGTCAAGACCTCATAAAATAACAGGATGACCTATGTTCTCAGAGATATTGTGAGATTCATTATTAATATACTGAAAGACTAACCAATACTGTGAGTAAATCCATCTCTGTTGAGCCTTGTGACTGGATGTCCCTCATTATTACACAGTATCCTCACAACCACACCAGAAAGATGTAGTCCAAGTTATGCCAACTATCTTGACAGGTCAAGCAATGTGGAATGAGCCTTCAAAATGTTTCTGTTACAGATGGCTCTTGCCACATAATGCAGAGGTCCTACAAAAAGGTCTCAAAGGGGTCCTTTCCTCAGAGGTTTAGACTTCCTAGATTTTTTTTTCACAAGGACATTTTGTGGATAATCATGTGGATAACAGGTTTCATTGTGGTTCTTTATACAAAATAACTCTATCATTCGGTACAATCTTCAGCAATATGACTAACCCATTCATACATATTCTTGAATTATTAAGCAATTTGGGATTCAAAAATAATTACTACATCATCATGACTTGTTTTAGAAGAGTTTAGGAGATCAACAAAGTGATGACTTTCTTCGCTTAACCCCTTAATGACAAGACTGTTTCTTACTCATACACTTTGGGAGACATTTTTCAGTGTTGCTGTTTAGCTGTAATTTTGTTCTCTCTCATTTTGCGCACCCACACACACATTATATTTTAGTTTAGAAATACCCAATATGTTTATGGGTTTTTTCTGCAAGTTACTGGGCAATAACAAGTAGCGTTATGCTATTACAAAACCATTTTTTCCCAAATCTGGTCATTCTGCCCCATGTGCTATTTCGAGTATCTTTTAAGCCAGCCAACGCAATTTACCCCATCAAACCATAAATTTGTGAGAACTAGACACCCCAAGTTATTTCAACCCTTTCTATGCACTAATTCTACCACCAGTCTTTGTCAAACTTTATGACAGTAAAAGTTTAATTATTTTTTTTCCCCCCACACACATTGTACTCCAGGTGTGAATTTACCGCTCCTGGTATATGTCACTGTCAAACAACACCGAAATATGTGCTCAAATATTGACGAAGGTACCCAGTCGGGGTACAGGGCGTCCCATCACATCGCTGGCAAGTGGTGGGAGGCTTCCTTTCTACCGGGAATTACTGACAGGACAGCAGACTTCGGTCACCTAGACGGGGACATGGATGTGGCATCAGAATTTCAGGGGAATTACTACACCACTGCTCTGCCTACGGAACAATATTAGGAACTGAAGCAACAGATTGTGGGACCAGTGTTTTCCAAGCTCCGGACAAAGGATTAGAGACCAGCGGGAACGTCGGATGTTATTCCTGGGATAGCAACCACAGGAGCAATGGGTATTCGAATTGGACAAGCTGGTCCAACAGGAGGTAGAGCAGGACAACCGATATCGGGCTCTGCAGTGGCATGCAGAGCAAGCATATTTGGGGACTGGGACAGAATGGTCTCCAGAGAGCTATGATTTTGATAGCCCTGGATTGTTGTGGGAGAGCCTCACCGATTTCTTTGACTTCGGCAGTGAAGGGGACTCTGATCTGGAGGACATTGGAGAATACAGAGAGGCTTTCCTTGGTCTCGGAGGAGTCCCAGAGCCGAGACCTGATTTGGACTATCTGGTCATGAAAGAGCGGCAGCTGGAGAGGGCATCCAGACATCTGCTAGACTGCATTTAGCAGACTGCCCCAGAGCCAGAGGATATTACTGCACCAGAAGCGCTGGCATCAGGGCAGAGTACCGTTGGTCTTTGCCCACTTCTCTCTGTGGACCCAGAGACTCTGGTAGTGGATGGGACTGCAGTCTCCACTGGTACAGCGTCAACAGAAGCACTTGCACCGTAGGTTACAGAGTGTGGGGATTTTATTGATCTTTCTTCAAAGGATGTTAACCCAGAAGGGGTGGATGGGACTGCAGTCGACCTGGGTCCCCAGAATTTTGGGCTGGCATCAGGGCAGAGTGCCACTGGTCTCTGCCCACCCCTCCCTCTTGTTCCCGAGTCTGACCATGACACTCCCGCAGTGCCTGCCCAGACCACCCCAGCCGAAGTATTGGCAACAGGTGGATGAGACTGTGGTCACCACCTGTGGTCCCCAGAAATACTGGACACCCTGTTGTCTCCCAGTGGCTGAGATGACTCTAGAGAGAAGGTGCAGTTGTCACTTCTCTCCAGCGGCAGTTATATTTTCGGGAGAAGCAGAGGTCAGGTGGGTGAGTACTGCTCTTGGAGGGGCAGATTGTTTTGGGCACCAGTTTTGGGAGGGCATTGATGGGCCAAATGAACTGACTACGGAGTCAACTGTTTGAAGGTCTCCTCCTGGGTCAGTCCCATTCAGAAGGGAGAGAAATGTGACGGAACTCTCCATCACTGGGGCCGCTGGAGAGGCCCAAGAGCCAGTCTCCTCCCTACCAACTATGGGCCCCTGCCTTGTAAAGACTTCTGTACAAGGGGGGTCAGTTTCTACTGATTTTCCCCCTGGTACAGGTTTTACCATATTTCCTAAATATGAGAGACACTGGGGACTGTGAAGCCCTGATATGGTTGAAAATTCATTTAGGTCTGTGTGTCACTCTGAATAGAAACAAAATGGATATACGAGTTAAAAACCCTAAAACCAAGGGGACTCAATACATATCTGGACATCTTGTCATTCTATTAGTGAAGAATTGGGCCATGCTATATGATGTCTGATTGTTTATCTGTTATTAGCCACAAAAGTCTGTTCTTCCTTAGCCCAAACTTTTTGTGTTATTCTATTTGTGTATGCATAACATAATCCCATTATAATAATTATTTCTTCTAATTTGTCTTCTATTATTTTATATAGAATTTTTAAATTGATTCTATGTGTAATATTTTACTTATATATTTTTTGGGAATGTAATTTTAATATAACCAATAAAGATATACATTTTTACTCATGGGCTTTAACCCATAGTCCTTAGCTATACTCCCCTTTTTGGTGTTGTTTTTATTGATATGAACAAACCTAATTGCCCCAGTCTATATATAAGAATGTTTAGGCATTTTATATATTAGAGAACCTCTAGGCATTCCTGTGGACTCTTTGCATAGTAGAACATTCGTTCTACATAGAAAACGACTGTGGAACACAAGGAAGTGATGGTGGAATGCATGGTGGAACACATACATCACTTCCTGTGCTGGCATTCACAGGCGACCGGAAGTAGGAAGTAATAGCGTTTTTACATCTATTTAAAGATCATAGGAGAAATACTACTATTATTGATTTGTTTTTGGTCAGTAAATTTGTCTCCTGAGGAAGCCAGGACAGCACCTGGTGAAACGCGTAGAGAGGCTGATTTTATCTTCATCCATTCATATCTTCATTTACCAGAGGATTCCTCGTGGACTGCCTTTGCTTTTATGCTGTTGTAGCTCACTTTGTGAGCCATCACCTCTTGTAAGTTGCACCAATAAATAGGGGCCACACTTTTTACTTGCCATACTGTGCCATGGTATCATTTCTTTTATACAGATCATTGGAAAGGACTGCATTTTAGATTGTCCTGGATACTATTGTTTCACATAGTTTAACCCTGCGCTTCCCTACCTGTATACATTACTCTTGTCACTCTGAATAAACAGTTCTTGTACTTCACCCTGCATTAAGCTTTGGCTAGTGATTTAGCTTTGGAGTGCGCCCGTATATAGTTCTTGTAAGAGCAAGGAAGCAGCTATTGACGGAGGTACCCAGTCGAGGTTCTTGTACTTATTGCCCAATAGCTTGCATAAAAAAGCAAAAAAAATAAAAAAATAAATAAATAAAAAAACCCATAAAAACATTGGGTATTTCTAAACTCAGTAAAAGATTTTTCCAAAAAAAAAAAAAAAAGTGAGAAAAATTCTCAACTCAATTTTTCATATTTTTTTTTTTTTTTTTTTTTTTTTTTATATAGGAAATTAGATGATACGATCACAAAAATGGAATCTAAAGAAAGCCCTTCTTGTCCTAAAAAAAATGTATACCACTAAATGGGTGAGGAGAAAATTACAGCTAAACACGAGCACCGCAAAAGTGTTAAAAACGGCCTTGGTCCCAAAGGGTACAAAAAAATAAACAAACAACCTGGTCCTTAACCCCTTCAATCCCCTATAGACGTACCGGGACGTCCAAAAAACGCCTATTAAGAAACCCCTATGGACGTCCCGGTACGTCCAGCCCTGCCGCTGCACGGGAGATCAGGCTGTCATTTGACAGCCTGGACTCCCCACTGACAGCAGAAGCCGGCATTGCCGGCTTTCTGCTGTCCGATCCCCTTTAACAGCTTCCGGCATGAAAGCCGGTAAGCTGTTACATTGCAAACTGCCCAATCGTGCAGTTTCAAACGCGCACTCGGGCATTCCCTTCCGGGTTGCATCACACCACCCCCTTCCCTGAAGCTGCCGCCTGTGGCAGCTGAAAACGCGATTGCAGGTTTTTCCTGCAATCGCGGTTTCAGCCTACAGAAACACTCCGTGGGAGTGATCTTAGGCTTGGGGGCGGGCTTATAGAGGCTGTGCTGGTCTGCCCAGACTCCTGGACAGACACCAGCAGCAGCGCCCCCGCGATCACCACGATTGTGGCGACGTGGGGGCAGTTTTTGGGGATGACGTACCTGGTACGTCCCGGTCTACCGGTGACCTATGACCAGGAAGTACCAGGTACGTCCCGGGCCTGAAGGGGTTAAAGAAAATAAACAAGTTTCCAAAAGGGTTCCTCCAGCCTCTCCTGAGAACTCTGCTTCCCCTTGCAGGCTAAATACAGGTGTGACAGAATGACCTGTCATACAGGGGCCCAAGGTACTCAGAGATGGCTCCAGCCTGGCTGCCAAACAGGCAGGAACTCCATTGTCAAACTAATCCCATTAACAGGATGGCTACCAGGGGGATATTCAGTAGCTAAAGGGGATTAAAGGTTGGGTTGTCTACCTGTTTATCAATGTTAATTTATGTTAATGAAGTTCTGTGGCTATATGAGTCTATGTTTTACAACAATAAACTGTTCATTCCTGCTGTACTCAATTCAAGGTTGTTGTGTGTCTACTTATTGGGTACACATAGCAGGGTTCCAAGGTGCGCATGCTGGCTGGTGCTGGAAGTGATTCCGGGGACAAGAGGAGGATCTCTGGAAGTTACTACAGCTCTCTTGGTGAACTTGTGTTGGACAAGAGGAGGATCTCTGGGAGTTACTACAGCTCTCTTGGTGAACTTGTGTTGGTTTAGTAAATGAGAAGAAAATTACAGCTAAGCACGAGCACTGCAGAAATGTCTAACAGCCAAAGGGTACAAAAAATAAAATCAGCCACTGTCACAAAGGGGTTAAGGACCAGTCTGTCTTAATTACTTCATGTACCTGCTCTTAATTGTCATTGAACTGGCAGAACATAGAAATAAAAGTAACTGAAAAAAAAGTAGATAGCAAAGTTATTTGTGGCCTTCAATTGCTATAGCCATTCCGCTTTGTGGCTTCATCCTAGTGGTGATAATTAGAAGTTGTATAGCCAAAGGCTGTTTATCCGTAAGGAGCGTACCTTCCCTCTATCAACCCTTCTACTCACACCATCTACCGCAAACATTGAACAATACAATTCAAATTCACTTTACTTGAGATACAGGCATAATCATGAGGATCTAGGTCCAGGAGCCAAAAATAGTGTGTGGGGGGGAATGTGTATTGGTGTTTGGGTATGAACCCAACAACTCAATATATTGTTGAAACCTATAATACGTAGCGGCCTGCAGTTCCCCAAGTGACAAAAGTCTAGCTACTCAAAGAACACAGCACATTTGACCATTCTCTGTTAGCACTCATTCGTCTAAGGAGTTGTCAGCTCAGTATAAACACCAGGTACCTTTTATAATGGTACTGGCAAAGGGTCATTATCTGGAACAAATGTTTTACAAGACAACTATGCCACTATGCGTACGATACCTATTTATTAGCCTTACTGAACCATTATCGACCCAATCTGCCATTTGTGAGCTGTCTAGATGATCAAAATACTCAACTGGATTTTTTGCACAAGTCTCACCTCAGTCCAGTAAAATGTGCATGCACTCGGAGCTCAGCTTCATAGATCTGTATCCTGACACTCTGGATCTGTATCACAGCACCTATAGTAGGAACATACTAAGCAAGGAAAATGGAATAAGTATGAACCCATGTGGAGGTGAAAGTTGAGAACAAGAGCTTGAAATAAAAGGCTTTGAACACAGAATTCAGAAGAGGAAATTATATGTAAACAAGACACGTGTATATTTAAGACACATATAACCTCACACATTTTTCCCCTAATAGAAAAAACAGGAATTTTATACTCACCGTAAATTATTTTTTCCTTAATATAGTGGCAGTACAGATGTGTGTTCTTCCTCAGGGACAAGGATCTGAAATACAAAGTTAAAACCCTCCCCCTTCCCTAACTCCTCCTCCTCACCCATAAGAGCACACCGGACCAAACACAGCCAGTAAGTACCAAGAATACAAACATGCTTGCAAAACATCTTTAATGGTAGACAAAATGAAGGAGGGAAACATGTACTGCCACTATATTAAGGAAAAAAAATTTACGGTGAGTATAAAATTCCTGTTTTTCCTGGCATATAGTGGCAGCACAGATGGGATATAGCAAGACAAGATAACCAATGGGAGGGGAATACTTAAGAGGCCACTGACTGGCGCATCCTGCGCCAGAAAAAAACGCCACAGAGGAGGAGAAGATGTAAAGTCAGTAATGCTGGACAAATGCATCGAAGGAAGACCGTATATTTCTTCAGGAGATGAGGTTGACTTTTCAACCCTAGACCCAGACAAAGCTCACGTGGAGCGAGCCGAAATATGGGATGAGATGACTTGCCGGCTGCTTGAGTGAGCTAGTCGAATGGTCTCTGTAAGCCACCTCGAGATGGCCTGCTTGATCTGAAGATCTACCAAAAAAATTAAAATAATAATAAATTGATCTGTATTGCGGAAAGCAGCAGTGCGATCTGTAGAAATGTCTTAGAGCTCTTCGGACATCCCATCTGTGGCGTAGACTCCTCTGGAAATACCCGATCCTGATGGGGAAAAAAAGGTGAATTCCGCAGCTGAGGACAGAGTTAGTAGTTACCCAGTTGCTTTGCTGAAGTAATAGCCACCAACAATGCCGTCTTCAGTGACAAACACTTGAGAGACTTCTTCCAGAGGTTTGAAGGGTACTGAATAGAGAGCTAGTAAAATCAAGGTAAGAAACCCAGGAAGGAAAACGAGACTGTCTGGGGGGTTGCCGAATAGTTGCCACTTAAAGATATTCCCGATCAGAACATACAAAGCCAAATCCGAAAGGAGAAAAAGACAGAGGGCCGATACTTGCCCTTTTGAGGTTGAGACAAAGACCTGCTGAGAATCCTTCTTGCAAAAAACACGAGGACGGAACTAGAAGAAATAAAAAAAACCTGCATCACCAGGAGAGGAATTTCCTCCAAGCCCGAAACCTCAGAATAAGGGAGGACATCAGCCATGTCATGGGAGAGTCCATTATCTCTAAGGATAATCCAAAACTAGGCCGTCAAAATTACCATCTGAAGGAATTCTGTTCTCCACCAGATGGGCCGAAAATGGCAGCTCCCAAACTCGAGGCCATGTTGTTTAGCTCTGAGAACTAAGTCTGTATTGGCCAATATGGGATAGATGTTAAGACCGTTAGAATCTTAGTGGATTCAACTGCAATAGGCACATGCACATAAGCATCCGTCAGGTCCATGGTCACCATGTAATCTCCTTGTTCAGTAGTTGGGTGACTGTGAGGATAGTTTCCATTCTAAAATGCTTGTATAGAATACAGGCGTAGACCATCTTTAAACTGGACTGAAGGATCCAACTGGTTCACAACCAGGAACAGCCTGGAGTAAACACTCTGAAAACTCCTGATGTTTGGGATTGATTCTTTTAGAAGGGTGGAACATGAGACAAAGTTTTAGATAGATATCCCATGTCTGCAGGTTTAAGATGGCTGAACTGGGCAGCTTCCCTCGCAACTCTTTCACGTTCACTAACTTGTTTGAGAAACAAAAACGATACCAGTGATGATTTGACTGTCAAAGTTCAAAAAAAATAATTTTTCACAGGAATGTGGCTTGTGTTGGCCATTTAAAGGCAAATTGTCTGCACTTTGTTAAATCAAACAAGGCCGACTTAGATGCTGAGTTTGCCGTATATGATCGCAGCCAAAAAGCTCTCCTGACCACTGATCACAGACCCATATTTAGGGCTGAGAGATTAAGCATTTCTTTGGCAGATACAATGAAAAGCAATTAGAAAGGCTCAATTTCCTAAATTGACTAGATACTTCTGTATCCGGTTCTCCCGACAGGAAGGCCTCCCATCCAAGTGCTAACCAAGCCCAACCCTGCTTGGCTTCTGAGATCAGGTGCATTCAGGGAGGTATGGCCGTAGGCTATAATGCCTGTTACCAGATGCCTAGAGCTCTAGCCACTGAAGCGCTAGACAATGCTACTTGCACTGGAATCCTGAAGATTGGAACATACGCCTACAGGATGTCTTTGCCCTCTTATCCATAGGGCTTTAAGACCAGACACTACCCCAATAGGGATGGATGTTCTCTTTGAAAGCTGAGCAATCTGAACATTTACCTTTGTTCCAATTTTAAGACAAGACAGGAGGCTTCCTATTTTGCATTACTCCCTTTACTTCTCACCATAGCAGCAAAGAAAGAGTTAATATTTATTTTTTATATTTATATAAAAAATATATTTATATTTATTGCTGGTCTTATTACGCATACTCAATTTTAATTGCATATTTCCTACGTTAATGTATATGTCTTTTGTTGGTGTACATCTTCTGGTGTACGCTCTCCTGTGGTGAGATTTCCGAATCTCACTTATCTCTCCCTTCTGGTCTCGGTTCCCCTTGTCTACTACTTTCTCCTTCAGCACCAAACCGCCCCCAGATGTCCCATCCCAGGATGCCTCTATGGCCTGGTTATAGGCAAAATTTTCAAACTCTGTGGAGTCCTTTTTGTCAAAAGTGTCGGCTAATCTGCCTCAGGGACAGCCTCCCTCAGGGATGCTCTAAACCCAACCCCCCCCCTCAGAGTCTGACTGAGAAATCTGAGGGAGAGGCTTCTGGCTCTAAGCGCCCATGGAAAGGAAGCAGTGTTTCGGCTGGCAAGGGTAAGGCACCCGCCAAGCGCCCTAAACCCTCTGACACCCCCCTACATGACCCACTGTCCATAGTGGACGAATGGAGAGCAGATGTGAATAAAAAGTGAGTAGTGCGCAATAAAATTATATAAATAATATAAGATACAAATATACAAGCAAAAAATGTAATAAATAAATAAATGTGATTGTGCTGCTGGTACACCTCAGAACAAATCCCCACTTTGTTAAAGAAAAACTACAATAAACATATATAGGTGACCGCGCCCCTCACACCAAGTGAGTATAAATAATGCAAATGATACCAATTCAATGTAGCTTCAAGGAAATCCGAGCAGTATGTAAAATTCAATCATAAAACAAAGAGAAAAGAAAAAAACATCATAGTGTAATTCATCAAAATAGTTGTGTGTATATATCTAACAGGCCAAAACGACGTAAGGGTCCATTTTGCCTGTTAGATATATACACACAACTATTTTGATAAATTACACTATGATGTTTTTTTCTTTTCTCTTTGTTTTATGATTGAATTTTACATACTGCTCGGATTTCCTTGAAGCTACATTGAATTGGTATCATTTGCATTATTTATACTCACTTGGTGTGAGGGGCGCGGTCACCTATATATGTTTATTGGAGAGCAGATTTGTCTAATGAATCAGAGGCATCTGTTAATCTGGCTTCGTCCAGAGACTTTGACTCACGTTTCACCCGTGAGTGTTTGGTGGATGAGCCCCACCTAGCCGACCCTCAACATACCCTGGGTGCATCTTTGACCTCTCATACGGCTTCTACTTCGACAGACTTTCCGGTCTTCGACCCTACTGGATCCGCTCTCTTCGACCCCTCCACCATGCATCACCCTAGAACCACAGAATGGGTGCCCCCTGAGCATATAGCTCTGTATCAACACAAATGGCTGAGAAAACCCCTTCCCAAGGTTGTCCGCAACAAACTCAGGGCAGAACGCCCTCGGCCCTGTATACCTGATAAGGTAGCGCTCACCCCAGACTTCGATCCAAATGTTATTGCTTTGCTGTCCCTTAACAAACGGGACCCTAGAAAAGGGCTGGAACAGGGGCTTAAGTCAGCCCAAGATAAGCTCCTAGACCTGGTGGGCCCTGTCACCCAGATGTGTCCTTGTGTCTCGTCTTTCTTTCCCTCCTCGGGTTGGGGGCAGAATATCCAGTTTTTTCCGCAATTGGGAGTGGATTTTGTCAGACCCTTGGATCCTCCAAACGGTCCAGGGTTTTCAGATAGATTTTGTGTCCCCTCCCTTCCAGGTTCGCATTCCTCCCCCGCCGCACCGATCCTTAGCGGACCGGTCCCTCATAGACTCAGAACTTCGCTCCTTGCGCGACAAAGGGGCTATTCAGCGGGCTCGGGGACCCGTCGGTTTCCTCAGCTCCGTTTTTCTGGTCAAAAAGCGATCCGGGGACTTTCGCCCGGTCATCAATCTGCGGTCTCTCAATTCCTTTGTGGTTTATCGCCACTTCAAAATGGAGGGAATCCATCTATTACGGGACCTTATGGTAGAGGGCGACTGGTTCATCAGACTGGACCTTACAGACACCTACCTTTCCGTTCCCATTCACCCAGAACACAGACGTTTCCTTCAATTTTGTTGGGGTCAACACATCTGGCAGTTCAAGGCTCTGCCCTTTGGTCTCAGCTCAGCCCCCTGGTGCTTTACCAAGCTCCTGCAACCAGTGATGGCCTTGTTCCGATCCAGGGGTATCGGATGCATCGTCTATCTAGACAACAATCTGCTGTTCTCCGGCTCCAGAGACACCCTTCGGGTGCAGACAGAGTTCGTGGTACAGACCCTACACCAACTGGGGTTTATTGTCAACACCCTCAAGTCCGAACTTGCTCCAACCCAACGCATCCTTTTCCTGGGCTTCGAAATAGACTCCAGGGAGGCTATGCTTCGTCTCCCAAGGTCCAAGATCGTTGTCAGCTAAACTTGCCACCCTCTTATGCCTTTTGTCTTTTCGCAGGGTGTCGGATGTTCGGGCTTTTGACGCCAACGCCCTATCCTTTTCCCCCGAAGGGGTTTCCTTTAGCATTTGTCGGAGGACGAAATCCTTGTCCTCTTCCGTCTCCTACCCTTACCTCCTTGACGACCCCAAACTATGCGTTGCCAGATGCGTCCGTTCTTACCTTTCCCGCTCCTCTTCGATCCGCCCTGCTTCGGAGTCGCAGCTCCTTATTTCCTATGTTAAACCAGTCAAGGCGGTCTCATGTCCTACGTTTGCTCGTTGGGTTCGCTGGCTCCTCTCTTTGGCGGGCGTGGACCCTTCCTTTGGCGCCCATTCGATGTGAGGGGCCTCGGCGTGCTGCGCTCTTCGGGCCGGTGGGGCCTTGGCGGACATTCTCCGGGCGGCAGACTGGTCCCGTGCGTCCACCTTTCGCTCTTTCTATTTTCGCCCGGTGTCGATTTCGTTAGTTGCGGGCGTTAAAAATGCTAAATAGGAAGCATCCTGTCTTGTCTTAAAATTGGTAAATTATTCTAGCCTTGGTGCCTGAATAATCATAATTTTAATAAAGACAGGAGGCGAGTATTTCCCCACCCGGTTTTTTCTCCTTCCCTCCCAGAGTGTGGTGTAACTGACGGGTGAGTATCCTCCGGTTGGCGTTTTTTGCCTTGGGGCTTTGTTATCTTCCCTGCTGTTTTACTGGATTTATTTTCTGCTGCTTTATGCTACTGTCGATTTGAATGCTCGCGAATGGAATCTCTCCCTGTCATGTTTTTCTCTTTATTTCAGCTTGATTTCACTGGCGTACCCACGGCTGTGCTGTTTGCCGGTTGAAGAGTGTCGTCGCTCTCTGGTTCTCATACGTGGACTCCGGTTCCTGTTCTGTTCCTGGTTGGAGTTACCTGTTGGTTGTTGGGCTTTCCTTGGTTCCGGTTCACAGCGGATGAAAGAGGAAGAAAGGGACTGTTTAGGGGTTTATATACCACCTGTATACTGTTTTCTATTGGTTGTTCACACTTGGTTCATTAACTCTTTCTTTGCTGCTAGGGTGAGAAGTAAAAGGAAGTAATGCAAAATACTCGCCTCCTGTCTTTATTAAAATTATAATTATTCAGGCACCAAGGCTAGAATAATTTACCAATTTCTCTTCACCTTAAAGCTAAATCCCTAAAATGCTCAGAAAAAAGGTCTCTCTCGCCCAGATCTACTATTCCCTACACATCTGATCCTGTAGCTTAGGCAACATGCAAAATCCTTTGGATGCTTCTTACGGACTACCTCTTGTAACCGCCTGGAGAGTTTTTAGAAAATTTACAAAGCTCTTGTGGAAGTTTGTTCTTTTGAATCCTCACAAGACAAGCCTGAATTAGTAGATTTTTAACACCTGGTATTCCCAGGTGGAAATTAACCAGACGCATTAAGGGTGTTATGGCCATAGGCTAACTCCCTGGAAATCTCCCCCGAGGACAACAGATTCAGGAACCAACGTGAATGAGATGCATCAAACTTGGGCTCCAAAGCATAAACAGAGGTAGACTTGAATGGTTAAAGGGTACGTGCAAGGTTGTCTAGAAGCCAACGCCAAAAACCGCATGTCCTGTTTTCGTTAGCAAAAAGTTAAGCTGAGCAAGGATTGCATAACTCCTTTTTGCAGCTGTCCGGCAAGGGGGTGGCACACTCAGTGCACAAAATATATTTGGACTTAAAGGAGCCTTTATCTTTTTAGAAAAAATTTTACAGGGCAGAGGCTTTTTTAGCCCCTTCAATCACAGGGGTTTTTGGTACCTCAAAGCCCAGAGCAATTTTGCCATTTTTGCACTGTTGGTTCAGCGATTATTCTCTTTTCCTGTGAATAGCGTACCCATGTAAACTATATATTGTTTTTTCAAGGAGAGATAGCTTTCTTTTGATACCATAGCTGGATGATTAGCTGAAAATTTAGAATGAGAAATTTAGTAAAAACTAGCGAAAATTTGAAAAAAACAAAACTAATATTTTTAAAATTTTCCCTCTGAATCCTCACAAAATTAGGTAAAGTGATGGAAAAGCCCCTCCAAATTTATCAATTCAGGTGTCCTGATTTCAGAAATACTTAATTTATATAGATTTTCCCTACTTTCCCAGCACCAGGGAGCATACTATAAGGTGTACATTTTTTGTATAATTTTTATGCCTATGGCTTAACGGGTTTGGGGGTTGTGAACGGGAGGAAGAGTTAGGGAAGGGGGAGTGTTTTAACTCTTTGTATTTCAGATCCTTGTCCCTAAGGAAGAACAACACCCATCTGTACTGCCACTATATGCCAGGAAAAAGTCATCTATATATTTGCAAGCACATGAAACTAAAGTGATTTAAATTTAGTAATTATTAGCTAAAAAAAAGTAAAAAAAAAAACAAAAAAACTGACCGAGTCTTCTCGATATTCTGAGTACAGTTCCACCTCAAGAAACTGCTGCTGTTCAGATAACCCGAGAAGCAGAAAAGGCAGGGACGTAAAGGTCTCCAATGTTTGCAGGAGAGGAGATTTATAGTGGAGGATTGCCTGGTGAGACAGGGAAATTGTAAATGGAAAAATGGAAACAAGTAAAAAAAAAAAAAAAAAAAAAGACATGTAATAGTGGTAAACCGTCACTCACTGATCGAGCTGTGTAGGAAATCTGTTGCCCTCCTCGAGTGTAGCAGGACATTGAAACCATGAACATCCCAACATCACGATTAACTGATGATTCTGGGAGTCTAAGCTCTATTGATATGCGGTATGGCTGTCCATGTATTAGTACCTGCAAACACAAAGTGGAGGAGACTGAACATGTTTGAGGGTGTAATAGTACATCCCATAGCACAACAAAATTGTTAATAAACATGGAGAACCAAACAACTAAATCTGTAATCTACATAGACTGCAGATGGAACGCATATGTCCAGTTTAACAGGTCTTATTGGACTAAACTGATAAATACTATTGATCTAGTCAACACTGCTTTTCACCAGATACACTTTCAATAGCAGGTATAGTTTAAATATTAAATTCAAGAGATCCCATCATATATTTACTTCTTACCCGATCACGATTATTTCTGAGTAGAGACACATTGGCTGTGGGGAATGAGCAAAGTATTCCAGCTGGGGAGTCACAAGAGGAGCTAAAATACATTAAAAGCAGCAACATTAAAACCTGTACAGGACCATCATCTAAACTGTTAGTATATCTCGCTTAAAAAATTATAGTGTATATATGTGTGCTCGTGCATCATAGTCACTGTCAGTAACACATTCCTTCCAACTAATTTAGGGTATTATCAAGAATGTACAGTAAAGACCAATGTTAGTTAAAGGAAAAATAAGCGCAATGTCGGTGTAAATGACAGTGTGTTAGTTTCCCTAGGCATTTGGTTTACGGATTAAGAACAATATAATACAATCGACAGTTGTGTCTATTTAGTAACTGCAGCAATTCACATAAAAGGTGTCTGATGGTGTCCTGAATTGTTAAATTATAATACTATGTAACATTAAACATGTTTTTAACTATATGCTGAATATTTTTAGTCAATTTAGTACCAAACAATGTGGCAAGTAGTATATATACACTGGTATTATTTTCCCCTTTCACTTGAAGCAAAAGAGAACTTACAGAAAAAATGTCATGGGTGTTTTAGTTTCTGTTTTTACCAGTGCGATTTTCAGGCACTAGATCTAGTGGTTGCTACAGTTGTGTTTCCTTTCCAATATATTATGTTATGTTTACGTTTATCATTTAACCCCTTCAATCCCAGGGGTTTTTGGTACAAGTCCCAGAGCAATTTTGCCATTTTCGCGGTATGTCGGTTTAGCGATTATTCTCCTTTCCTGTGAATAGTGTACCCATGTAAACTGTTTTTTCAAGGAGAGATAGAGCTTTCATTTGATACCATAGTTGGATGATTAGCTGAAAATTTAGAATGAGAAATTTAGTAAAAACTAGCCACAATTAGAAAAAAAAGGGGAGGGGCGAGCGGAGAAGCCGCCTCCCCTGGTCCGATCTTCAGGGCCACGACGAGGTAGGTGCAAGATCTTGATCTCCCCAACTAGCCCTGGTCAGCGGGCGCCCAATGAGCAGGGCTGGTTGGGGAGATCACAACCTCCCTCTAACTAGCCCAGCATTAGGGAGCTCTAGGTCTGGCACTTCAGACCTCGGCTTCCGTGCTCTCTAATTACTACGCGCCGGCTATTGATGCCGAGCGCCGGGATGACGTCATGTCCCGGCGCTCGGCATCAATTGTCGGCGCGCAGTGATGAGGGAGCAGTAAAGCAGAGGTCTGAAATGACAGACCTCACGCTCCCACAACTGGATGGAAGACAGAAGATGAGAAAGGTAAGAGATGGGGAGAAAGGGGTGTAAGTGCAGTGTATGTGTATATATGTTGGTGTGAGATGGTCAGTGTATGTGTATGGTCAGGTGTGTGTATGTGTATAAAAGCAGGGGTGTGTGGCGAGGGCAGTGTATAAATGTGTATGTATGGACAGGCGTATGTTAGTATGTGTAGATATATATCTACACATTTATACACTGCCCTCACCACACACCCCTGCTTTTACACACACACATATATGTGTGTGTGTGTGTGTATGTATGTATGTATGTATGTATATGTCTGTGTATGGGCAGTGTATGTGTATGGACAGGTGTGTGTATATGTGTGTTTGTAAGCTGGTGTGTACGTATGTTAGGGAGAGCTGACCCACCCAATCCAAGCAGGCTTTGTATACAACAACCAGCCAATCACCGGTAAGGTACAGCGCTTGCCGTGATTGGCTGGTTGTTGTATACTGGGTAGAGGGGTAGTCTTATACGGCGAGTATAGCCCAAACTCTATATTTTAACTGCAAAAGTTGGGGGTCGTCTTATACGCCGGAATATACGGTATATATATATATATATATATATATATATATATATATATATGTTTTATATATTTTTACACAAAAACGGTTAGAGGTCCTCTTAGGGACCTCCTGAACATGCCAGTGATGTCACAATGACATCACAGCTTATATTATTATTTTAATGATTTTTTTATTATTATGCTTTTCTGTTTGAGGATGGGAGGGGGGGGCGAGAGACAAGGTTTCTCACTCCCCTCCACGTGATCCCCCTGCACCGAAAACACTGTGATCTCTATGCAGGTCCTCACAGACATGCATAAAGATCGCAGCGTCTGTGTCTCATCGGAGGACAGGATATCCCCTGCAGGGGATATCCTGTCCTCCGATGAACTTCCGGGTTACCTCAGCAGTGACGCAACCTGGAACGGAAATGTAACAGCTTTCCGGCTTTCATGCCGGGAGCTGTCACATCAGATCGGACAGCAGAAAGCCGACAATGCCGGCTTCTGCTGTCAGTTGGGAGTCCAGGCTATCAAACGACAGCCTGATCTCCTGTGCAGCGGCAGGTATGTCTCCCTGACGCTGCAAGACGGGCTGGACGTACCGGTACGTCCATAGGGTATTGAAGGGGTTAACAAAATTCAAAGTGAGTAAACAGGAAGAAAAAATTAGATTTTTCTTCTGTTCACTCTCTTTGCATTTTGTGAAATAATAACCTATTAACATGTCTATTTTGAAAGCATTCTTACTTTACAGCATTTCTATCCACACCTGCTTAAAACCTTTGCATAGTATTATGGTAGTTTGCATACATTTGCATAAGAACTGTTTACATTATTATATCCCACACTATGCTGCATGTCGGTGGGGTGTTGTGTCACCAAGTGGCTTATATAGCAGATGATCATGGGTAGACAAGTGAAATAAAAAAAGAATAGAGATAAATTATATAGTTACTATATACAAAAGAAAACACACATTCATTACAATCATAAGACAATAAAAAAGGATTTAACCCCTTCAGGACTGGGACGTACCTGGTACTTCCTGGTCATAGGTCACTGGTAGACCGGGACGTACCAGGTAAGTCATCCCCACAAAACGCCCCCACATCGCCACAATCGTGGTGATCACGGGGGCGCTGCTGCTGCCTGCCCAGGAGTCTGGGCAGACCAGCACAGCCACTCTAAGCCCGCCCCCAAGCCTACGATCACTCCCACGGAGTGATTCTCTAGGCTGAAACCGCGACTGCAGAAAAACCTGCAATCGCGTTTTCAGCTGCCACAGGCAGCTTCAGGGAAGGGGGTGGTGTGTTGATTGGGACCTGACAACACCTCCCTGCTGCCTGATCGCTCCATGAGAGCGTCAGTGCAGCGTTAACCCCTTCAATGCCACGATTGCGGCATTGAAGGGGTTAATTCCCATTTTATATGGGGCTCTGCTGCTGGTGGTGTGCTTGGAAGCCCAGGCACACCAGCAACAGCAAAAACGAGCCCCCACAAGCTCTTTGATCAGTCCTGTAGGACTGATCAAAGAGACTCCTCCCCTGCAATCTCCAGTCTATGGGAGACAGAGGCAGCTTCAGGACAGGGAGACAGGGTTCTTTGGTCTCCCCCTCCCTTGCTCAATTAACCCCTTCAATGCTGCGATTGTGTATGACCCCCATCGCAGCATTGCAGGGGTTAATATCAGTCAATGCTGTGCTTCAATGGAGCATCAGCATTGAAAGAGTTTTAAAAAAAAAAAAGTAAAAAATAAAATTAAAAAATAAATAAATAAATAAATAAAACAACAGCACTGACCACAAAAGTCCAGGGTGCTTCCAGGTCAAATGCTGGGTTGATGATGATCAGATCACTCCTGGCCAATAGGAGTGATCGGATCATTATGGCAGCCCATGGATGACCCTGCCCTACAAAGAGAGAGGGGTCATCTAGGGTAATTATGAAAAAACACAAATTATTAATAAAAATTAAAAAAATGTCAGCGGCCTAAACCTGTCAATTACAAGTAATCTGATAAAAATAAAAATTCAAAAGTTTAAAAATTGAAATGCGCATGTTCCATATGCCCTCATAGCTTCCTCAAAAAATGCATGAGCCATGCATGTGAGGCCTTGTTGGAACCGGGGGATGTTGGTGAACAAAATGTGGTGTTTCCTTCCACTGTTGCACATATGTTGTGCAAGAAATAAATTGCAACATTGAAATGTATGCGTTAAAAACGCAATAAAATAAATTTTCCATGAACTTTGGCAGACATCAATGAAGAAATGGCTGCCTGAAAACTGTCAAAATTACCCTAGTTGAACACCTTGACTTGTTTGTTGTTCAGAAACATATACTTTTATCGGGTAATTTACAGTGGGGGGGGCTTCCAAAATCACCCAAATGGGATATGGGCCAAGTAAACCAATTTCTGAAAATTCCAAATTTGAAAACTAAAATGCACATGTTCCAGTTTTGCCATCATAGCTTCCTCAAAAAAATGCATGAACCATGCAAGTGAGGCCTTGTTGGAACTGGGGGATGCTGGTGAACAAAATGTGGTGTTTTCTTCTGCAATTGCACATATTCTATACAAAATATAATATGAAATCTAAAGCAACATTGCAACATATGCAAAAATAAAATCCCTGTTTGAAAAGTGTCAAAATGACCTTAGTTGTACACCTTGACTTATCTACTATTCATAAACATATAATTTTGGGGGGATAATCAGTATCTGTGACAACTATTGCAGTTATTAGACTACCATGCCAAATTTGAAAAAAATTACATTTCAAAAACGTGATGCATGCCTTGCAATATTTTCCCTATACTGGTCAAAACAGATGAAAATCCTGGCCATGTTGGGTTGTTTCCAAATCAGGACAAGTTAATGAATATATTTTGGATAATATTTTCCCACTGGTTCAATGTGTGTACAATTTGTATGTATACAAAACTGTAAAAAAAAATGCTTTTTCCAGTTTATTTCAAACAAAACAATGTACTACCCAGCTTAATATTCAAATGAAAGCCCTACTTGTGCTGAAAAAAACAATATATGATTTGTGTGGGTGCACGAATTGATAAGAGATAAATTACAGTTGAAGAAAGACATAGCAAAAACACAAAAACGGCTCCGGTCCTTTAGCGACCTTAGTATCAAAATCCCGGTCCTGAAGGGGTTAAATATATACTGCATGCCTATTTTATATTAGTGTTCTGGTTAAAAATATGTTATATATCACTGACAGGCATATCACCTAAACAATTTGTAGGAGAGATGAGTATCTTAACCTTAATGAGCTTCTCCTTGAAGAAAGGGTCAGATTTTCCCTGAATAAAACATACTAATATTGATATCTATTATGCACACCGTACCTATATTTTAAGTAAAGGGGAGACTCTAAAAATACATGGTGAAATGGAGCAGAAATGTTCACTCCCCTGCAAACTACTGTGTTAGGGATGCACCTGATAACATATTTTGGGGAGCTGTGTAAACGGAGACATACCTGTACTGGTAATGCACAGGGCTGGAGTATCTCACTGTCGGCATATACGAGTAGTAGAAGCTGCCATACAGAAATACGGACACCCAAAGGAGCAACAGTACAGCACATATCAAAATCCCAACCTGAAGTACCAGTCTGCGTGTCCTTAGAAACATCAGTATGCACACATCTTCCAGCCAGAGGAGAGCAGGAGGGGACACACTAAGTGACATGACAACACTATGTGGAGATGGTAGGGCACACAAGGACAAAATATTGGGCTAGAGTATATAAGATCGTGTTGCCACCTAGTAAATCCTTGTGCCCTATTAAGTGTTTGTAATGCACAGGTGATACTTGTTCATGTAAGAGAATATGCAATTAATACTGAACATAACTGGATACACCCGAGTTAATGAATAGGATCATATGTGTATAATTTGTATTTGACTGAACGTAGGCTGGCGTATGAATGTATGCTTAGTAGATTCTAAGAGGGTGTGCAGGTTACATTATGAAAAAGTCTTGGCCCACTCGACTGGGTGAGAAGATGAGGATGCAGTTATCAAGGAAGCCAGAGTTAAGGCAATCTGTCAGGAAACAAAGTAGGTTAATTACTACCAAACAGACAGAACACAAGTACATAACAACGAATGCTATCACGTTATCACGGAAAACAAAAATTGATCCATGTATCAATTACATAATTACAAATATTTTATATTACACACATTTTATGATATTTGTGCAGTAATATCTTAACTACTTACTTTCTTATAGCTAAAACTTATTGTACTACCTTTGTAAGTATATAAATTACCTGTTAGTCTATCCATAGTCTCAAAGTAGCATGCTTATATGCAATATTTTAAACGCTTTACAGATAAATAATTGTACACGGGAGAGTGTGCTATTGGAAAGGCAAGATTTATTAAAGCTGCAACAGCTGGAGGACAAAAACATTGTAAGAGAGCAATTGGGATACTATGCTGAGTGGTGGCCATACCGTAATGGGAAGGCTTTTGTGTATAAAAAGAGTAGACTGGATCAATAAATGAGATGCTGCAATAATTACATGTGGAGGACAGCAAGGTTGTTTTCTTGTTTTCCTCTGTAAAAAGTGGCCAAGCTGGCCCTACATAATGCATTGTTCAGTCCATAAGGCCGCTTTAAAACATTCACCAATTTTAAATGTTTTACGCAACACCATTCAAACTATCCTTGAAGCATTTCTTGTGCATTATGACGATGGCCTTTCTAAATGCAGAGATGCGAGATGTAACTGCAACACAATTGACAACTTGCTCTTTAGCGAATAAACGCTAGCCTACATTCTTTTCCGACTGCATGAAAGTATCGCTGCTGTCAATAAAAGATTTCTTTCAATCCTCAAAGAGGGGATACATTAAACATAACAGGGTAAAAATGAAGGAACAGCATCACACACCTACAGTCACTGACTTATGAATATGACCTCAACAAGTAAACCAAGCAAGAGGAAACTCAAAATGCTAAAATTATAGGACTATCCTAGACAAAGCTTTAGCCAACACATTGTTTCAAAAATAATATTTTGGAATAATTGTTTAGTTCTGTGAAAATGACCTCTTGTTTTAGTACAGAAAAGCTAGGATTTATGGTTCATCATTATGAGACATAGTACTGATCCGTCACTAGGTCTGTGCTGTGGTTCACTCAAATCTCTCCAGTGTTTAAATAGACCAGAGGTCTAAAAAGAAACTGCAAACGGACACAAAGCTGGTGTCTGCGAATTTGTGAAATCATAATACAAGAAAAGAAGCCCACTATATCAGCAGAATCTCACATTCCCTGCTGCATACTATATATATTTTTATGTTTCTAATTTTAACAAACTGCTGTTTCACATGCTATTTTCTCTCTGCTACATAAAGATTTCTCAATTCAAAAACCTGAACACATACACAACAGCAACCTTACTTTTAAATTTTACATTGCATTATTTTTGTACACAATTACAGCAGTCGCTTAGTATTTAAGTGCTATAAGTGGATTTCAGAAATGTACTTTTTTAGTACACTGGTGTTTATTCTTATTGTCAAATTGTTCAGTTATATCGCGACTATGTACAATCAAAGCAATGTAATATTGAATTAAAACGCACCAATGAAGTACATACTTTCAGTGCGAATTCATAGATTAAATAATTTGACTTTTAGCTTTCTGATGAAACGGTTTCTTTTCGGCCTAACACAGATAAAGGACCATAACACGACCACTGAAAAAAGAAACCATTCGTTGTAAGATGCATATTCCCATAATTGCGATGTCTTCTCTTTTCCCTAGACCAAAGGAGACACAACCTCAAACCTAAAAGCAGCAAATCCTGACCCTTTTTTTACTCGGGAGCCACAATTAATTTTATTGTTTCTTAGCATCACGTCAAGCATGACATTCACATCCTCTCAAATCATCCGCCATCTAGAGCTACAGACTAAATTTCCTCTCAACCATTCAAGTGCCTACCTTCCCAAAGCACCAAATTTCTTACTTACTCATTACCTCAGACGCATGACCACCGCTTCCAGCCCACAACGTACGCCATAAAACTCTCATGCGTATAGCAGATGACCCGCCTATCATAGCGCGCCTCTTACAAGCCGTAATAGCCAAAAGAATTCATAGCTTCATTCTTATTGGTTATTTAACATAACTCTGAGGCAAATAGGTCATTTTCGTATGAAAGGCTGGGTTTAGAAAAAAAACATCTAACAAAAGTGCAAATGTCTGTTTGTTTGTAAACCATGCTCCGATTATACATATATGTCTTTTGTCAGCTAATTTTACTTTGTGTCATTTTATAAGGCAAAATTCTGAGATGAGAATGCGCTTGCGTTCAGGACCGTATCAAAAGGGTCGTGTAGTAAACATTTTCGGTGAATATGTGAAACTACTGGTGTGGAATGGGCTACACCCGACACACACACATGTGCACACCTATACGTTAAGATTTTGGAATCCATAGCTTTTGTAGCAATAAGTGCGCAGTTTGAGTATTGTGTTTGAAATTAAATATCCTTTACATTTCGGAAGTTAGCTATTGGTTTATACCGTATATGGGAATATATTGAAAATAAGTGTTTTCTTGTAAAATCTTTAACATTTAAACAAACACGTCTGATGAATTATAGTAAAGCTATGACTTCCGTGATGGTATAGTATGATCTTGTTTAGCCAGCTTTTTTTGCAAGATCATCTAATTTTTTAGATTTTTTTTTTTAAGTATAATTAACCCCTTCACATACCTCCCAAAATGTGAGAAGGACACTTTTTAAAAAAAAAATTGCTCACGCAGAACTCACCAATACAAGCAATTGTCATACGTATTAAAAATAACCAACACATTGTACTGAATTCCCATGAGGCTCAGCCAGACATACTACTTCCATGATGCTGGCTGAGCGTCATGGGAAGTGCAGTTAATGGTAGATAAAGCTGCACATGTTAGCTGTGAACAACAATTCCCATAATGCTCAGCCAGCCAGGTGTCCACCATGACTAGGCATCATGGGAGTGGCATCTGTCACATCATCTGCTGTTAACCACAGTTCACATGAGGCTCAGTCAGATATACCACTTCCATGATGCTGGATGAGCATCATGGGAAGTGCAGTCAACAGTAAAGCTGCAGATGCTAGCTGTAAACTACAATTCCCATGACTCTCAGCTAGCCAGGTGTCCACCATAATGCACCATCATTGCAAGAGTAGTCAACAGCAGCAGAGATTTTTTTTATTAAAAAAGGCTAATGTTAGCCTCCCTCCCAGGACCTTTACACACACCTACCCATAAATGCACATATACACATACACTACCCTTACACACGACTGCCCATACCCACACACATACACATACAGTGCCCTTACACACACACACACACACACACACATATATATATATATATACATACACTGCTCTTGCACACACCTATACACATACACTGCCCTTACACACACATATACACGTACACTGGCCATAAACACACACATATACACTGCCCTTACACCCCTTTCTCCCCATCTCTTACCTCTTCCTCCATCCTTCATTCATCCTGTGGTCATCCACTATCTGGATGACTTTCTTTTGATCAAGCCTCCTGAACGTCCGCCCCAGGACCTCCACAGACTCATGTCCGTGTTTCAGGATATTAATATCCCGTTAGCCTCTCATAAGGTCGAGGGACCAGATAGGATAATTACGTTCCTAGGGATTACGTTGGACATGTCCCGCATGTTAGCTAGTCTCCCGCTTGACAAATTAGACCGTATTAGGCAGACGATCCATGGCCTAGTCTTCTCAGCTGCCTGTTCCAGGAAAGAACTCCAATCGTTGCTGGGCATGCTTAATTTTGCCATGAGAATTATTCCTTCGTATCCAGGCTTTTGTCTTTGCTACCCTTAGCGCCCGTTGATAGCTCTATCATTACTTTATAATGTAGCAGCACAGGCAGATCTTGTTATGCAGGATTTATTTTTACGTAACTGGAACGGTGTGTCTTTGTTCATCCCTCAGCCGTCCCATGATTCGCCTCATGTCCTTTCCAATGCCGCAGCCCCACGTGGCTTTGTGGCTATCTTTGATAATCACTGGATGGCAGGCCCTTGGACTTCTGAGATTCTTCAGATACATGCTTTCTCCGACACTTCGGCTCTGTTCGAAGTATACCCTATAGTCGCCGCTGCTTTTGTATGGGGTCATTTATGGTCAGGTAGGACGGTCATTTTTTATACAGACAATCAGGCAACGGCTCTTATTCTCAATAAAGGTCGGTCTAAGTCACTGTCGATCATGTCTTTTTTTGCGTAGGCTTGTGTGGTTATCTCTGCATCATAATTTTCATTTCCAGGGCGCTCACATACCAGGAGTGTTAAACTCGGCGGCCGATGCCCTCTCCCGGGCTAATTTCCGTATGTTTTTTTTTTACAGAATCCAGCAGCAGACCCCTTACCCAAGCTTGCACCGCACTTCTCCCAGCTCACCATAGATTGAAAGTGCATGTGGACAACGCCCTTTGCCCTTATCGACAGCTCCCTGTCCCATAATACTAGAAAGGCTTATACCACGGCCTGGAATACCTTTGCTAGATTCCAGGATTTATATCCTGGCCAGGACTCTAGTGACACGCGGTATATACTAGCCTTCATATCTTATTGTCACACGGACCTTAACCTGTCCTATAGTACCATTAGACTATATCTGGTGGGGATACAGCACTTTAGGTCTATAGCCGACCCCGACATTTCTTCGTTGTTTGCTTCTAGGCCAATCAAAGCGGCGCTCACTGGGTTGCAGAAAATACAACGCCCATCGCGCATGAGGTTGCCTATTTCTGGTACCCTGGTTCAAGGTATGGCTTCCTTGCTCGGAAGTTGTCCGTTTGGGGTACTGCAGAGCTTGGTGCTCAGGGCTGCCATATTTTTGGCCTTTTATGGTTTCCTGCGGCCCAGCGAGTTTTCTTACTCGGCAGTCAGTCCCTCGTGCTGCGGAAAAACAATTTAACCAGAGAGCCGCAGGGTTACCACTTGCATTTGTGACGTTGCAAGACACATCAGACAGGACCGGGCGTGTTCATTAAGATTTTTGCTACACAGAATCAATGGTGTCCAATGGCAATTCTGGACCTACTGTTATCCGCTTTAGCAGACACACCACCAGATAGTCCTCTGCTTCCTTTCCCAATTAGACCCCTTACCACCATACAGTTTATTACGCATGTACGTATCCTATTGGCTAATTTAGGTCGCGACGCTAAGAGTTTCTTAGCTCACTCCTTCCGTATAGGCGCAGCTTCAGCTGCTTCTAAGAATGGGGTGCCTGCCCACGTCATCAAGCATCTTGGTAGATGGAAGTCTGGGTGTTATGCTAGGTACATCCCAGATCCGCAGGTGGAAATGGGTATCGCTTTTTCTAAACTTGTTGACTGATCACCTTGTTGCAGTTTTGGAATAAATATTTGCAATGCTTACCTTTTGGCCTCTTTTTGGCTTACCGTCCATCAAGATCACGGCACACCTCAGATCTTATAGGTAGGCGTTTTGTCAGTCTCACTATTCTCGTTCATCACACTAATGTCCCAGACTCCGTACACAAATATCTGTATATATGCGTTACAAAAATAGGCAGAGTCACTTAGGTGCAAGCAAAGGTAAAATATTTAATACACACAAAAATGGATAATAAATATCAAAAGTAGATAATCAGAATAATACAAAATAAGTCTTACAAAACCTTTGAGAAGAATTTAGTTCATGACATCTGTCCTATGCATTCCTGAGGATGGAGGGAGGGAAGAGTCCGTGGATGGTAAGTGCATCTCCTCTAACCTTTCCTCCCTAACCTCTCCTCCATGCCATACAAATGCCTTGCTTATATGCGGTTTGGATAACTATTTCAATCTATTGGTCTTCTCCTGATTGGGTGTTGAAACATGCTTACTAATGTCTTTACACATCCAAACCCTATTTTAGGCTGTCACTGCAAGCATATTGCAATGCCCTTTTACAGTCACAATTGTACCATGCTTTAACAAGTTACAATCCTATCTATAGAATGTCTGTTCAGCAAGTCCTTCATTCCATACTTAAGGTCAGGGAAACCCTTTTCCCTATCATTCAAGACTATTAATATATCCCAGTGATCATTTATTTACGACCAATGATTACATATTTTTGACTATTGCCTATACCAATGATTACATATGGTCCTTTTATCTTATTGGGGTTAGCAGAGATGTTAAGTGTGTTAGACACTTTTACAGCAATAGCAACTCAAATAACCACTTGTTACAACCAAGGTATGCAGAAGACCACCCCGGGTGCCACTTCTGTCAGCAAAGAACAGGAAACTGTTTACCAAAATTAGAAAATGAAAGCCTGGAAGAAAGTTCTCTGGTCTGATGAGTCTCGATTCCAGCTGCGACATTCAGATGGCAGGGATCCATCCTGTCTTGTATCAACGGTTCAGGCTGCTGGTGGTGGTGTAATGGTGTGGGGGACATTTTCTTGGCACACTTTAAGCCCTTTAATACCAATTGAGCATCGTTTAAACGCAGCCTATCTGAGTATTGTTACTGACCATGTCCATCCCTTTATGACCACAGTGTACCTATCTTCTGATGGCTACTTCCAGCAGGATAATGCATCATGTCACAAAGCTCACATCATCTCAAACTGGTTTCTTGACAATTCTCCGTTTATTGAGACATGCACAACGGTAAAACACATAGATGACAAGTTCTTGATGTACAATGTGCAATGAGTTGTACAATACAGATAAAAGCGGCAAAAGCGATCCACAGTGTCAAACAGTAGAATAGACAAAGTCGGGTACATAAGAGGATCATGTTATTACCGCATACCAGAGTCGCGTGAACGCCATTATCGGCGGAAAAGGCATAATGGAAAGTCCGGAGAATACAATGTTGCGACATATAGTATTACAGTGTATGAAACGAGAACCAAGTAACAACAAAACGGAAAACCGTGTATCTCACTGCACAATAAAGCCATCAAAAAGTTGTGTAATGCAGCAGAACTAAAAGTAGAAGCTCAGTCACACAATATATTTAGTGGTCAGTATTAGAGGCGGGTGTAGCCGCCGGGGTAACCCTGCTCGTTAACACTTGGGGAGACCGCCTGTAGCCGACGTCTAATAGGCAGGTCGAAGTCATGAAAGACAACGAAGGGAGCCATTTGAGGCCATTCTTATATTCACGCCCTTGAGACGCGGCCACAAGATCCTCCATTTGGTAAATAAAATTGACCCTGGAGATCCAGGCGTCAATTGGCGGAGGTCCCGGTCTTTTCCAGAACCGTGGAATAATCGACTTGGCTGCCTGACTCAAGTGGATAGTTAAGGACCTCTTGTAGGTTCCAAAAGAGACATGTGTATGGAGAAGTAACATAGACTCAGGTGAAGCAACAAAGTCAGGATCAGACACATCTATAATTACCCTGGTCACAGCCTCCCAGAACAGGCAAATATATCTTTACATTCCCACCACAAGTGGAGAAAGGAGCCAGCCGCCTCGCCGCACCTCCAGCATGGGGGGAGACCTGTGGTAAGTAGTGGTGCAACTCCAGCATGGGGGGAGACCTGTGGTAAGTAGTGGTGCAACTCCAGGGGTACCTTGTACCATCGGGATAGTAACTTAAAGAAGCATTCCTGGATTCTAGTGAAAATTACACTTTTGTGAGTGAGTAACAACATTTTATCCCATTCATCATCAGCAAACTGGGTAGAGAGATTTTTCTCCCAGAGACTGAGATAGAACGGCTTTGAGGTACAATGGGCGTCAATTACAAGTGCATATATATATATAAGAGAGCAGATGGGACGGTTCATTAGGTAAAATACACAACTGCTCGAAATTGGACAGCTCCCTGGTGAGTTAGGAAGAAGAGAGGAGATGTAGTGTTTTAGTTGGTGGTGCAAGAATACCGTCTGAAAGGGGGGGGCTGCCTGGTCAAATCAGTAATGGGTTTAAACTCAGTGCCCTGGAGAAGGTGACATATTCTAACATGTTTCGTTGTCAGGCGTGTTAAAAGGTCTGGTATGACCCTTTGTAAGTCGATGAGGAGGGCTGGGTTATGTGTGAGGGGAAGTAGAGGGCTCGGAGAAGTCGTGAGAAGGCGACGACAAGAGAGCCGACCCAAGACTCGTAGCATGGCCGAGATCGTGGGGTGTTTATGTACTAATAATCGTGGTAACCATGGAACTGCCAAAACATGGTGCACCAGGAACGAGTTTTCTAGAGGTATCCATAGCTTCGGAACCTCCAGGGACCACTCCACGATACGGCAAAGATGAGATGCTAACCAATACCACTCCGCACTGGGGACCCCCAGGCCCCCTCTGTTTTTGGGTCTGACCAAATGTTGGAACGAGAGTCTAGGATTACAGTCCCCCCATATGAATTTACGGAAAGCCCTGTGGCAGGCTTTGAAGTAAGCTCTGGGGAAGGAAATAGGTTGGCATTGTAATAGGTATAAAAACCTAGGGAGTATATTCATTTTTATTACACCTATACGGCCAAACCAATATATATGTGGCACAGCCCATTTGAGGAGATCCCCGAGTACCGAGGAGAGTGTCAATGTCAAAATTCAATGTCTAAAGCTGGGAGAGATCCACCGTGATCCAGAGACCTAAGTATTTGATGGCCTTAGGCTGCCACCTAAAGGGGAAGGTCCTAGCCAAGGTTTCTCGTAGGGGTAAGGGCACATTAATTCCTAAAATCTCGAATTTCTGTAAATTTATGGCATAATTAGAGAGGTCTTTGAAGATGTGTAGTTCCCTAACGATGTGTGGGAGTGAAGAAGAAGGTTGCGTGACCATGCAAAGCATGTCATCAGCGTAGATTGCGAGTTTGTGTGTGTGGTTAGCGATATTTAGGCCGGTGATATTAGCATTCCTCCTGAGTGCGGAGGCGAGGGGCTCCATTGTCAGAATGAATAGTAGTGGAGAGAGGGGGCAACCTTGCCGAGTGCCATTTTTAATGTGGATAAGCGTGGACAATGTGCCATTTACTTTAATTTGTGCGGAGGGATTAGAGTAGAGGGCCCTAATAAGATTTTCGGCATCCATAGATATTAAAGCGAGGGAGATCTTGTGTTCGTTCGCATGTGCTATCAAATTCAACACTCTAATAGTATTATCCCTGGCCTCCCTCCCAGGGACAAATCCAACCTGGTCTTTGTGAATTGGGGAAGGAATAAACGGGCATAAGCGTAGCGCCATAACTTTAGCCAGCAACTTGAGGTCGGTGTTTATTAAGGATATAGGCCGGTAATTGGAGCAGTGATCTGCATCCTTTCCCGGTTTGGGGATGACCACAATATGTGCTAGGTTAGACTGAGGATCAAGAGCCTGACCCCCCGCCAATGAATTAAAAAGTTTTGTCAAGTGGGCTCCCAGCACCGGGAAGAAACGGCGGTAATAGCCGTTAGTAAGGCCATCTGGGCCTGGGCTCTTGCTCTTGGGGGAGGCTTTCAGGGCAAGAATGATCTCATCACTGGTTATTGGGGAATTTAAGGACTCTACAACGGTATCCTCTAGCCTCTGAGGTAAGTATTCATTCAGGTAAGTCTTAATGGAGGAGAAGGACTGTTGGCTAGAGCGATCCGCAGAAGGCAAGTTGTAGAGGGCTGAGTAATACTCATGAAAGCACTTAGCGATCTCAGTAGATTCGTAACTGAGAGTGCCCTTGCAGTTTCTGATTCTGGGTATGTATGAAGAGGATGTTTTCACCCTAAGTGCCCTGGCCATTAGCTTACCTGGCTTATCTCCCAGCTCATAAAAGTGCTTTTTGGCCAACAGAAAGGAACGTTTCGTTCTATCCTCCACAAGGGAGGCCAACTGGGATCTGAGGGTATGTAGTTGCGGGACAAGATAAGGGGATAAGGTGGCTTTGTGAGATTGCTCCAGCCTGTGTATCTGTCTTGTAAGCGACATTATTTCGACCAGTCGAATTTCACCCAATTTTATAAAGTGGCCTCTCATAACGGCCTTGTGAGCCTCCCAAATTGTTGGGAAGGGGATGTCATCAGTAGTATTATCAGCAAAATAGTGTTTGAGGTGGTCAGATAAATCAGTAAAATGGGTAGGGTTATCTAAAATGTTTTCATTAAGCCTCCAAGGTTTAATCCTAGGTTGGGACAGTGTGAGGGTGAAATGCAGTGGCGTCGGCAGGGGGGGGCCAGAGGGGGCCATGGCCCCCCCTACATTATGCTGTGCCCCCCAATTGAAATGCGATGCCGCTTTGACCCGGCCCACCGCCGGGAGACCGGGACATTTCCCGGTGTGCCGGCAGATTGAGCTGAAATTGCAGCCGATGCGGCTGACAGTTTCAAAGCGGTTTTAAAACCGAAGCGGTTTTAAAACCGCTTCGGTTTTAAAACCGCTTTGAAACTGTCAGCCGCATCGGCTGCAATTTCAGCTCAGACAGTTTCAAAGCGGCTGTAAAACCGCTTCGGTTTTAAAACCGCTTCGGTTTTAAAACCGCTTTGAAACTGTCAGCCGCATCGGCTGCAATTTCAGCTCAGACAGTTTCAAAGCGGTTGTAAAACCGAAGCGGTTTTAAAACCGCTTTGAAACTGTCTGAGCTGAAATTGCAGCCGATGCGGCTGACAGTTTCAAAGCGGTTTTAAAACCGAAGCGGTTTTAAAACCGCTTTGAAACTGTCAGCAGCCGGCCGTTTAATGGCTTGCCAATCGCTGAGGCTCTTCGTCCCGCCCCTTTGAAGATGCACCGTGATGCTCAAGGGGGCGGGCACTTTCGGAACAGATGCTCTATGACAGGGAGCACGCGGTAGGAGAGCAAGAGCAGCGGTGTTAAGGCGGAAAAACGAAGACTTCAAAAAAGTAATTATTTCATTTTAAAAAAATAGTTGAGGGTCTTCAAATGTCATTTGAAATTAAAAGGAGAACCCCCATTAAATATGTTTGGGTTAAAAATGCCATTATTTAATATTTGTGTTATTTGCTCTAAGAGCAAGGAGCAGTGCACTAGAGCAAGTACACCAGATCTCACTGGAGGTGGCACATTAACAAGGGGGGGGGCTGCCTTGGGAAAATACAATACATAAAGATGGTGGCTGGCAGGCTGGGGACATAATTGCACATCAGGGGGGGTTAATACACATTTGTATGGGGGCCATTATAATAACCATTACAAGGGGTTGGTGCATCAATACACAAGGGAGGGGGGCAGGCTTGGGGCATCAAATAAATCAATACACAAGGGAGGGGGGCTGGCTGGGGGCATCAAATAAATCAATACACAAGGGAGGGGGGCTGGCTGGGGGCATCAAATAAATCAATACACAAGGGTGTATAGCAAAAATGCACAAAGGAGGGTGGCTGGGGGGGCACAAATACACAAGGGGCAATACACACAAACAGAGCAATGTGGAAAGCATTTTTATACTAGTAGTAGTATATACTTAATAATATTAGTAGGTTATCCCATCCTGGTGTGGGGGTCCATGTGGCAGCAGAGCCTGCCCTGGGGTGTGTATTTGGGTGTCAGTGTGGCAGAGCCTGTCCTGATAGGTGTTTGGTCATCTGTTTCCTGGCACTTTACTTGCTGTAGAGGGTTAAATAGAACTTTGTAATTTGTATTTATCCAGATTTTGTGGTCACTTCAGAGGACAAAACTTTCTAGGCCTAGAAATCAGTGAGAGGAAAAGTAAAGGTTTTGTGTTATTTACTCTTATTTCAATCTGAATATATTATTAAAAGGAAACGTAGATGTTGGTTCAGAGTTTGAGAAACTCAGTTCTTGATTTCATTATACAGGACGCTATTCCCCTTTGGTTTCACAGGCCTTCTCAGACCAAGTGGTACTCAGCTTAGTTATATGCAGCTGCATGCATTGTGTTATCTGTGATGAGGCGTTCATTTGTTCATTTGGTGACGCAGTGCTAAGATGGTTGTGATGCCTTAATGCATTAATATTGTTAAGAATAATGCTATCACTGTTTTGTTGCGCTGAATAAAACTGGACTTTTTCATCTAAAATTTTTTGCAGTAGCAAATGTTTGATTCCATTATGTCTAATCTTAATTTATTTGGGCCTTTTAACTTTTTTGATTTCTGGGATTTTAATAATGTGATAAAAATGATTTATAGTTGTTTGGATGTCAAATAGTGTGTATAATTCTGTTGATCTGTATCTGCTATGTTTCCATACATTATTTATGTATACATGCAAATACAGGTTTTTTTTTGTCTAATTCAGTTGCATGTGTTGTTTCCATGTGTTGTTTATTTGATCTATACCTGAACTACAGGGTGTAAGTAAAAGAGCGGTATGGTTTAGTGAATGAGGGGACAAAGGGACTCTGGGGATGATTACAGGAGAGAGGACCTCTCAATGTCACGGTGCAGGACTGACTCTCACTGTCTTCTCCCGATCTGCAGTCAGTGTGGCAAATATATTTTTTTCGGTGTGGTAGCGGAGGGAGTGATTGCATGCAAGGGAGCGCTGAGCAGGACCCAAGGAAATGCTTGGGTAGGGTCCAATTTTTTCACTATAAAATATATTGGCAACAGGGTCTAATGTTTATATATATGTATATATATGTATTGGCAGCAGGGGCTAATATTTATTTATATATTGGCAGCAGGGTCTAATATGTATATATTGACAGCATGGTTTAATATTTATATATATTGGCAGCAGGGGCTAATATTAATATATATCGGAAGCCGGGACTAATAATATATACCGGCAGCAGGGTCTAATATTAATATATATCAGCAGCAGGAGCTAATATTTATATATATCGGAAACAGGGGGTAATAAGTGCATATTATGTAGTTAAAAATGCACGTCTAACGTGTGTATATATATATATATAAATGCACGTCTAACGTGTGTATATATATATAGTGTACATGTACCATTTTATAATTGGCCCCCCTACTTTGGTCCCTGGCGCCCCATGTGCCCCCCCTAAATATGAAAGCTGGAGACGCCACTGGTGAAATGTATTGAAGCATGATCACTAAATGAATCAATATTGGATGAACGTAGCTGTAAAAGATGGTGATGTGAGAGAAATAGCATGTCTATTCGTGTATATCTATTGTGGACTGTGGAGAAATACGTATAGTCCCTATCATTGAGGTGTTGAGATCTCCAGACATCCACTAGCTGGGTCAGATGGAGAGCACGTCTCATAAACTGCAACCCTACTAGCTGATGGGGTTCTTACTTTTTAAAGAGGTTATCTGATAAAACACATGTATTAAGATACAACTAAAATAGAGATCAATACACATAAATCACATGAAGAAAAAAAAATTGTCCCTCCTTAACCTCCATCCGGACAAAGTATAGTTGTGTCCCTAGTGGTTGATAATTAGTCCTGCAGAGCTACAGGTAAATAGTGATGGGAAGTTCGGGTCATTAAAGTGAATCGGATCATTCACTGAAATGATCCAATTCTTCGGATCACTCAGTGTGACTCACAGGAGTTACTGTTTCCCAGTCCCTGTCACGTTCCACCCAGGCTGCGGAGCTGCATATCTGTCTTGCTTTAGTTTCTCTGCTTTGCTTCGATCCATTCCTGGATTTCCTTTTGCTTTGTTCTGATCTTCCATTCCTTGCTTCTGCTTCAGCTCTTTGCTTCAGCTCTGTTTCCTTGATAAGGTGTGCCCCACCTGTGTGTTCTGTTTGTCTCAGTCTTCAGTCTAAGGTATGTCTCGGTGCTGTGTGTTTGGTTTACATGTTTGGTTTGTTTTGTATCTCTGTCAGCAGGGATTAGTGTTAGGACCCACCGTCATTGGCAGGGCCGGCCCAAGGCAAAATGCCGCCTGGGGCAAATTTTAAAATGCCGCCCCCCTTATCTACCCTTCCTCCCCCTCCATTCCTGCCGCTCCCCCCATTATCTACCCTTCCTCTCCCTCCCTATTATCTACCCTTAACCCCCCCCCCTGTACTTACCTTTCAGCAGTCCTGCGGCGAGTCTACCTGTTTGGTCTCGGGACTCCCTGTTCGGTTTCTTCAACCACTGACGTGCTCTTCTCCCTCGAGATCTTCTCCTTGTCACGCGGTGATGGGCAACTGCTCTGCGTGAGCCCGCCCCCTTGAGCGTCACGGCGCATCTACATCTGTGTTAAAACCGGCGGCGGTAGCCGCATCGGATGACAAAAAAGCGACACTTGGGGCGGCAAAGTGCCGCCCCTTCAAAAGTGCCGCCTGGGGCTATTGCCCCAGTCTGCCCCATTATAGGGCCGGCCCTGGTCATTGGAGTACTTTGGCGTAGTGGTGGGCTAAGCATACTATGGCCATATCATGAGACGGAATCTCCAATAGTTATCAAATAGTCCTAGGCTAGTTCCTGTATTAATGTGTGTCAGTCTGATGTAACCTGTGGGGTGTCCTTACCTGTCCTGTCTGTATCCCCGGCAGAGGGATGTCCTGTCTTGTTCATGTCTCCTGCCTGCCTACTCTAGTGATGTCTCTGAAGGAAGAGAATCGTTCAAAGATTTGAATCTTACAGGGATCCGAATCTTACAGGGATTCGAATCATTCAGAGAATATCACCATACTTTTATAAATAAATACATTAATCATCATTTCCCCCAGGATTTAGATTCCCCCTTTACCTCTAACTGCACCTTAAGTTAACTTTATTAAATTAATTAAACTAACCCTCAGTTCTCAGCATTAAATTAACCCTTAACACCCCATCAATCATAACTACCCCTAAAATTAACCCTAAACACCCCATCAACCATAACTGCCCCTAAAATTAACCCTAAACACCCCATCAACCATAACTGCCCCTACAATTAACCCTAAACACCCCATTAACCATAACTGCCCCTAAATTAACCCTAAACACCCCATCAACCATAACTGCCCCTAAATTAACCCTAAGCACCCCATCAACCATAACTGCATAACCATGAATCCGGACATCACTACAGGTAAAGGCTCTTTCTTTTGAAAGAGTTTTTTTCCTAGCATGTTGTAATTTTTTTTTTTTTTTTTTTTTTTTTAGACAAGCACTTGATGACACAGTAGCAAGCAGTCGAGTTAGGTTGCCTGTGCCATGGACTGATAGCTACTTAATCTTTTAAGTGCTGGAGGTTGGGGCATGTTTTTGCTACAGTTATATTTTGGTGGCAATTCTAAACACAGATCATGCTATAACTTAGAGAACCTATATATATATTACAGCTCAAGACAAGTCAAGATACTCATAGATACCTAGTTAGTTACCTGAAAGAGAAAGTACAGATCTGCAATGCAAGCTACTACTGCCCTGGCCTCCTGCACAATCACTTCATGAGAGAGATTATGTTATCCCCTTTGTGGAAGAACACTGGTATTCTACATATGAGTCATATGTTGTTGACCTTAGGTCCTTACAGCTACCATCGGTTACAAATGGTTAAAAATAAATTAGAAACTGTCTATGTGGGAGTTTCGAGTAGTAAAACAGGAACCCATGATCCAAGCCAGATTTCATGTTTTACCTGATTATGCTTCAGTAAGGGATATGCCAAATATGCCCGTATAATCATAATAACTGCTCAATGTTGGGAATGTTTGCTATGCCTTAACCCCTTTCTCGGTGGGTATAAATATATGTGCCTGTACGCAATAAAATCAGAGATCTTATTATACATACACTCCTGTCGGTGTGTCTGATTTCTATCGAGACGCTCGATAAAGATTGTGACGGGAGGGACCTGTACCCCAACTGAGTACTCCCACCAAACGTTGCTTCCTCCTGCCGGAACAATGAACCCCTTCAGTGCCAGGGAGAACCAGCGTTGTAGATAAAAGGGGGGACGCCGCTGCACTGGAGCTGCGTTGGCTGCCATGGCTAGCCGAAGCTTAGCTACACAGCGTGGCTATTGTCCTGAAAAGGACAATAAAGAATCATAGAAGCCCACCCCAAGCATCAGACAACACTCATGTCGAGGTGAAAAAAGGGGCAAGACAAATATCACATGATCTAATTACCATGTCAGGAAGGAAGTCATTAGATCAAATCCTCCAACACAATATCCGGGGGAAGGACAGAATTACATGAAACATAAATAATTACATTAGTTGGGGACGTAGACATCCAATGATGATAGACATATACTTGGCTTGAGATAGACAATGGCTAGGACACAGAGATAACATAACAGGAGCTCACAGGATTAACAGCTACCTGTTGTGTAATTGATAATTAGGTATGCAGCAGTGACACCTAGTCATACCTACAAGGGGTCTTAAGACAAGGGCTAACTCACACAATAACAGGGGGAACACTTCACACTAATACAATCAACAATGCACCCAATGCAAAGACATTCAGTAGAAACTGACCCCCTGCGTCCACACACAGAAGTCTCTACAAGGTCTGGGCCCATAGTCAGTAGGGAGGAGGTTGGCTCTCTCCAGGGGCCCCAGTGATGGAGGGTTCCGTCACAAAGATATCTATATAATTTGGAACCCCAAGGTATAGAAGTACTCATAAATTCTCTGACACCTTCAATGATGCAACCTTGATGATGCAATAGTGGCATTGAAGGGGTTAATGCGTGTGTCTTCCTTCTTCATAGGCTTGTGGGGACCAAGTCACAATCAATGATGTGTCCATATGGAGCACCAGCATTGAAACAGATACAAATAATAAAATATAAATCTTCAATAGCAATGACAGAGGTGCAAATGTTCACACTGTTGATGATCAGATCACTCCTATTGGTCAGGAACGATCTGATCATTATGACAGCCACTGGATGACCTCTCCCATCAGTAACCTGTCAAAGAGAAAGCAAGAGGGAGGTCATCAAGTAAAAAAACACACTCATAGAAATAAATAATTTTATTATATTATATATTATAACATTTTTATTACAAAACTGATTCCTGATCACTAACTATTGACATTTTAGGTCACTATCAGGGGCGTACCTAGAGTATTTGGCACCTGGGGCAGATCCTGTATGCGGCAATCCCCCCCCCCCCAAAAAAAAAAAATGTTGGCAAGAATATTTATTTCACAAATTTGTAAACTGTATGTCAACTGGAAAAAACTAGAAATCTGAAAAAATAAATTAAGTTTAAATAAATATACATTTACTGAACAGATATGGTACAGCATAACTCCCATTACTATAAGCCAGACTTTGACGTGGTAGGCCTTTGCCCCTAAAACAGCCACTGCTGCCCCTGAAGAAGCCTGCTTGTGCCCCCTCTGCCCCTGAAACAGCCTGCCAGTGCCAACTCTGCCCCTGAAGAAGCTTGCTTGTGCCACATCTGCCCCTCTAAACAGCCTGCCTGTCCCATTTCTGCCCCTAAACACTCACTTTATTCATTTATTTATTCATTCACCTATTCTTCCGCAACCCCTTACCATACCTCCCAACATTTAAAAATGTGAAAGAGGGACACTTTTTTTTTTTTTAATCGCTCCCGCGGAACCAATACAAGCTATTTCACTTTACAATGTCACGCTTGCATCACCACTTAAAACACGCTTAATTTTTGTCAGCACAGTCATGCATATTAAAAATAATCAACACATTGAATCGAATTCCAATGAGGCTCAGCCAGACAAACTACTTCCATGATGCTGGCTGAGCATGATGGGAAGCACAGTTAACAGTAGATAAAGCTGCGCTTCCCACCATAACTAGGCATCGTGGGAGTTGTAATTCACAACTAACACCTGTCACATCATCTGCTGTTAACTACAGTTCACACGAGTAAGCTCGTTTGAGCAGGGCCCTCCTCACCTGTTGTCTCTGTAAGTCAATTTGTTATGTTACATACTACTTGTTATGTCCTGTCTACCCATTGTACAGCGCTACAAAATTTGATGGCGCTATATAAAACAACAGATAATAATAATAAAGAGGCTCAGCCAAACATACTGCTTCCATGATGCTGGCTGAGCATCATGAGAAGTGCAGTCAACAATAAAGCTGCAGATGCTAATGGTGAACTACAATTCCCATGATTCTCAGCCAGCCTGGTGTCCACCATAATGCTGGCTGAGTATCATTGAAAGAGTAGTGAACAGCAGCAGAGATATTTTTTTTTTTTAAATAACAAAAAAGGCTAATATTAGCCTCCCTTACACACTGCCTTTTCACACACCTGCCCATAAACACACATATACACATACACTGCCCTTATACACACACACACACACACACATATACACGCACACTGCCCTTACACACATATACACATACACTGCCCTTATACACACACACACACACACATATACACGCACACTGCCCTTACACACAAATACACATACACTGCCCTTACACACATATATACACTGCCCTTACACACACATATACACGTACACTGCCCTTACACACACCTGCCTTTACACACACATATACATGTGCACTGCCCTAACACACACACATATACACATTCATACATACACTGCCCTATCACCCATTTTCTCCCCATCTCGTACCTCTTCCTCCATCCTGTGGTTGATGCAGAGAACAGGGGTACGACGTCATACCCCGCACTCGGCATCAATTGCCCACGCGTAGTGATTAGGGAGCAGTAAAGCGAGGTCTGAAGTGACGGACCTCTCGCTCCCTAATCACTGGTACAGGGGCCAGCCGATAATCACTGGGGCGGCATAGACGTCTGCCTAACGCAGGCCTGCAGGTTCTTGCTTCCCCTGGGTGGAGAAAAAGTTTCCTCACACAGTGCGCAGGCGCCACTATTAAAAAAAAAAAAAGTTAATGGTTGGAGGAAACTGGACCTATATTTAAGGGAGAGGGGGGGAATTCCCCGGGGACATCATTAAAACTTAAATAATACAAAAGGGGTTGGCTGGGTTTTGAAATTACAAAAATCAATATAAACAGGGGTGTGGTGGCTGGGGCTAATACACATGGCAGTGGCTGCATCTGTCAGGGACTGGGTCCATACAGACGACTGTAATGACCCAGAGCGCCCAAAGATGGAGTTCAGGAGTTATTGCGCAGTAGCGGAGTTGGACAGGGCCTGGTGCAGGGTGACTGCACTCCTCCGAGTGGGCATCTAGGGAACAAGGAACACAAGGGATGGAGTGAGGAGCCAGGATCCTCAGACGCTTCTCCTTTAAGCAAGGATAGGATATATTAAACTGGTACATGGGGAGAGGAGAGAGGAACTGAGATCCTCAGATGATTCAGGGAAAAGAGGGCAAAGGTATATAAGAGACAGACAAACATAAATACAGGAACTAGCCTAGGACTATGTGATAACAATTGGAGATTCCGTCACATCATATGACCATAGTATGCTTAGCCCACCATTATGCCAAAGTCCTCCAATATTCGGTGGGTCCTAGCACTAAACCCTGCCTACTGAATTACAAATAAGCTAAAACTAAACATTGAACCAAGAAGGACATACCTTTAGACTGCAGACTGAGACAAACATAACAAATGGGTGGGGCACACCCTATAAAGGAAACAGAGCTGAAGCAAAGAACAAAACCAGAATCAAGGAATAGATGCACAGAACAGAGCATATGGAAATCCAGGAATTACAAAGGGTGATGTCACGTTTTACCCAGGCTGTGGAGCTGCATATCTCAATCTTGCTATAGTTTCTCTGTTTTGCTTCAATCCGTTCTTGGATTTCCTTATGCTCTGCTCTGATCTGCCATTCCTTGCTTCTAGTTCTGCTATTTGCTTCAGCTCCTGTTTCTTTTATAAGGTGTGCCCCACCCATGTGTTCTGTTTGTCTCAGTCTGCAGTCTAAAGGTATGTCTCATTGCTATGTGTTGGGATTTCATGTTTGGTTTGTTTCGTACCTCTGTAATCAGGGATTAGCATTAGGACCCACCGTCATTGGAGTACTTTGGCGTAGTGGTGGGCTAAGCATACTATGGCCATAAGATGTGACGGAATCTCCAATAGTTATCAAATAGACCTAGGCTAGTTCCTGTATGTATGTGTGTCAGTCTGTGATGTAACCTGTGGGGTGTCCTCACCCGTCGCGTCCTGTCGTGTATCCCCGGTAGAGGTGTGTCCTGTCCTGTTCATGTATGATCTTGAGTATTCCTTGTCTTGTTCCATATAGTGCCCTGCATCATGTATATCTTGTCTGTTATGTTTCTTGCCTGGTCTCCCTATCCCATGCTCGCTATGTTTCAGCTATTACTTTGCTTGGCTTCCACACTCCCAGCCTGCAGCATCCCACACATGAGTCTAGTGCTATGTCTCATGCCTGTTCCAGGGTGCCTGCAGGATTTATCTTCGTTCTGGACTACATCCGCTGCTATATTTGGCTGCACAACCCTAGATGCTCAACACCCGGGTGAGTGCAGTCGCCCTGCACCATACCCTGTCCTGTGACTCCGCTACTGCATACCGAACTCCTGAACTCAATCTTTGGGCACGCTGGGTCATTACAGTCGTCTGTATGGACCCAGTTCCTGACAGGTGAAATATAGCGGGAAAAATCAGAGACCCTGACAGCATCAATAAACAAAAGGGTGTTTGAGCATCACATAAATTAATACTAAAGGGGAGGGCATAACATTAACCACTATAAAAGGGTGGAGGCATCAATACACAAGGGAGGAGGGTTGGCTGAGGGCAACACATAAATCAATGCACATGGCTGTGGTGGCAAAAATGCACAAAGGGGGGCAATACACAAGGTTGTGGGGCAGAACACATTAATCAATACTAAAGGGGGGCCTGACAGGGGCATTAACCCCCCCAAGGGGCAAAAATATAAAAGGGGGGGGTTAATGATAAAGCAGTGACAAATACAATGACAATACAATGACACAGGCATATTCATGGCCACAAAAAGCCAAGTGGAAAACACTAATATATTACCGTATTTGCTCGATTATAAGACGACCCCCCAAAATCTGAATATTAATTTAGGAAAAAAAGAAAAAGCCTGAATATAAGACGACCCTATAGGAAAAAAGTTTTACAAGTAAATGTTAATTCATGTAAACTATTACATTTTTTAATAAAAGCTATGATTGAGAAAAATATTTTTTTGTTTTTATTTCCTTGTATTTTCCAACCTGCCCCCCAGTTACGCACATCTGCCCCCAGGCTTGCCACTCCAATATGGCACTGTGGCCCATGATTTGCCTTTTAACCCTCTATATGCCACTGTGCCCCATGGTATGCCTTTTAACCCCCTATGTGCCACTCTGCCTCCAGAAATGCCTTATACCCCTATATGCCACTCTGGCATTTAAGGGGTTAAAAGGCATATTATGGGGCAGAGTGGCATATAGGGAGGTATAAGGCATTTCAGGAGGCAGAGTGGCGTTCAGGGGGTTAAAAGGCATTTCATAGAGCACTCTGCCTCCAGAAATGCCCTATGCCCCCATTTAACACCCCCCCACACACACACACTTACCGGGGCTTCCAATTTCCTGCTGTATACCGGGGCAGCAGTCTTCCTTCTGTCTCCCCCCCCCATTTAACACTCCACCCCACCCCACACACTTACCGGTGCTTCCAATTTCCTGCTGTATACCGGGGCAGCGGGCTGACGTCCACGCGATCCGCGTAGACAACCCCCGCTGCTAGCCACACCTCCTTCCGGCTGCAGCGTAAGTTGTCTACGCAGATCGCGTGGACGTCAACCCTCTGCCCCGGTATACAGCAGGAAATTGGAAGCACCTGTAAGTGTGTGTGGGGTGGGGAGTGTTAAATCGGGGGGGGAGGGGACAGAAGGATCCAGGTCCCCTGCAGCGGTGCGGGGGATCTGGATCTTAGTCTCATAGTCAGACCTCTATTTGAGGTCTGATTATAAGACGACCCCGATTAGAAGATGAGGGGTATTTTTCAGAGCATTTGCTCTGAAAAAAACCTTGTCTTATAATCGAGCAAATACGGTATATAGAAAATTTGGTGTGTCACATAAGAAAATATTAAATTATCTGCATAACTTAAATGCCCATGACATTTGGTTCAAGTCTTTTTTAGGTAAATAATAGTTTATTGCATTTTAAGGTACAATTAACATAGGTACAATGGGAAGGAACAGAAGAGAAAAGGAGCCATATCGGTTATGACTAAAACGCAGGAACATAAGGATCAAGTCTTCTTTATGTGAAAATTTAAGATCTGTTATTTTTGTTGTTGAAAATAAAACTTTGTTAGTTTAAAAAAAATTCCTGGCTCCCAACTTTTTTAGCTGGCTCCTAGATTCAAGCCCTGAGTTAAGGTAATAACCTACACATTTTTTCTTCCGGAAACACATGCATGCCTACGATTTAGCACCATTAAACATGTGCCTGGTCCTTACCTCTAATGAGGTAAATAAACTGGCATATTGTATGCACTAAAATGTATTATGGCCATATGTTCATGGTGCAGATACCATAAAACCCATGTTTTTCTTGCCTACACCAAAATGGGGTTTGTCCAAAAAGTGCGTGATAGACGTGCCACCCACCTAGGTTTATGGCAATTTGATAATTACTAAAAAATACTAACATTTTAAATACCATGGGGTGTCTGGGTTTCAAAAATATATGTAAATTGCATTGGCCGGCTTCAAAGATACCTGAAATATCACATGGGGGAAGAATGACCAGATTTGGAAAAAATGGTTTAGAAATAGCAAAGCGCTACCTGTACTTATTGTCCCATGTAGAGAAAAGCAAAAAAAAAACAAAATTGGGTATTTCTAAACTCAGGACAAATAGTAAAATCTAGAAGTTTTTTTCAATAACTTTTATAGATGAGTAAAATATATAAAAAAGTCATTTTTGTCAAAAATTTTCACCATATTTTATACTTTTTTTATAGTAAATAATATGATACAATCAAAACAATGACATCTAAAGAAAGTCCTTCTTGTCCTGGAAAAAAAAAACCAATATATAACTTGTGTGGGTTCAGTAAACGGGAAAGAATAAAATTACAACTAAACACCAGCAGCGCAGAAATGTAAAAACAGCCATTGTCACGAAGGGTACAAAAAATAAAATCAGCCATTGTCACGAAGGGGTTAAAGCACTTGTTCCACTACCTTTTATATAGCTCACCCTTCTCGCCTTATCTAATTCTAGTGCTTCGCTCCACTGTAACTTGCATTAGGTCGTAATCCATATTCAGCACTGCACTCAACCTCCATTCCACCCCCCTCCAATCAGTGTCTCCTCCCCCTACTCTCTTTGTTGCAGGGTGTGGGTATAGCTGCAGAAAGGGGCTCGGATCAGCATCCTGTTTCCCTCGATCACCAGATAGACAGGTGGGTACTAGAGGGTGTGAATGAAACCTTTAGGAGTTGGGGGCAGTATATGTACGATGCAGCCTCAGTGACACATCACCCATCGTTCTCCTGCACTGGTGGAGAAGCTGACATAGATTGTACCTCTATTGTTCTCCTCCGTCCTCACTGCCATGACATCTCTGAAAGGGTGATATGTGCATGCATGCTAAATGAGAACTAATAGGCAGGGAATCGGATAAATCCCTGTGAAAACATTCATCCTACAGTAATGATTGCATCAATAGTGATGGTAGAAATGTGTTTTAGGAAACAAATGAAGGTAGATGTGAATGTGCTTAAAAAAGGGCATCTTGTATATGCACAACACAATCAGGCAATAGAAATAGCAATGTAATTTCCAACAAATGTATTACAATGAAAAATGTCAGAAGCATGTATGGTTGCCATGTATTATGTATATCTTATTTGTATATTATATAGGGTACTGTATTTATATTTATATATTAATGCACACTCTTTTTTGGTGTGAATTGTGCTTATTTATGTCTCTCTGATTTCTTAAGGGTATACAGCATCTGGACAGTAGTACCAGTGGTAGCTACTAAATGTGCATACATTAGTGATGCTCACTATTTCTACAAGCAGAAAACTCAATGCATGCAACTCTAAGAGGAAAGATAAGCAGTATATGCCAGTGTAGGTTCAATTTAGGTGGATTACATTTATACTTGATACCACTGTTCACGCCCTGGTTATATGAAAGTGATTTGGATTTTAATGTATCAATATATATGGCCTTATGGTGTTCTTTGTGTACAAGCAATATAGGCCACAGTTTATATATGTGATGCAAGTCACATATATATGTGTGTGATGCAAGTCAATTGCCTATATGTGGATGGTCCTGAGCATTTTAAAGCTGTGTGAAATTGGAGTGTAGCATAAAAATCAGTGGGGAACTAAGATAATAAAAGACCCCTCCCCATTGTTTATTGTTATAAAAAACAGCTCTTGCATTCCCATACATTTCAAAATGTTACCTGATAAGTATCAATAGCTCAACTGCTGACCAGCAGCTCAACAGTGTTCTACTTAACAGGAAAAAATGCAACCCCATCCTGGTACCGTATGGTAGAGGACTGCATTGGGAGGTGGGTCCTGCGGGACCCGTCAAAATACTTGCGGGCGCGGGCAGTCTTGCTGGTGCTGCAGGCGGGAGCGGGGGGTCAGGCACTGTACCCCAGGGTCCCGCAAGGCTGCCTTCTCGTTGCTCCCTTACAGTGTCTCCTCTCTTGCTCCGCCCAGGAACAAAACGGAGTCACTTGATGTGACGTCACTTCCCGTGACGCTGCCTTGTTCCTGGGCGGAGCAAGAGAAGAGACGCTGTGAGGGAGCAGCAAGAAGGCAGCCTTGCGGGACTGCGCGGGAACTCTGCAGTTCAGGTAAGGAGGTGGGCGTGATTGGACACAAATGTGACGGGAGCGGGCGAGATTGGCCACAAATGTGGCGGGAGCAGGCGGGAGTAGAACACCCACATTGCGGGAGCAGGCAAAAAATCAGCGCGAGCGGGATTAAAAAAGCCGTCCCGCGCAGGGCTCTACCGTATGGAACCCTCTTCTGCATTGTACTTTCTGTTACTGTAGACAGTGTTGGTATCACATTCATCACTGTCATTTTTTGTTCTGCTGACAGGTTTGAGAAGCATACCACATTAAAATGTATGTAGGCAGCTAAATCATGTTCTTGAAGACCATGTTCTTCTGATGTGACTGCCTAGGTTGCTTTACCTTGTAATTTATGCAAGCTCTAGGTCAGTGATGGCGAACGCGTGGCACGCGTGCCGCTGTTGGCACGCAGAGCCATCTCTGTGGGCACGCCGTGACTACAGTCATACACTGTAGTAGGGCTGCAACTAACGATTATTTTAATAATCGATTAGTTGGCCGATTATTTTGTCGATTAATCGGATAAAAAAATACATTATTTTAAATTGAAGAAAAATTGCAATAAAAAACGTACAATTTACACTTTCATCTCTTTATTGCAATGGCCTCTCTCTATTCACCTTCTTATTTTACTGCCATAATAATAAAAGCTACAAGAACCCAAACACGGTGTTTCTCAAACTAGGTTTTAATAAAAGTTATTAGTAAATATTAATTCATATGTTAACTATTTTTCATATTTAATAAAAACTGAGAAAAAAGCCTTGTTTAAATTTTTTTATTTACCAAACTGCCCCCAGTTATGCACATCTGACCCCCAGCTTGCCACTCTGCCCCCCATAAATGCCTTCTACCTCTTATATGCCAGATTCCACTGTGCCCCCTGATATGCCACTGTGCCCCCTGATATGCCTTATACTCCTTATATGCCAGTGATATGCAACTGAGCCCCCTGATATACCTTTTACCCCCAGATTTGTTTTATGCCCCCCTGATATGCCTAATATCGAAATGCCTTATACCCCCTATATGCCACTGAGCCACCTGATATACCTTTTACCCCCAGATATGTTTATGCCCCCCTGATATGCCTAATATCCATATGCCTTATACCCCCTATATGCCCTAAAAATTCATAATACCCCCCATATACCACTATAACTCACCCATACACCACTCTGGCTCCTCTCCCTCCCATACACCACTCTGGCTCCTCCCCCTCCCATACACCACTCTGGCTCCTCCCCCCTCTCATACTCCACTCTGCCTCCTCCCCCCCTCCCATACACCACTCTGCCTCCTCCCCCGCCCATACATCACTTTGGCTCCTCCCCCTCCCATACTCCACTCTGCCTCCTCCCATACACCACTCTGGCTCCTCCCCCTCCCATACTCCACTCTGGCTCCTCCCATTCTCCACTCTGCCTCCTCCCCCTCCCATACATCACGTTGGCTCCTCCCCCTCCCATACATCACTTCGCCTCCTCCCCCCTCCCATACTCCACTCTGCCTCCTCCCCCCTCCCATACTCCACTCTGCCTCCTGTGAACCACCGTTTTTGACAAGACACCAGGGAGCCGGGTAGAGAGGCAGAGTGGCGTATGAGAGGGGGAGGAGCCAGAGTGGTGTATTGGAGGGTGGCTCCCATACACCCCTCTGACTCCTCCCCCCTCCCATACACCGCTCTGCCTCTCTACCTGGCTCCGTTACTGAAGGCACTTTCACTGCAGCTTCATAGAAGCCACAGTGTAAGTGAAGGGCAGTAACGGAGTCTGTCTGTGCGATGCTGACCCTCACCGGATGACAGAGAGGATGATTCTCTGTCAGCCGGTGGGGGTCTGCATCGCACAGACAGATTCCGTTACTCACCTTCACTTACACTGAGGCTTCTATGAAGCTGCAGGGAAAGTGCCTGTCAGTAACGGTGCCGCGTAGAGAGGCAGAGTGATGTATGGGAGGGGGGAGGAGGCAGATGGGAGGGGGAGAGAGACGGAAGTGAGAGACCGGCCGACAGTGAGGGGAATCCAGGTCCCCTGCAGCGTAGCGGGGGATCTGGATTCCGGTGTTATAATCCGATCTCTGTTTGAGGTCGGATTATATAAGGAGAGGAGTTTTTCTGAGCATTTGCTCTGAAAAAAACCTCTTTTTATAATCGATAAAAATCGATCCGATTAATCGATAATGAAAATCGTTGACAACGATTTTCATTATCGATTATTATCGATTTTATCGATTAGTTGTTTCAGCCCTGCACTGTAGTCATGGCGTCGGCTCCCGCGGACTACATCTCCCACAGTTCTGTGGGGAGAACCCTCCCCAGCAGTAGCGTACCTAGCGGGGGGCGGGGTCCGAACCGGGTGCCGCTCATCAGGGGGGTGCAAACTTGCCGGCACCCCTCCAGAGACGGACAGCAATGTCCGCCGCTGGAGGAGAAGGCTCGCAAGGGAGCGGTATCGGAGGTCTTTAACAGACCTCCGGCTCCCTTGAGTGATTTTAAGCCGGTGGACTGATAAAGACCTCCGATACCGCTCCCTCGCGATCTGCGCGGCAACTGCTGCTGTGCGCCGGGGTTTGTTGTCAGATCCCGGCGCACAACACTGAAGCCGCGCCCACCGCCGTCTGTGCCCTCTGAACCAGGAAAAAGACAGAAGAAGAGGAGCGAAGAGAAAGAAAAGGAGCTGACTGCTGTTAGAAGAAAAGAGGAAAGGTAGGAAATCATTCAGTTAGAGTGACGTGAGAGTGGATTGATATGTGTGGAATCTGTGGATTGGTATGTGTGGATTGGTATGTGTGGATTGGTAAGTGTGAAATCTGTGGATTGGTATGTGTGGATTGGTATGTGTGGATTGGTATGTGTAGAATCTGTGGATTGGTATGTGTGGATTGGTAAATGTGAAATCTGTGGATTGGTAAATGTGGATTGGTATGTGTGGAATCTGTGGATTGGTATGTGTGGATTGGTAAGTGTGAAATTTGTGGATTGGTAAATGTGGATTGGTATGTGTGGATTGGTATGTGTGGAATCTGTGGATTGGTATGTGTGGAATCTGTGGATTGGTATGTGTGGATTGGTAAATGTGAAATCTGTGGATTGGTAAATGTGGATTGGTATGTGTGGATTGGTATGTGTGGAATCTGTGGATTGGTATGTGTGGATTAGTATGTGTGGATTGGTAAGTGTGAAATCTGTGGATTGGTATGTGTGGAATCTGTGGATTGGTATGTGTGGAATCTGTGGATTGGTATGTGTGGAATCTGTGGATTGGTATATGTGGAATCTGTGGATTGGTATGTGTGGATTGGTAAATGTGAAATATGTGGATTGGTATGTGTGGATTGGTAAATGTGAAATATGTGGATTGGTATGTGTGGATTGGTAAATGTGAAATATGTGGATTGGTATGTGTGGAACGTCCTCCCAGAGAATCTTGCTCCCGCGCGCCCTACAGTGCGAGGGGAGAGGGGAAGAGAGAGAGATGCAATGCTCTGCCCATACTATGCAGTGCTGTGCAATACTCTGCCCATGCTGGGCAATACTCTGCCCATACAATGCAATACTCTGCAGTATTCTGCCCATACTCTGCAGTATTCTGCCCATACTCTGCAGTATTCTGCCCATACTCTGCAGTATTCTGCCCATACTCTGCAGTATTCTGCCAAATGTGATGCCAGAAATAGACTAACAGATGAACTCAGTGCTGTATGTGTTGCTCTTAAACTAACAGAGTATGAGCCAAGGTTTGACAAGTTATCAGCATGCATACAACAGCAAAAATCACATTAATTGTGCCCACAAAAGGCGTCTTTAAAAAAATATATGCACGTGTACAGTTGTTTGGTTTTTTTCAATAAAAAAAATGTTTAATGGAAAGCTCTGTTATTGTGTTTTACTTTTTAAACAAAAGCTGTTAATTAGTTTGAACAACTGTACGAATTGTTTTTTCTAAACTAAAACCTCGTTATTCAGGTTTAATTGCAGTGTTGGCACTTTGAAAAAAATAAGTCGTTTTGGTTTGCAGTTTGGGCACTTGGGCTCAAAAAGTTTTGCCATCACTGCTCTAGGATGGCATTAAAATAAATGCTAAGTTCTAAATAACGGTGTAGAGGGACGCCTCACAACCAATACAGTCTAACTGAAAAGGCATGGTTGTGTTAGCCTTCACAACTATCTTTCAACCCCCCCTGGCAACTCTCGCTTTAGAGTAATCCTTCTTACATTAGAGCATAAAACTTACCAATCCGCTTAAATATATCTTTTGCATTTCAATTTTTGTACATAAACATGCAGCTTATGTCCCCAAAGTTTCAGTAAGGTCTTACCTATTGTCCGGTAAACTGGAGTACACTTCCTTGAAGCTTTAGCGTAAAAGAAATGAATTGATAAAAGAGATTAATTGTCTGTCCTATGCTATTTCCCAAATTCACTGTGTCTGATTTGATCAAATATCTGTTTCTCCCAAGTAAGTAAATAATCATGTATATTAAGTAGGGCTGAAACAACTAATCGATAAAATCGATAATAATCGATTATGAAAATCGTTGGCAACGAATTTCATCATCGATTAATCGTATCGATTTTTATCGATTATAAACTCCTCTCCTTATAATATAAACTCCTCTCCTTATAATAATCCGATCTCAAACAGAGATCGGATTATAACACCGGAATCCAGATCCCCCGCAACGCTGCAGGGGACCTGGATTCTCCTCACTGTCGGCCGGTCTCTCACTTCCGTCTCTCTCCCCCCTGCCATACACCCCTCTGACCCCTCCCCCTCCCATACATCACTCTGCCTCTTTCCTGGCTCCATTACTGACAAGGACTTTCACTGCAGCTTCATAGAAGCCACAGTGTAAGTGAAGGGCAGTAACGGAGGCTGTCTGTGCGATGCTGACAGAGAATCATCCTCTCTGTCAGCTGGTGGGGGTCTGCATCGCACAGACAGCCTCCGTTACTGTCAGTAACGGAGCCGGGTAGAGAGGCAGAGCGGTGTATGGGAGGGGGGAGGAGTCAGAAGGGTGTATGGGAACCACCCTCCCATACACCACTGTGGCTCCTCCTACTCCCATACGCCACTCTGCTTCTCTACCCGGCTCCCTGGTGTCTAGTGAAGATCCGTTGCTGACAGGAGGCAGAGTGGAGTATGGGAGGGGGAGGAGGCAGAGTGGAGTATGGGAGGGGGAGGAGGCAGAGTGGAGTATGGGAGGGGGAGGAGCCAGAGTGGTGTATGGGAGGGGGAGGAGCCAGAGTGGTGTATGGGTGAGTTATAGTGGTGTATGGGGGGTATTATGAATTTCAGGGCATATAGGGGGTATAAGGCATATCGATATTAGGCATATCAGGAGGTCATAAAACATCTGGGGGTAAAAGGTATATCAGGGGGCTCAGTTGCATATCACTGGTATATAAGGAGTATAAGGCATATCAGGGGCACAGTGGCATATCAGTTTGAGAAACACCGTGTTTGGGTTCTTGTAGCTTTTATTACCGTATTTGCTCGATTATAAGACGACCCTGATTATAAGACGACCCCCCAAAATCTGAATATTAACTTAGAAAAAAAGAAAAAGCCTGAATATAAGACGACCCCAAAGGAAAAAAGTTTTACCAGTAAATGTTAATTCATGTAAACTATTTTTTTTAATAAAAGCTATGATTGAGAAAAATATTTTTTTTGTTTTTATTTCTTGTATTTTCCAACCTGTCCCCCAGTTACGCACATCTGCCCCCAGGCTTGCCACTCCAATATGGCACTGCGGCCCATGATATGCCTTTTAACCCTCTATATGCCACTGTGCCCCATGGTATGCCTTTTGACCCCCTATGTGCCACTCTGCCTCCAGAAATGCCTTATACCCCTATATCCCATTCTGGCATTTAGGGGGTTAAAAGGCATATTATGGGGCAGAGTGGCATATAGGGAGGGATAAGGCATTTCAGGAGGCAGAGTGCTCTATTAAATGCCCCCTTAACGCCACTCCAGAAATGCCCTATGCCCCATTTAACACGCACACACACCCTATACCCCCATTTAACTAACACACACACCCACTCTCTCTCTCTCTCTCCCCCTCCCCCTCCCTCTCTCTCTCTCCCTCCCTCTCTCTCTCCCCCCCCTTCCCCCGCTCTCCCCCCTCTCTTACCGGTGCTTCCAGCCGGGGCAGCGGGTTGACGTCGCCTTCTGCTGCAGCCGGAAGGAGGTGTGGCTAGCAGCGGAGGTTTGTATGCGTCCGTCACGTATACTTTCCCCGGCTGTCAGAGATCAGAGTTCCCCGCACCGGAGCAGGGAACTCTGATCTCTGACAGTCGGGGAAGGTCTATGCGACGGACGCAGACAACCCCCGCTGCTAGCCACACCTCCTTCCGGCTGCAGCGGACGTTGTCTACGCGGATCGCGTAGACGTCAACCCGCTGCCCCGGCAACACAGCAGGAAGCACCGGTAAGTGTGTGTATGATGGGGGGGGGTCGGGTGAGACAGGAGGATCCAGGTCCCCTGCAGCGGTGCGGGGGATCTGGATCTTAGTCTCCTAATCAGACCTCTATTTGAGGTCTGATTAGAAGACGACCCCGATTAGAAGACCAGGGGTATTTTTCAGAGCATTTGCTCTGAAAAAAACCTCGTCTTATAATCGAGCAAATATGGTATTATGTCAGTAAAATAAGAAGGTGAATATAGAGAGGCCATTGCAATAAAGAGATGAAAGTGTAAATTGTACGTTTTTTATTACATTATTTTAAATTTAAAAAAATTGCATTTTTTTATCCGATTAATCGAAAAAATAATCGGCCAACTAATCGATTATTAAAATAATCGTTAGTTGCAGCCCTAATGTTAAGGGCGACACAAGAATATAATCAAGATGAAAATCCTATGCGTATGAGGGTGTTTCCAAAATCATAAGTAAATTAACCCAATTAATGACCAATGATCACAGGAACAAACATATAGTTAAGCATCAATAATGTGGCTGACATGTCATGGGGTTACACGAGCTTAGAAAGCAGTTAACAATCACTTTTTTGCCCAGATGATGTTGCTGCTTTGCCATTGAGGCATTCAAGCAACACCAAAAATGGCAGCGCCCTGCCACTGGAAAGAGCTTAGGAAGCTTCCTTCTCTTAGCTGGCATTGAAGCAGTTTAGCAGCACCAGCTGAGCAAAGGTTGCTTTCTAAATGCCATTTCTAGCGCCAGGGAGTTGTCTTTTTCAAAACACATGCTGGCTTTGAATATGGCACTGCTCTCCTCCTGGTCCGAGCTTTAGAAACGATCAATGATCATTTCCGTTGCTGAGGGTGTGTTGCTGTCTGTTGTCTAGTGTTAAAAATATATGGTTAAATTGAATTATCTGGCTTCAAAGATGTCCCAAATAGGACATGGGCACAGGATGACCAGATGGCAAACTTCCATCTGCTTGTCACTCTGCCCCCATATATGCCTTATACCTCCTATATGCCAGAGATTCCACTGTGCCCCCTGATATGCCACTGTGCCCCCGATATGCCTTATACTCCTTATATGCCAGTGATATGCAACTGAGCCCCATGATATACCTTTTACCCCCAGATATGTCTTATGCCCCCTATAACTTCCAATATGCCACTGGCCCCCATTTATGCCTTATACCTCCCTATTTGCCACTGTGCACCCTGATATGCCACTCCGCCCCCATAAATGCCCTGCACCACCCTGAAATTCATTATACTCCCTGATTCACCACTCTGCCTCACCCAGATATGCCACTCTGAAATTCATTATACCCCCATACACCACTCTACCTCCCCTATACACACTCTAACTCCCCCAGATATGCCATTCTGCCTCCCTGAAATTCATTACACCCCCATACACCACTCTGCTACCCTGAAATTCATTATACCCCCCACACACCACTATAACTCACCCATACACCACTCTGCCTCCTCCCCCCTCCCATACACCACTCTGGCTCCTCCCCCCTCCCATACACCACTCTGCTTCCTCCCCCTCCCATACTCCACTCTGCCTCCTCCCCCCTCCCATACACCACTCTGGCTCCTCCCCCTCCCATACACCACTTTGCCTCCTCCCCCTCCCATACACCACTCTGGCTCCTCCCCCTCCCATACACCACTCTGCATCCTCCCATACACCACTCTGGCTCCTCCCCCTCCCATACACCACTTTGCCTCCTCCCCCTTCCCATACACCACTCTGGCTCCTCCCCCTCCCATACACCACTTTGCCTCCTCCCCCTCCCATACACCACTTTACCTCCTCCCCCCTCCCATACACCACTCTGGCTCCTCCCCCTCCCATACACCACTTTGCCTCCTCCCCCTCCCATACACCACTTTGCCTTCTCCCCCTCCCATACACCACTCTGCCTCCTTCCCCCTCCCATACTCCACTCTGCCTCCTCCCCCCCTCCCATACACCACTCTGCCTCCTGTCAGCAACAGAGGTTCACAAGATACCAGGGAGCCTGGTAGAGAGGCAGAGTGGCGTATGGGAGGGGGAGGAGCCAGAGTGGTGTATGGGAGGGTGGCTCCCATACACCTCTGACTCCCCCCCCCTCCCATACACCACTCTGCCTCTCTCCCGACTCCCTGGTATTTTGTGAACCTCTGTTGCTGACAGGCACTTTCACTGCAGCTTCATAGAAGCCTCAGCGTAAGTGAAGGGCAGTAAAGGAGGCTGTCTGTGCGATGCAGACCCCCACCACTTGACAGAGAGGATTATCCTCTGCAGGAGACCTTGATTCTCTGTCAGCTGGTGGGGGTCTGCGCGATGTGCACAGACAGCCTCCGTTATTGCCCTTCACTTACGCTGAGGCTTCTATGAAGCTGCAGTGAAAGTGCCTGTCAGCAACGGAGGTTCACAAAATACCAGGGAGTCGGGAGAGAGGCAGAGCAGTGTATGGGAGGGGGGAGGAGTCAGAGGGGTGTATAGGAGGGGGGAGAGAGATGGAAGTGAGAGACCGGCCGACACTGAGGGGAATCCAGGTCCCCTGCAGCGTTGCGGGGGATCTGGATTCTAGTGTTATAATCCGATCTCTGTTTGAGGTCGGATTATATAAAGAGAGGAGTTTTTCAGAGCATTTGCTCTGAAAAAACCTCTTTTTATAATCGATAAAAATCGATTCGACTAATCGATAATGAAAATTGTTGTCAATGATTTTAATTATCGATTATTATCGATTTTATCGATTAGTTGTTTCAGCCCTGATTGTGTCTGTGAACGAGTCTGCAAATCTATGAGTGCACTATGGCATATCAGGGAGGTATACGGCATACCTGGGGAGGACGGATTGACATATCATGGGGTATAAGGCATACTGGGGTATATAAGGCATATGTGGGGAGGGCAGTGTGGCAAGCCTGGGCTCAAATGTGCATAACTGGGGGGCAGGTTGGGAAATAAAAACAAGAAATGCATTTTTATCAAAGTTTTTTTATTCTGTCGTTTGTTTTTAACATCCTACGTTACTTTATTAAATTATTTTAAATAAATTAAAAATTTAAATTTTTTTATCCGATTCATCGATTAATCGAAAAAATAATTGGCCAACTAATCGATTATGAAAACAATCGTTAGTTGCAGCCCTAGACATATACAAGGAGCTGTAAATTCATACAATAAAATTGTAACTGTGTTCTACAAGAATGAAAGATAATATAAAAACAGGGTACTTAGCTTTTTAACCCTTCTATTCATTCATCGGAACACATATGTGGTAGCTTCCCCAATGACTCTTCCTTGAAAAAGCCCCTTACAACAGATATATGGAAAAACAGAACAAATTCTGGGGATACAGCTTTAAAAGTACTCTGTAAAAAGAATAAAAACCACAAATGGTGCAATAACGTTTAAAAGGTTTAAGACAGCCCCCACTAGTTGTGCCACACTCACAAGATTGTAGTAGATACTGCACCTTTAATCTTAGGAATCCTGGAGGTTTGCTGGAACTTTTAAAACCACCTCAAAGTTTTAAAAACCGGTCATCTGCTGGATACAAACGAACGGCAGACAGGGTATCTTCCAAAAGTTCTTTATTTACAATAGCCCATTAAAAACACTTAATGCTTTAAGAAACTAAGTCCAACGCATTTCGTCATATACTGACTTCATCAGGGACTAGTTATAATGCATCAAGAAACATAAGCTGACAAAAAATAAAAGTTCTAGAAAACCTCCAGGATTCCTAAGATACAGGTTATCTTAAAGGCGCAGTACCTACTACAATCTTGTGAGTGTGGCACAACTAGTGGGGGCTGTTTTAAACCTTTTAAACGTTATTGCACCATTTGTGGTTTTTATTCTTTTTACAGAGTACTTTTAAAGCTGTAAATTCATACCTGAAGTAAAAAAAAAATATTACTACCACAACAGGGGCAGTAAAGGGATTAACAATACAAAAGGATACAGACGCCACTAAAATAAGGAATACACATTGTCTCGATTAGATTAGTGTGCTGTGTGCAAACGGTTAGGAAATAAGGAAATAATAAAATACATTTTTATTAATAATACACAAAAGGATAACATTAACTGAAGGGTAGGGTGACTGTAGGAACCGTCACAGTCCCAAAATGCAGGAACCCCAAATCTGTTTCCGAGCTCCACAGTCTTTAGAGTCTCTTGGATAACGTGTCACTCCTTACCAGGGCCCATAGTCTGTAGTAAGGAGGCTTCTGTGACACAGCTGAAGTGTACAAAACTAAAAAATAGCCTGGTCCTTAAGGGGTTAATGTATTTTGCTTTAGTTTTGTGGGCATTTTTATACCCATCATTGTAAAAACTCCTCCTTAACCCCTTTGTGACAATGGCTGATTTTAACACTTCTACGGTGCTTGTGTTTACCTGTAATTTAATTATTTCCCATTTACTGAACCCACACAAGTTATATATTGTTTTTTCAAGACAAGAAGGGCTTTCTTTAGAACTTTTATTATATCATTTACTATAAAACAAAGTATATAATATGGTAAACAATTTAGAAAAAATGACTTTTTCTGACATTTACTTGAACAATATTTTCCTCATCTATAAAAACTAATGAATAAAACCTGCTAAATAGATTTTACTATTCGTCCTGAGTTTAGAAACACCCAATGTTTTCTTGTTTTTTTTAAAAAAAAATTCTGCTTGTTATGACGCAATTTGGTTATTTTGCCCCATGTGCTTTTTCAGGTATCTTTGAAGCCGGCCAATGCAATTTACCCCATCAAACCATATATTTTTGAAGACTAGACACGCCAATGTATATCACATGCTAGTATTTCCATACACTAATTCTACTACCAGTCTTTGTCAAACTTTGTGGTAGTAATTTTTTTTTGCTTTTTTCACACATTTTAATTCAGGTATGAATTTACAGGTCCTGGTATATGCCACTGTCACACAACACCCCAATATGTGTTCAGTAACATCTCCTGAGTACGGTGATTCCACCGATGGGTTTGTCTGGCTGTTTGGGGGCAAAAGGGCCACATTTGGGGCATGCACATTTTTCAAAGTTGCACTTTGACATTTTTGTGATCCTGTGCCCATGCCCTATTTGGTACATATTTGAGCCTGGCCAATTTAATGCTAGACACCCCAGGGTATTTCAAATGCTGGTATTTAACCATCCTTTGCCAAAAAGTATTTTTTTGAGTATATTTTTCCCACACATGTTGTACTTTAGGTATACATTTACAGCTCCTGTCACACACCCCAATATGTGTTCAGCAACATCTCCTGAGTACATTGATGTTGGGTTGTTTGGGGGCTAAAAGGCCACATATGGGACGTGTGCACTTTTCAAATTGGAAATGTGACATGTGGTCATCCTGCCCCCTGTGTTAATTGGGACATTGTTGAACCCGGCCAATTCAATTTACCCCATCAAATCATACATTTTTTTAAAAGTAGACACCCCATGGGCATTTAACATGCCAGTATTTTAACTCTTTCCATGCGAGAATTGTTTGAATTTGTTATTTAATTTTTTTAAATTTTTTGGAACTGGATCGTTGATCGCCTCTTAAACACTTTCAAAACGGGCATTACAGCAACACCGTTTGGGTGAAGAAAGCAAACGTAGTTTAACACCATGGCAGTCCGGGCACATCAATTGTCATTAACTGAATGTTTTTGCATGACATGTTGTCAAGGGGTTAATGTTTTTCCCCCCAGACTAAATGATGTCCTGAAATATATATATGCATATATATATAATGTGTGTGTACAATATATTAATAGCAAATTATGGTTGAACAAACATAGCAAAATTGAGCTCTGGTCATGAAAGGGTTCTAATTGTAATTATACAAAATAGACATTGTGGCCTACTCACTGAAAGGATTGATGCCAAGAGAGCTTCTAGGAAGGTGGTTTCAACCCTCTCACTTAACTGTTCATTTTGAAGGGCAAACACTTGCAGGTTTCTCTCACTGCAAAATGAATAATTTAATAGGCAAGGAAGGCTTTGGTGAAATGCATTATTCTTGCCTCAGAACCTAAAAAGCTTCCTGTCCTTGAAAGCTTATAATTTATAATGATGAAACTTAAAAAAAAAAGACTCACTGATCCACCTGTATGTGCAGTATTTGCATTTCAGATAGAAGCATGTTCTTAAGAATAACTCAATAAAACAAATGAGTAAGTCTCTGGTTACATATGGGTCATTCCAACACAAAATTAATTAGTTTGTTTATATTAACTTTTTGTATCTCTAGAAAGGTACAACAGAATATATTGCGTTATATTTACCAGGTCAATAATTTTATTGTCATCTTGCGTGTAGGTTTGGTAGCATTATGCAAATAGAAGACCATTTAAATTAAGGCAGTAACCTTAATCTCAAAATATCAGGTATTGCAGATATATCTAATATATTTTCTTTTTAAACAAGGATTGTATATATAGTAATATTGTTGCATTGTCTATTTATGTAAAATCCCAGGTATACCTGACATGAACCCCTTCACTTCCAGGGGTTTTGTACTAATGTCAACTATATATTACTTTTTTATACCATGGTTACATGATTACATTCTTATGCAGCCATTTGACCAACAATCACTGTCAAAGTTAGCCATATTAATAATTCCCTGCGCTTTTTCTTCACCAACACGTCTGTGTTGCTTTGGAATATATGTTATGTGTTATGGCAGATAAATACAGCCGTGTTTGTTCAGCTCCATCTCCAGATTACGGAAATATCCCACATGCATAGGATTTTTTTGTTTTTTTTCTGCCATTGCAGGGCCCAATTGCCGATTCTAAACATGAGATTTTCACATTTTGCTGTACTGGCCTTATGTTTCATTTGGGCCTGTTTAGCATACCGTAATTAAAAAAAGGAATAAAGGTATACATTTCCATAAAGCAGACAATCCGGAGTATTTTGTTAGGAACTTCTGGATGCTGTTAGCCTGGCAATATTTTCCTAAACTTTTCGCCAACACTTCTGTGTTGAGCAGCATATCCACTCATATCCAGATTATGGAAGTTCCCAACATGCATAGGGTTTTAATGCATATGTTTTTTATGGGCTTTTGTGAGGGGGGATTTGCAGGGCAAAAACATATAGGTTTGCATCAACTCCCCTTGTGGCACACCCTTATTGAACTTTGAAAAAATGATCTTAATCTATATCTAATAATTTTCTTTGGTATGGCAGACAATGAAGCAATCATCAATGCAGAGTCCTGTCAGAGAGGGTCAGGAAGGGCAGTTGTACCTGGATTCCTTCCTAATAGCCTTTTTGTTTGGCACCAGTGTGTGGGGGGGGGGGTTTGTCTTGCACATTTGGAATGGCATCCTTAAAGAGGATATCCCTCAGTATATCTAGTTGGAATTCCAGGAAGGTGTAGGTATTCCCAGTTCCACATTTCACGTACAGTTAGGTCCAGAGATATTTGGACACTGACACAAGTTTTGTATATTATAAATGGGAAGAGTCTTGACGCCTAAAGACACTTAACTTTCGCTCTGGTGTCTTCCATTGATCCATAATGATGGTCTTCAGAGTACCTTCATGCACTGGAAAGGTCCTCAGCTTCTGAAATTACCCCTGAAAGAACAGATCCGTCCTTTCCTTTGGCTTTTCCTCCTCTAGCTGTAGCTCCCATTGCTCCTACTAATTTATTCACCTCCTCCAAAGGGAAGAAAATGTGTCTTCTGAGACCTCCCCCTCCTGAGGAGACTCAGGATCCAGCTACCAGTTTTCCTCTGCGCCTGAAGAATCTTGATCATCTCTCAAAGTTCTGAACACAGCAAGAGTCTCTGGTAAGGGGGCTTTAGTCTGAGGCAAAGAATTTATAACAGAGGCACGCATCTGTTTAAAGGTGGTTTGAAGCTCCGTCTTCATCCATTCTTCAATTTCAGAGATTAAATCCTCCTTGATTAAAAGAACAATAGGTAAAAGTGTACATGTGCTACAACACTCTGTAGGAATCCCACTCTCCCACAATTCAACAAGATAAAAGACAGGTATTGGTGGTGCAACCCACCAACAGGGAGCGGAGCGACAGAAGTAAATATAAACGTAACTCACCCCAATGGGTTATGTAGAATAAATGAGCTCACCCGCCACGTCAAGGCACACTCTCAATAGGGTGAGAATTAATTATGCTTTGGCCAATTCATATAACCAAAACCTCTCACTTATATTATGTTTATATATTTGTTGCCAACTTTATTAGGGTAAGAAGCGCAGACAGTTTTTGTTTCTTGTATACATTGTACAGCCAATACACTGTTTCTTGCAGCATGCTTACACCTGTTTGGTAGGCCTCGTATTACACATTGGTATTATTTGAGCCTGAGACTAGCTTAGCGCACCGACACTTTTTCTTTTCTATGTAGAATAAATGACAAAAAAAGGATAATAGTGCACTCTGTATGATAAAATATAGCTCTTTTTTTTTAAAATGTATAAAAAAAACTCACATTCTGATGAGTCAGACAAAGACTGACTCAAATCATCAACGCCTGGTGTGATTAGGGATCATACACCCAATTGTACTTGAATGGAGATGTCTTGCCTAGAGCCTGTAACCTGGCTCCAGGGATAAAGAACAGTTCAGACTTAGGGCAGTATTCCCCCTTCAAGGTGATGAACAGCAGATTGGATCCAGCAGAGTGTATGGAGTATATGTATATAAATATAATATAAAAAGTTATGTAAAATGTAGAATAAATAAACTTTATTACATAAATTACAACACCATCTTAAAATATACTCAATTTAAGTGTCTCTGTGAGTCCTCCGATGCGCGTTTTGCCCGTGGGCTTTCTCAAGTCGGTTTGCTGTCCAAAACTGTCCAAAAAACTGTCCAAAAACCATAGTGCAGTCTTTTAAATCCAATGTGTCCAATCCGGACGGCTTTTGCGGAAGTGGAGGATGGTTACGGGTGCCTCCAATGTCCAAACCTTGGCTTAACATAGGCCGAGCATAACTTCTTTGTAGGGTCAGAGTTCCCTCTACGCAAGATGCTTAATCCTAGAGGTTGTCCTCCTGGTGACCGGGGTCAGGTAACTCTGGTTTATTTGAGGACACCCTGACAAAAAAAGGACAGAAAAGGGTTAATAAATCATAAAAACAAGGAGTATGCGGGGAGAGAATAACCACCTTAAACCTACTTGGGCTAAGGTAAAAAAAAAAAACATACACCAGCCAGCGCCCGACTACCTTGCAGCTCATCCCTGACGCTCATCCCTGCCGCACTGGGTCCCTGCAACCAATCACATTGCTTTTTGGACAGGGTATCCTCAGGACCCTGAGCTATGCATCGGTACCCCGGGATCGCCACCACTCCTTCGGGATCACCCCGAAAACAACGGTTTAAAGTCATGCGGGCATCGCGGGTTTCGGTGGCCTAAGTGTGGCGCAGGACTGTCTGGGCTGGGTGGGACGCTGTGGACATGCTTTATGGTCTTTCTCACACCTAACCTGTATATAAGCCTGTGTGTTTCCCCAATAAAGTGTGTCTAATGCTTCAGGGACCCACTATATCACCTATTGTCCTTTTCAGGACAATCTCAGCACTGTATTCAGCAGGACGCTGGGCCAGTCCCTGGAAGCTGCCTTGCTAGTAACGTCTAGCGTTGGTAGCGGTTAACCCTTTCAAATCCTGGCAGGAAGCATTGCAGAAACGACGGGCGTACCCAGCCGAGGTACAAAGGCGTACCCGTCACAGACGCAAGAGGGTACACTTGCACCGTCTAAACATTTGCCTAGTGCAGGGCATCTTGAAATTTAGGAGCAAAATTAAGGGCAACAGTAACTGTAGTAAAAAAAAAAAAAAAAATTCAGTTGCTCTGAAATGGTGGGGGTTAATATAAACCTACACAACTGAGCTATCATTACATGACTCATAATGTGTATTTTATCTATAAGCCTTGTCAATATACTTTTTCTCCTCTAGGAAACACAATGAAAGGTGACACTCCTGTGAATAGCACCCTGAGTGTGGGTCAGGCCAGGAAAATGGTGGAGCAGCTGAAGATTGAGGCTTCCATGTGTCGAATTAAAGTATGTGCACAATGACAGACAGCTCACCGCACTGCTACATTGTTTAATCTGTTACACAAGTTTTGCTCACATTTGTACCACATGAAAAAAGTTGTATTGTAGTTTCCTAGATTTGTAGTCAAGTTACAACTTGGAAAATACAATCAAAACAAATATTCAAAGGAGGATCAACATCTCAGGTTATTACAGACATGGAGGCCTGACATCTGTGGTAGGGAAACTATTTTAAAGCATGTTGAGGGATAATTTTCAGGAAAACATTTAATATAAAATCTTTGATACACAAATAATGAAAATAAGCGCTAAAAGGAAACAAAAAAAGAAGCTTCTAACCAGTGCTCAGGGCAGTCTCCCTTAAACACACCCAAAAAATAGATTGATAATCTGGAAACAGGTGAAAGTAGATGAGCTGTATGTGCTTCGTAGATAATAATTACGTGAACACCACCGTGAAAACATTAAAAAATATACTCATGTATCTATGTATATCGTTCCACGATTCTTCTTGCAAGTAGTCTCCCTATCACATTTCCATATTTTTGTGCCCAGACTTAAATAAAAGGCAATAATAAATTTGTGCAGATGCATACCACAAACAACAATTAGCTATATAAATGTAGAGCTGTTCCTGTTACAGCAGAATACACTACAAAATGATGGTATACTGCAATCCACCATGCTGGTTTATAAAATGTGTTAGAATCTAGAACAGAAGTATAAATTCTTTGTGCCCTCAGCATCCATTGTTGGCTGCCTTTTTACAGGTTTCAAAAGCAGCCTCAGACCTTATGACCTTCTGTGATGCTCATGCCTGTGAGGATCCTCTCATCACTCCAGTACCCACTTCGGAAAACCCCTTCAGAGAGAAGAAATTCTTCTGTGCGCTCCTGTGACATATCCCCAAGACAAAAGCACAAAGATTTCCAACATGTTCACAGTAGCACCTACCCTGCACATTTTCCAATTCTACCATAAGGATGGCTAGAATTGTTGATGTTTCCCGGGGGGGGGGGGCTATAACAAATAAATAAATAAAAACCCAGAAAGTTGTTGTTAATCACCTCTTGCTCTGTGGCAGGTGTTAGTCATGTCAGTATTTATTTGTAAAATAAATAAAGTGAAAAGTTAACTCTTAATTGTGTCGTGCATAATAAAGAAATGTACTGGTTTCTGTCTATGAAGTAGGTTAACTCCAACCACCTGAACTCACTGATTGTAATTGATTTTTCAGTGCTCAAGACCCAATGTTTTTTTTTATTTTTAGTATTATTGCTCGGTTTATCTAAACTGGATAAATTCACCCAGACACAACTTATTCAGTGAGGTCAGGGCACCAACAACACATAAAAAGATTGAGCATTAAGGATTAATATCTTCATTGTCACCAACAGCTTTTCAAGTTCTGTAATTTCTCTGCGAACAGCCTACAGAATATACTGCCAGGTTGCATCTCTCCCTGTTTAGATGCAGTGTTTTATGCTTTCTCCACCTGGAAGGTATGCTAGAAGAGAAGAAAAATAAACATTACTATTTATCGGTAATGTTTTTTTACTCACCATTCTAAAGTCTAAGTCTTAAGGAATAATGGTAAGATTGCTTTAAACAGGGCGACTCATTTACAGTCCCGTGCACCTATTGTACCAGCTTGGCAGTGCTAACCATTTTAGCTCATTTGACAGAAGCAGGTAGGTTTTGAACTAATTTGTAAAACGGTTACATATTCGGTGGTGCTGTGTAACCAACCACAAGAATTAAAGACCCCACCCCCAATACATACAGTGGATATAAAAAGTCTACACACCCCTGTTAAAATGCCAGGTTTTTTTGATGTTAAAGAATGAGAAAATCATGTGAGAACTTTTTCCACCTTTAATGTGACCTATAATGTGAACAATTCAATTGCAAAACAATTGTTGACAAAACAACAACTGCTGACACCCACCGTAAGTTCACTTGAGGGCAGGAGAGCTCCTGCCCTCAAGTGAACTTACGCTGGGTGTCAGCGGTGACCCCTACCGGAAGGGAATGTCTAATTGTATGATCAGCCACTTGCAAGAGGCACCGTTAAAACACGATCAATCAGCAGGAAGCCCACGATGCTGGCATCTCCCGATGTGGGAAGGTCAAGGGTCCTTGTTGCTGCAAGAGTCAGGACTTACCTGTACCTCCTAATGGGCTTCTTGCCATAGGTTATAAAGGGGGTAAAAGCAAAGGTAAGGGGACTGAAGGGGTTAAAAATAAATCAAGGGTTTTTGTTTTGTTTGTAATTTTGTAAAATTGCAAAAACTTGGATTTTCTTTTACAAAAAAAAATTCTCAAAACTTTATTGATTCCAATAGATTCAAGTGTCAATGATTAGCACCATAGCCAGAAACCCAGAAGAGGGACAAAATGTATATCTTTACCAGCATCCTCTCTAGTTCTTCAATATCTTCTTTATCCATCAAAATCCTGATACAAAAGAAAGATTTGTTATATATATGCAACAGCAAAGTATAGAAATATACAAACAGTATGACTGATTGATATATTAAGTAGACGGGTTTGTCAATAGAAACCCAGTGCCCTCATAATTCATTTAGATAATGCCCCTTACAACCTCACCACAAACGACCAAATATTAAAAAGCACTTAACCTACTTGTGATTTTTTTTTTTGCATTTACAAGGGGCATGATAGTTGAGAAGTCCATTTAAATTATTTTAAACGATCTATGGAACTTTTAACATCAGATCATTGTAGAGGTGTTCCACTGCAGTTTCTATTAAAATGGTGGATTTAAACGTAAGTAAATGCCTATTAAAGCACTTAAAAATATTCAGCAATGTAAAAGCCACACGAGTAAGAGCGAGGTGGAGGTGCAAAACCCCGCTGTAAGTAGCAAGACGATCCTGGCAATAAAGCCCAGCAAATATTGAGGGTTCACAACTAATGATCCTGGCGGTGGGAGATAGAATCCAACAGACGCTTAATGCCGACAGCAGTAAAGTTGCTCTAATCATATACTCGCAGCCAGCTACCCACTAACTCTCAATATCTAATTACCCGCATAAAAACAAAACCCACTCAAGAAAGCGATCCGCTAATTAATGCAGTCTCACCTCGCCAAGTTGGAGTTGATTTGGCGCAGATTATTGGAAACCGCTCGGGTCACCGCGCGAAGCCTAGATATTGCCTCACACAACGCCCGAGACTCCCCTCCCGACTGGGTGCTTACAAGAAGCCCCGAGCTCCTGCGAGCTAAATTATGCTTCTGTGCGTCCTCCATTTCCGGTACAAAACTGCACGCTTCGGTTTACTAGAGGCACACCATGGAAATGATGTAATGGAAGTATACATTCACGTGATTTACATGGGACGTACTAAACTGCATATTGGGATGATGGGATGATTGGCTGCGATGCTCATCACTATCACTAGGTGTCAGTACACTTTTTACACTCATGGTAAATCAAAGTATGTTCTTTTCTGTAGTTCTTGATACTAAATTGTCACGACTAAATTGCAAAAAGTTGCATAATCCCTATGTAAAAAAATATTATACCCATATTCTTATCAGAACAAAAGGTCAAATGTGTTACTTAGCATGTGTAACTATAATATTCCATGCATAATCCCCATGTAAAAATGATTATACTCGTATTCTTATCAGAAACAGGTCAAATATGTTCCTTGGCATGTGTAACCATAATATTCCATGCATAATCCCCATGTAAAAATGATTATACTCGTATTCTTATCAGAAACAGGTCAAATATGTTCCTTGGCATGTGTAACCATAATATTCCACCCATAATCCCCATGTAAACAATTATACCCATATTCTTATCATCAATAGATCAAATGGGTTAGTTAGCATGTGTAACTATAATATTCCACCCATAATCCCCATGTAAAAAATATTTATAACTATATTCTTATCAGAAACAGGTCAAATATGGTATTTAGCATGTGTAACCATAATATTTCACCCATAATCCCCATATAAAAAATATGGATCCTCCTGTCCCCCCCCCCAATTTACCGGTGCTTCTGAGTCTCCGGTGCTTAGTCCGGGTAGCGCGTAGAGCTCTACGAGATTCGCGTAGACAACTTCCGCTGCAGCCGGGAGGAGGTGCGGTTAGCAGCAGGGGCGGGCTGGGCAGGGGGGCAATTGCCCCCCAGGCCGCCCTGAATCTACATTAAACGGCCGCGCGGCCACCCATTTAAGCGGCCGATTCGGCCACACCAGGGCCGTCTTTAACGCCCGCAGCATCCGCGGTAGGCCGGCCGAACTGGCCGGCACACCGAAAAGCAGCCGATGTGGCTGTGACTCTTAAAGCGGCCAGCGTGTCTTACAGCCGCTTTAAGAGTCACAGCCACATCGGCTGCACTGGTTAATCATTAAGCGGCCATAAGACACGCTGGCCGCTTTAAAATCATTAAGCAGCCAGCGTGCCTGCACAGTGCCGCCCAGTGTCCTGTGTGACTCCGCCCCCTTGAGCGGCACGTCACATCGTCAATGTGATGGGCCGCTCAAGGGGGCGGAGTCACACGGAACAGCTCCTCGTGACAGCTAGAAGAGCACGTTGGAGCACAGCAGCAGTGAAGGATGCGGCAAAAATGTAAGTATTAAAAAAATTTAAAAAAATAGTTGGAGTAATAGGCGGAAGGGGAGCCATATTCAAGGGGGGGGGCTGCATTGGGACAACAATTAAATGCAAAATGGGGGTGGTTATACACAAAGGTGGTGGGTGGGGGGCTGGGTTTAAATTACATGGATCAGTCATTAACAATTCAAAGACACAATACACAAGGGAGGGGGCTGGCTGGGGACATCACATAAATAAATACACAAGGGTGTTGGGCATAATGTACAAAGGGGGCTGGCTGTGGGCACAAAGCCACATGGGGCAATACAGAAGGGGCATAATGTACAAAGGGGTCTGGCTGGGGGCACAAATCCACAAGGGTGTGGGGGGAAATACATTAAAACCAAAGGGGGGGGGCTGGCTGGGCATCAATACACAAGGGGGAAAAACAAACAAACAACAAACCATTGTGGAAAGCATTTTGGATGTGGGTGTCAGTGTCGCAGAGCCTGTCCTGGTGTGTGTGTGTTTGGATATCGGTGTGGCAGAGCCTGTCCTGGTGTCTGTGTGTTTGGCTGTCTGTGTGGCAGAGCCTGTCCTTGTGTGTGTGTGTGTGTGTTTGGGTGTCGGTGTGGCAGAGCCTGTCCTGGTGTCTGTGTGTTTGGCTGTCTGTGTGGCAGGGCCTGTCATGGTGTGTGTGTGTTTGGGTGTCAGTGTGGCAGAGCCTGTCCTGGTGTGTGTGTGTCTGGGTGTCGATGTGGCAGAGCCTGTCCTGGTGTGTTTGGATGTTGATGTGGCAGAGCCTGTCCTGGTGTCTGTGTGTTTGGCTGTCTGTGTGGCAGGGCCTGTCATGGTGTGTGTGTGTTTGGGTGTCAGTGTGGCAGAGCCTGTTCTGGTGTGTGTGTCTGGGTGTCGGTGTGGCAGAGCCTGTCCTGGTGTGTGTGTTTGGGTGTCGCTGTTGCAGAGCTTGTAGTGGTGTGTGTGTTTGGGTGTCGGTGTTGCAGAGCTTGTACTGGTGTCAGGGCAGGCTGTTTGGGGACAGAATTGGCTCACCCTGGGCTGTTTGGGGACAAAGTTGGCTCACTCTGGACTGTAATTTGTTAATGTTATCTTGGTGCTGGTCGGGTTCTATGTGGGCAGTGTGGACACCGGGGCTGGCTTTGGGGGTGTGCATCCTGTGATCTATGCCTGTAATTTAGGGGGTTTTATCTATACCTTTAATGCTTAGTTGTTATGTGATTTCCAGTTGATCTGTATCTGCAAAGCTGGGTTTGTGTGTTATTCTGCTATGCTATGTTTGCATACATTATTTATGTATACCTGCAAATACAGAGTTTGCATTTCTTATTCAGTTGATCTATACATGCACGTGCTGTTTACATGTGTTGTTTATTTGATCTATACCTGAACTACCGGGAGTAAGTAAAACAGAGGTGTGGCTTAGTGAATGAGGGACAAAGGGACTCTGGGGATAATTACAGGCAGGGGCCCAAGGAAATGCCTAGGGTCCAATTTTTCCATATTTACATTTTATTTTGTTACAAAGATTAGCTGTTTTTTAATGTATTAAACATCATTTTTTTTACTCCCAGTCCCATCACATTACATCAATATGCGTTAGAAAATCAGGAAAAGATGGGCATGTATAGTGGGCTGATTCGTTGGCGCAACGGGCCACTTGACTAGACTTGCCCCCCAGGCCTTAGGCTGCCAGCCCTCCCCTGGTTAGCAGCGGGGGTTGTCTGCGTCCATCGCGCAGACCTTCCCCGGCTGTCAGAGATCAGAGTTCCCCGCACCGGGGTGGGGACTAAGAAACACCGGTAAGTTTGGAGGAGGGAGTGTTAAATGGGGGCATAAGGCATTTCTGTAGGCAGAGTGCTCTATGAAATGCCTTTTAACCCCCTTAATCCCACTCTGCCTCCAGAAATGCCTTATACCTCCCTATATGCCACTCTGCCCCATAATATGCCTTTTAACCCCCTAAATGCCTTATATCTCCCTATATGCCACTCAGCCCCATAATACGCCTTTTAACCCCCTAAATGCCAGAGTGGCATATAGGGTATAAGGCAATTCTGGAGGCAGAGTGGCACATAGGGGGTCAAAAGGCATATCATGGGGCACAGTGGCATATAGAGGGTTAAAAGGCATATCATGGGGCACAGTGGCATATAGAGGATTAAAAGGCATATCATGGGGCACAGTGGCATTTAGAGGGTTAAAAGGCATATCAGTGTAAAAAGTGCACTGACATCTAGTGATAGTGATGAGCATTGCAGCCAATCATACGATCATCTCAATATGCTGTTTAGTACGTTCCCAGGAAAATTTGATTTCAGCTTTCATATACATTTAAATTAGTTTCATGTCCTCTTAAGAACCCAGAGAAAAATTAGACTAAAGAAAAAACAGCGTATACAAAATGTTTTTTGGCATGCATGCATACTGCAAACAAACCCAACAATCATTTAGAAGAAAAATGCATCGGAGAGCGTGATCAGCGTTTGCAAGGTGTATGGCAGTCAGGTGACTCTGCGCCTAACAATTCGATGAAACCAGACCCTGGGACTACTGCTACACCAAAATGTATCTGGTATATAGAACAACGAGACTTAGGTCGACTCTACTGACGTCAGCCGATCATTTGGCTGTTTTCCTCCAATCAATTACGACCTATTGAGTTGACGTCATGCGCTGCGCCTCCTGATGACCGTACAGTACAATGAACCTTGTCTTTTTTCTATGCGGTGGTCGGTTTGGGGCCCGGTTACGGCCGAAAACGTCCCTTACCCGTGTGTTATCGCGCTCTGTACGTGCTGATTCGGTCTCTCATGATGTAGTTTTGTTTGAACACCAGCGACCGCGCTTCTTTCGCTTGCTTGGTCTGTTTTGCGGCGCACAGGCCGGTTTCTGGGCCTACCTGGCGCATTTCGGTTTCACCTCTTTGAGAGACACCCGAGAGAGGATCCAAGGGCAAGAGAGGGATGGGCGAAACTTAGGCTCTCCACTATGGAGGGTAGGATTCACCATAAGCTGCCTGACAATGGGTGCGTGTGCGAGAATACGGGTCGGGGAACGAAGAGGGACGCGGAAATATAGAATACATAGAGCAGAGGGGCGTCACGTACAAAATGGAGCGAATAAATTAAAATGTGTATAATATATTTATATAATGTGTATGTATGTATGTATGTGTGTGTGTATTTTAATAAGCATAAATAGTGAGCATAACCTTCACCCACCCCATTAGTCTTTGGTTAAAATAACCCCTTCATGATAAAAAGGCTTTTGATATCATGAGACATATAACGAGAAGGTATTTATATCATGAGACATAACGAGAAGGTATTTCCATGTATTTAAGATGTTTTATATATATATATATATATATATATATATATATATATATATATATATATATGTAAGTAAAAAATACATTCTTGCATTAGATTGACTGTTACGGGAAGTGTAATTACACTTCCCATAACAGTCAATAGATCGCAGGAATGCATTTTTTTAACGTGTCATTTATTCATTAGCCATGCCTTAGAGGCTTGTATATGATTCTTAAATTCTGCTTTTCCCCCTCACCAGGTGGGCTGATACTGGCGGCTGGCTTGTTGTTTTCCCGGCGTTCCGTTAGTGCTGTCACTCTGCACAGAGGAGGGGACAGAGTAACCATTGTCACTGCAGGTCTGTTTGGATTTGGCTCGTCCTTCACTGTCCCTTTGCGGCATATTTCTTCAATGGCTCACCGTTCAGAAGTCCCTGCCATGATACCGCTTAAGATCAAAGGGAAGCCACTGTATTTCCTACTAGATAAGCAAGGACAGGTATCCAACGCCAAGCTCTTTGACATAACTGTGGGAGCATATAGAAAACTCTGACACTTTTTGTGCTAATATAATATAGCATGTAGGGTTGTCAATACACAAATCATGTGAAAGATGGCTATAGCTATACATGACATACAATATTGTACTAAAATATGTATAATAAAAAAATAGTTCATGGAAATACAAAGTAAATATAATTATATTAAATATCTTCTTAAAAAATCCTGCTTACACTATTAGTTGATTGGTGCAACCTGGATGCATCTTGGAGTTAGGAACACCAAACTATCGTAATTGTGTGGATGTCGCAAATGGAGTCCATTTTCATTAAAATAATTGGACAGGGAAAAAAAAACAGGAACAGATATTTGCTCGATAAGATGGTTTTTTTTTCCAGAGCTCTGAAAAATATCCCTCGTTTCTTTAATCAGACTGCAAGACTAATATCCAGATCCCCCGCAGCGCTGCAGGGGACCTGGATCCTCCTATCTGGTAATCTCCACTGCTGGCAACACCTTCGCCGGGGCTTCTATCACCGAGTGCCGGTGAAACTTGTCTGCATCCATCGGGCAGACAGTCCCCGGCGAACGTCTGCGCAATAGATGCAGACAACCCCCAACCCCCGCCGCTGTTACTTCCGCCGGGGCTTCTATGACTGAGCACCGGAATAACATGACCTTTCTGGAGGCAGAGTGGCATATGGGGGGGGGTTAAAAGGCATATCATGGGGCACAGTGATGCATATAGGAGGGTATAAGGCATTTCTGGAGGCAGAGTGGCATATAGGGGGTTAAAAGGCATATCATGGGGCACAGTGGCATACAGGAGGGTATAAGGCATATCAGGGAGGCAGAGTGGCATATAGGAGGGTATAAGGCATTTCTGGGGGCAAACATGTATATGGGGGGGCAGGTTGGTAAATAGGAAATAAAAACATAACATTTTCTTAATCATAGCTTTTATTAAATATGAACATTTTATTAGTAATTTTTTTTCCTATAGGGTAGTTTTACATTCAGGCTTTTTTCCTAAATTAATCAGATTTTGGGAGGTCATCTTATAATCGAGTAAATACGGTAATATGTCCTACACATTGTTGGGTACCCTACTTAAAAAAATAAATGTGTCCCACTCATGGTGTTTTACACTTTAACCCCTTAAGCACGAGGCTGTATTTTTCTTTTTGTATCCTTTGTTTTAACCCCTTAATGACCTTTGACGGTCCAGGGCCGTCACACAAAAACTGTCCTGAACAGTCATTAAATTAAAATAGCTTAGAAAGTGATTAACAATCACTTTCCTCGCTTAAAACGGCGTTGTTGTAATGCCTCAATATCGAGGCATTCACTAACGCCGAGATCGGCATCAGGCCCCATGTCTGGCCCCTTCCCTGGGTGTCAACATCTGCTATACACTGTACGATGGCGGACGCCCGTTTTAACCCCTTCGGTCCCCCATGGACATACCGGTACATCCAAAAAACGCATCCCAAGAATCCCCTATGGACATACCGATACGTCCAGCCCTTATTGCAACAGCAGCAGCAGGGACACATCGTTTTACAGCCTGGACTCCCCCCTGAGAGCAGAAGCCGGCATCGCCGTTACATTTTTAAATGCCAATCACGCATTCCCTTCAAGGTTGCGTCACTGCTGACGTAACCCGGAAGTTCATCGGAGGATATGCAGGGGATATCCTGTCCTCTGATGAGGCACAGACGCTGCAATCTCTATGCATGTCCGTGAGGACATAGAGACCACATTAAAATAGTAAAAAAAAGTAAGCTTGTGACATTGCTGGCATTAACATGTTCAAGAGGTCCCTAAGAGGACCTCTAACCGTTAACATTTTGTTTTATAAAAAAAAAAATATAAAAAATACAAAAAAACAAACTAAAAAAGAAAATATTCGGTTTAGTTTGGTGGGTGGCTAGAGGGAATTAGGGATAGTGTAGGGTTTTAGAAATTGGGTAGGTAGGCTAGTGTAATAATGGAGCACCGTGTCTTCAGCGCTGAGGCTTACGTCTTCCTTACTCAGTCTGATGACAAAGTCACTCTGACTGCATCAGAAATTGACCCAATATCTGATGCGCCTAGCTCTGTGTCAGATCAATATCTGATGTCAGAGGAAGATGATGATGATGGCCAAAATGTGAAAATTTCACGTTTGGAATCTATAACGTGCATGGTCCCGTTTGTGCCCTGTAGTGTCCAGAAAACCACAAAAAAAAAACTAGGCATGTGGGGTATTTCGTAATCAGGAGAGGCGGATAAACAATTTAGGATAGATTTCTCCGCCGTAACACATACCCTGTACAAAATACTAAGAAGTGTTGGTAGAAAAAGCGCAGGTACTAATTTCTGCGGCCACAGCAATTGGTGGCCAAATAACCGCATGTAGGATGCCCAAATACCCCTGATAGGATAGCCTGGATTGTCTGCTTTACAGAGATATATACCTTTTGTTGCAGTCCTATCATTTAAAAATTTAACGGCTTTGTATAAAGTAATGTACACCTTATAGTATGTTGCCTATATGTGCTGGGAAAGTATGGAATTTCTATATAAATTACGTATTTCTGAAATCAGGACACCTGAATTGATAAATTTGGATGGAATTTTCTGTCACTTTACCTAAATTTGTGAGGATTCAGAAGGAAAATTAAAAAAAAATTAGGTTTTTTTTTTTTTTCAAATTTTCATTAATTTTTTACTAAATCTCTCATTCAAAATTTTCAGCTAATCATCCAACTATGGTATCAAAAGAAAGCTCTATCTCTCCTTGAAAAAGCAATATATACCGTATTGGCTCGAATATAGGCCGCACTTCCCCCCCCACTTTAAGTCTTTTTTTAAAAAAAAAACAACAACAAATACAAAATAGTTTATTATTAAGAGTAAGCGCTTTATCTTCTCAAAAATATCTACATGGAAAGAGTTAAAATAAAAGCATTTCAAATACCCAAGGGGTGTCTAATTTAATAAAAAAAATTAAATGGTTTGATGGGGTAAATTGGAGTGGCTGGACTCAACGATAGGGCATAGGCACAGACTGAGTAAAATGGAGAAAAAAAGCACACTTCCCAAATGTGTCATTTTAAATCCCAAACAACCTGACAAACCCATGCATGTGGCGTATCACTGCACTTGGGAGCTATGAATTCCTTTCTGAAGTACAATTTGTGTGAAAAAACATCTCAGAAGATGTTGCTAAACACATATTGGGGTGTTTGACAGTGACGTATACCAGGACCTGTATATTTATAACTAAGTTACAATTTGTGAGAAAAACACAAAATTACTATAACAAAGTTTAATAAAGTGTGGTTATATATAGGGCTGAAACAACTAATCGATAAAATTGATAATCGATAATGAAAATCGTTGACAACGATTTTCATTATTGATTATTCGAATCAATTTTTATTGATTTTATCCTTATATAATCCGACCTCAAACAGAGATCGGATTATAACACTAGAATCCAGATCCCCCGCAACGCTGCAGGGGACCTGGATTCCCCTCACTGGCGGCCGGTCTCTCACTTCAGTCTCTCTCCCCCCTCCCATACACCCCTCTGACTCCTCCCCCCTCCCATACACTGCTCTGCCTCTCTCCCGACTCCCTGGTGGTTTGTGAACCTCCGTTGCTGACAGGCACTTTCACTGCAGCTTCATAGAAGCCTCAGCGTAAGTGAAGGTGAGTAACGGAGGCTCTGTGCGATGCAGACCCCCACCGGCTGACAGAGAATCGAGGTGTCCTGCAGAGGATCATCCTCTCTGTCAGCTGGTGGGGGTCTGCAAAATAACCAGATTTGGGGGAAAAAAGGATTGGAAAAGGATTGGAAATCGTAAAATCCTACTTGTACTTATTGCCCATAACTTACAAAAAAACATAAACATTGGCTATTTCTAAACTCAGGACAAATAGTAGGATCTATTTAGCTAATTTTTTTACTTGCGTTTATAGGTGAGTAAAAGATTTCTCAAATAAGTCATAAAAGGAGTTTTCAAATTTTTCTGCAGATTTTTGTGATCATATCTAATGTACTATTAAATACCGTATTTGCTCGATTATAAGACGACCCTGATTATAAGACGATCCCCCAAAATCTGAATATTAACTTAGGAAAAAAAGAAAAAGCCTGAATATAAGACGACCCCAAAGGAAAAAAGTTTTACCAGTAAATGTTAATTCATGTAAACTATTTTTTTTAATAAAAGCTATGATTGAGAAAAATATTTTTTTTTGTTTTTATTTCTTGTATTTTCCAACCTGTCCCCCAGTTACGCACATCTGCCCCCAGGCTTGCCACTCCAATATGGCACTGTGGCCCATGATATGCCTTTTAACCCTCTATATGCCACTGTGCCCCATGGTATGCCTTTTGACCCCCTATGTGCCACTCTGCCTCCAGAAATGCCTTATACCCCTATATCCCATTCTGGCATTTAGGAGGTTAAAATGCATATTATGGGGCAGAGTGGCATATAGGGAGGTATAAGGCATTTCAGGAGGCAGAGTGCTCTATTAAATGCCCCCTTAACGCCACTCCAGAAATGCCCTATGCCCCCATTTAACACACACACACACCCTATACCCCCATTTAACTCACACACACACACTCTCTCTCCCCCCCTCCCCCCTCTCTTACCGGTGCTTCCAGCCGGGGCAGCGGGTTGACGTCGCCTTCCGCTGCAGCCGCAAGGAGGTGGAGTTGGCAGCGGGGGTTTGTATGCGTCCGTCGCGTATACTTTCCCCGGCTGTCAGAGATCAGAGTTCCCCGCACCGGTGCGGGGAACTCTGATCTCTGACAGTCGGGGAAGGTCTACGCGACGGACGCATACAAACCCCCGCTGCTAGCCACACCTCCTTCCGGCTGCAGCGGACGTTGTCTACGCGGATCGCGTAGACGTCAACCCGCTGCCCCGGCAATACAGCAGGAAGCACCGGTAAGTGTGTGTATGATGGGGGGGGAGACAGGAGGATCCAGGTCCCCTGCAGCGGTGCGGGGGATCTGGATCTTAGTCTCCTAATCAGACCTCTATTTGAGGTCTGATTAGAAGACGACCCCGATTAGAAGACGAGGGGTATTTTTCAGAGCATTTGCTCTGAAAAAAACCTCGTCTTATAATCGAGCAAATACGGTAATATGGTGAAAGTCAAAAACTATTTTACCAATCACATTGTGATTAGAAAGCTGGGCTCTACGCAGTACCTGGAGAGACCCTCCTGCAAGAGGCAAAATCTCTCACAGTGGTGCTTGGGACCGCACCCAGGTAGCTTTCACAGTGGCGCTGAATACCTCGCTATTGTTGCATTTCAGCGACACCATTGAAACTTTGGATGTGATGGTTGATCGCTCTTTCAAATCAGGCTCGCTCTGTCATGCAGTATATGGTGGATGTTGATGCTCCCGGGAGAGGCGTCGAGGCATTACAGCAATGCCGTTTAAGCAAAGAAACTGTTCTTAGATCAATTTGTAAGCTTGATTAATGCTATGACGCGTCATCGGTCGTTAACTGACCCTTTTTCTGTGACATGTATGCACATCATTGGTCAGTAAGGGGGTAAAACACAAGCAGTTTGAGGATTTTCAGACTTTGTTCAACCATAAAGTTCACTTATTTTGCTACCACACTAACTTATATATTTGGTTAATCAGATTATCTTTGAAAAGCCCAAGAAAAACCTCAAATGCCTTGTTTACTTGCCTTGTGTTTAGAAACACTTTATATGCCAAATATTTTATTCAATTATTTTGTCCCTGCTCCTCGTTCCATTTTTTCACTTCGATCGTAAAGCAGTGCTCTGCAGCTCTTGGTTCCCGACTGCAGTTTTTCAATCATCTGCATGGGACACCATCAGTGTTACCCTTACAAAGTACAATGATTCCTATAAAATTAGAATTGCCACTACATGAGGAAATACGAAAATATGATTATGCTTTACTATTTATTGCTGGGGAAGTTCCTTACATATGTCCAGTATCATTCCTAGCTTCTGAGTGACAGCAAAATGTCAAACAATTGTATCATAGTGGCAAATACAGTGACAACTCTCCCTGTGTCCCCTTGTACCCTTGTCTCGCCACTCTGCCTATCATAGGCAATTTTTGGGCATAACGTGATGCTGTTACTCCAGGCCCTGTGTGTAGCTGAAAGACACTTTGAAACCTGCGCCCTCCACATCCTTTTCCAGCTTGCCGTCCACCAATCAAGAATGTAAAATGCGGGGTACCACAGGGAGTGAGCCTGCTCCTTTGGAATGCCTCCCTCACTCCTTGTGATCTCTGTCGCTGGCAGGAAGACTCTCGAGGGCGGGTAGAGGTAAGAGAAATTTGAGAAAGTCGCTGAGATGGTCTTCCTGCACTTCCCACATCATCTTCTCCATGGGCTATTAACTGGGGCATCTTTCGTGTGCTCTCAACAGGCCCATCCTTTTTTGGCTCCTGTGGTCCCTTTAAAGCCTTCCTTTGGTGAGATGGTGTTCCTCCAGTTCCAAAACGTACAGCCAGACTGTCTCCAAAGAAACAGTACAACTCACTGTACATCTCAAGTAAAGGGACAGAAAGAGAAGAGCCAAGTGATTGGTGTGGTGGAGGTAGGGATGTATTGTGCAGGTCTGGGTCACTAGAACATGCCTTCATCTTGATGAGTCGTTCCACAGCAACCTGAGTGTTATAACGTAGAATCAAATTTATAATTTTATGTGTATCTCACACACACACACACACTTTACTCTGGACCCTGTCCTTTTCAGTGCTTCGGTTCCCATAAGGACACATGTTCTCCGTTCCTTCAATGTCCCTCTGCTCCTCACTGCTCTACTCTACCTCTCCCCACCTTCACGCTCAAAGCGCCTTATCACCCCTATCCTGCACACCTCTGACCTGCCCCCCTTTTCTGCCTCTTCCAATGCGCCACTGCTCTGGCCTACATCTTCCCTCCTCCGGCCTGCCTTCTCTACTCTGACTTGCCCCCTCTCAGCTCCTTTCTGTTCTCGTTATGGTGGAAGGGCTAAGGAAATACTACACCCACGTGCCACTAACCCTAAGCTCACCCTTGGTGTGGTTATGTGAGGCAACACTAGGTGAAGTCAGGAAAAGAGACACAATGAGATGGTAGGAGAGGTTAAGTTGAGAGTAGGTCAGATTATATATCCCTCCCCACCAGGGGCGGGCTGGGCCGGGGGGGCAATTGCCCCCCAGGCCGTCCGAAATCTAATCTAAACGGCCGCTGGGTGCTGATGCCGCTGGCCGGCGCTACTTTAATACTTTTTTTTTAAATTTAATATGGCAAGCCGGATCGGCTATTAAATGAAAAAAAAAATAGTAGTAAAGCAGCGCCGGCCGGCGGCATCAGCACCCAGCGGCCGTATGCGATGGCCGCCAAGTGATGGGAGCAGCGTGAGGGGTGAAAGCTCCGCCCCCTCGCACTCACCTTTCACCCCTCACGCTGCTCCCATCACTATGCGGCCATCAGATTGTTGGACGTCGAATCTAAACGGCCGCTGGGTGCTGATGCTGTTGGCCGGCGCTAATTTAATACTTTATTTATTTATTTTTAATATGGCAAGCCGATCCGGCATATTAAATAAGTAAAAAAAAAGGATTAAAGTAGCTCCGGCCAGTGGCATCAGCACCCAGCGGCCGTTTAGATAAGTTTTCCAGCAGTCTGATGGCCGCATAGTGATGGGAGCAGCGTGAGGGGCGAAAGGTGAGTGCGAGGGGGCGGAGCCACTTCACTTGACTTGCCCCCCAGGCCTTAGGCTGCCAGCCCTCCCCTGCTCCCCACCTTGACCAGTCTACTCACACACATCTCTAATAACATTATTACATTTCTGCTTTATTACCCCATTTGTTTATTTCCTAATATTTATAAGTATTTAAATTTTCACTACTCACCAAAATGGCTCCATATACTTTGTGCCCATCTGCTTTGACCTGTGCATTAGACATGGAGTGGTCATCCAGCACTGTCTGCAACCCAGACCAGTATGTTGGAAGTAGAGGATACAATACTTGCTCCACTGCCTGATGTGGGGTGAGAAAGGTATGATATATAAAAATATGCATGGTGCCTGTAGTTTTTGTAATCTGCAGCATTAATCAAATAAATGTCTCCATATCCAGGTAAACAAGTCATTCTTCTGTTTGGACCACAGTGTCATGTTTAATAAAGGGTAAAACTGAGAAATTATTGAAGTGCATTTACCACCAGATATGCCCTAATTATGGTGAAATGTATATTTGAGAACATTTTAATATGATAGTTGTAATAATCAAATTACAGCTTCCAGAAGCTTGCTATAGATTTTTTTGACCATTATGGTTAAAATATTAGCTTCCCTTGTCTTAGATGGAGATGGATTTGCATTGTAAAGCAGAATATAGAGCTTCAATAAGTACTTAAATGTTAGATATTATAAAAACCTTATGCTTGCTTAAAACACATTCTTGATTAGGGCCTTCTACCCACTGCTTAAGTTCCCTACATCTAGAGGCCTGCAAAGCATTACAGTATTTACCCAGGTATAAAACACACCTTTTTTCGAAAAATTTGTGGTCTAAAAACTGTGTGCGTCTTATACAGTGGTTGTAGATTGCAGTTACTACGGTACTTCCCAGTACATCCCTGCAGTCACACTGCTGATTGGCCCCACCCCTTTCCTCATAGCATCCACACTCCTCAGACAGCAACTCACCTAACAGTAAGTATAAAATTAATATTTGGGCTGCTGAGAGTTAGGGGAGGTGGGGGTTAATTTAGGAGCAGTTATGGTTGATAGGGTCTTTAGGGGCAGTTAATGGATGGGAGTGATGCATTTTATGATAACTTTTTTTTTCAAAGTTTGGGACCCAAAATTAAGCGTCTTATACATGGGGGAAATACGTTACATCTTACCTGCCATCCTAAAGCATTCAGTCCAACCACAGCGCCATAATGAGAGCACAAAGGCCTGACAGGGTCTCCAAGAACTTTCTGCAGTGATTGCAAAATTTGCGGGTAAAGGGCTCCTGCCAAGTCCTTGTGGGTCCTGTACAGTAACAGTGGAAAAAGAGGATTCAATTAAAATACGAATGTTCATTTTTCCTTAATTTTGGACTGGTTTTAGTGGCCACCTATGAGTCATCTCACTAACAGTGCAGACAAAATGAATCCTTTCAGTGCCAAACATAGAAAGTGATGGCCGATAATAAACATTCAGCCCACCTAGCCTGCCCAACCAGTGAATACTTTCCTTAGTCCTTAGCCTTGTCTTATATCTAACTTAGGCTTATGCCTATGCCAAGTTTGCTTAAAATCCTTCACTGTATTATCATCTACCACTTTTGCTGGAAGGCTGTTTCATACATGCTGATATTTCCTGATATTACTTTTAAACCTTTGTGCCTGTAGTTTAACCCCTTAACAACCAATGGCATTAAACAAGCTTAGAAAGCGATTAAGTTGCTGTATGCCTCAATTACAACTAAATGAGAGCGCCGCAAAATTGTTTACCTATCAAGAAACATTAACCCTGTTGCAAATGTTTGTGTCATCAGCAAAAAGACATTCCGTACCATTAAGACCCTCTGCAATAGCACTAATGAAAATATTAAATAAAATGGGTCGACGTACAGATTCATGAGGTACTCCACTGGTAACATGACCTTGCTTCTAATATACTCTATTGACAACCTTCTGTTGACTCAGCCACTGTCTAATCATTCCAACAATATTAACATATATATGCAATGTCAATTATTTTAGTCACCCAATAAAAAAAAAAAATCAGTAAGGCTAGTAGTATACCCATGTTGCTTTGGATCTTGAAATCCATGTGACTTTAGATGCTCAACAATCCAATCCTTTAACATAGTTTACATTCATTTATCAACTTCTAATGCAAGACTCACAAGCCTGGAGTTGCCAGACTCTTCCCTACTGCCCTCTGTGGACAAAAATATTGGGAAACACCTCTTAATTATTGAATTCAGATGTTTCAAACCCGTTGCCACAGGTGAATAAAATCAAGCACCTAGCCATGCAGCCTGTATCCACAAACATTTATGAAAAAGTGGATCATTTTGAAGAGCTCAGTGAGTTCAGATGTGGTACTGGGATAGGATGCCACATCTGCAATAAGCTTGTTCCAAAAATGTCATCCCTTTTAGACATTCCACAGTCATCTGTGATATTATTGAAAAGTTGAAGTATTTAGGAACAGCAGCAACTCAGCCATGAAGCAGAAGACCACATGAAGTCACAGAGCGGGGTCACCGAGTGCTGAGCCGCATGGTCCATGAAAGTCCCCAAACGCTCTATAGCCAAAGTATTTCAAATATTAATATCAGCACAAAAAACGTGTGGCAGGAGCTTCATGGAATGGGTTTCTATGGCCAAGCAGCTGCAGGCAAGCCTCACATCACCAAGTACAATGCAAGGCGTCTGATCGAGTGATGTAAAGCACACCTTCACTGGATTCTAGAGCAGTGGAAACGTGTTCTGTGCTATAGTGTGATTCGTCACTACAGCCTTCTCATCCAATATCAGTGCCTGACCTCACAAATGCTCTACTGGATGAATGGACACAAATTCCCATAGAAACACTCCAAAATGTTATGGACAGGACAGGAGGGCTTCATATTATGTATTTAGAATGTAATGTCATTACAGTCGGGTGTCCCTATACTTTTGTGCATATAGTGCATACGCAATATGCACTCACTGGCCGCTTTATTAGGTACACCTTGCTAGAACCGGGTTGGACCCCCTTTTGCCTTCATTCTTCGTGGCATACTTTCTACAAGGTGCTGGAAGCATTCCTCAGAGATTTTGGGTCCATATGGACATGATGGCATCACGCAGTTGCTGCAGATTTGTCGGCTGCACATTGATGATGCAAATCTCCCGTTCCACCACATCCCAAAGGTGCTCTATCGGATTGAGATCTGGTGACTGCGCAGGCCATTGGAGTACAGCGAACTCATTGTCATGTTCAAGAAACCAGTTTGAAATTAGTTGAGCTTTGTGACATGGCCTTATCCTGCAGAAAGTAGCCATCAGAAGATGGGTACACTGTGGTCATAAAGGAATGGACATGGTCAGCAACAATACTCAGGCAGACTGTTGCATTTAAATGATGCTCAATTGGTACTAAGGGGCCTAATATGTGCCAGGAAAATGTCCCCCACGCCCTTACACTACCATCACCACCACCCTGACCGTTGATACAAGGCAGGATGGATCCATGCTTTCATGTTGTTTATACCAAACTCTGACCATGCCATCTGAATGTTGCAGCTGGAATAGAGACTCATCAGACCAGGCAACGTTCTTCCAGGCTGTGGTTGGACTGAATGCTTTAGGATGGCAGGTAATCTTACCGGCCATCCTAAAGCATTCAGTCCAACCACAGCAGTAATGCCTTGCAGGCCCCTAGATGTAGGGAACTCATCAGACCAGGCAACGTTATTCCAGTCTTCCATTGTCCAATTTTGGTGAACCTGTGCGATTTTGGTAAACAGTTTACTTCTCTTAGCGGACAGTGCCACCCAGTGTGGTCTTCTGCTGCTGTAGCCCATCTACTTCAAGGTTCGACGTGTTGTGCGTTCAGAGATGGTATTCTGCATACCTTGGTTGTAACAAGTGGTTATTTGTGTTACTGTTGCCTGTCATCTCAAACAAGTCTGCTCATTCGCCTCACATCAACAAGGCATTTTCATCCACACAACTGCCGCTCACTGGATATTTTCTCTTTTTCAGACCATTCTCTGTAAACCCTAAAGATGATTGTGCATGAAAATCCCAGTAGATCAGCAGTTTCTGAAATACTCAGACCAGCCCTTCAGGCACCAACAACCACGGTCTTGTTCAAAGTCACTTAAATCCCTTTTCTGCCCCATTCTGATGCTTGCTTTGAACTTCAACAAGTTATCTTGACCATGTTTACATGCCTAAATGCATTGAGTTGCTGCCGTGTGATTGGCCATTTGCGTTAACAAGCAGTTGAACAGGCGTACCTAATAAAGTGGCCAGTGAATGTATATAGTTGCCAAAGTGGACCCATGATGTCATCCACACATCTCATTCCCTGGAGGAATGGAGTGTGATATAATGGGGCTCCAGGATAATTATCCTGAGATTATTGATCCTACAGTTAAATGTAAAGGGCTTTCTCAGAAAACGCTACCAATCAGTTAGTCTGCTTCTCTAAGAGGAAAAGCTACTGTAAAAGTAAAACCCATCAACTAGTTCTACCATGGTAAGGTATGAAGTAGCGTGTAAAAAAATAAAAATGACCACACAAATTCTAAAAAACAAAAAATGAAAGTTTAGGTTCACTAAAAACATAGATGGGAGTGTTGGTTAAAGAGGACCTGGATAAAGCAGAAACTTTATGTGACGAGAACAACCCATCCGCCGACTGGGTACACCCGCCAGGCGTTGCTTCCTTCTGCCCATAGTCATCGGACATACAAGACTTGGATCATCAGGTTGAAATATTGCCAACGACAGCAGGAAATACAGCCTCTCAGGAACCTCTGCGGCACTGTAGTATACAGAAGTATAGCAATACAGCGCTCTACCCCCCTGATAAGGGCAGCAGCGAGGCTTAACTCAATAACAAGGCAGGACTCATAGTGAGGTAAAACAGGAACTAATTTATTTGAACCAAAACACAAGAAATATATATATATATATATATATATATATATATATATACATACACACACACACACACACACACACACGTAAGAAAGGGGCAAGACAAATGTCACAGGATCTAATTACCAATGTCAGGAAGGAAGTAATTAGATGACATTCTGCAACACAATATCGGGGGGGGGTGTCAGAATTACATGAGACATAAATAATTACATTAATTGGGGAGGTAGACATAGAATGATGATGAAAGACATATAACTGAATTGAAATAAACAATGGCTAGGACATAGAGCTAACAGGATTGACAGCTATCGGCTGTGTATTTAGTTATTATATACACAGCATTGGGGGTACACAAAAGACAGTGAATGGCAGTACTAACACCTAGCACATTAATACATTTATTCACAACCCAGATAATCAGCCTTCTTCTTACACCAGGATGTGTGGGAAACGTGGTTAAACAGAATAGGGAAAATCATTAAAAAGTGGGTCCCTGTACCCACTTCCCCAAGAAGAGGGCCCATTGTCAGCAGGCTAGCCATCAGTCCCCTCCAAAAGCCCCAGTGACAGAAGGTTCCGTCACATTTCTCCCCCTTCCGAGTGGGACTGACCCAGGAGAAGACCCCAAACAGGTTGACTCCGTAATCAGCCAGTTCACTTGGCCCATCATCAATGCCCTCCCAAAACTGATGCCCCAAACTATCTGCCCTTCCAAGAGCAGTACTCACCCGCCTGACCTCTGCCTCTCCAGAAAAATACAACTGCCGCTGGAGAGAAGTGCCAAATGCACCTTCGCTATGCAATCTTCTCAGCCGCTGGGGAGAAGACAGGGTGGCAGGGGTCCCTTCGATCCAGGGTTGAGGATCTGAGCCAGCTGCCCAGCAATTCTGGGGACTACAGGTGGCGACCACATTCTCACCCACCAGTATGGGATACATGTCTCACAGTGCAGGTAGAGAGTCCTGCCTTTCTCCAGTTACCAATACTCCCCACAGGACAGAAGCCGCCTGCACCCCTTCCCTGGTGCTCTGGCTGCCGCTGGGGAGACGGACCAGCTTCAGCATCTCCCTGGTACACACTCAGCCGCTGGGGGGGTAATGCCACTTCCATCCTCACCCTGGTGCTGCTACTGGGGAGTTAGGCCAGCAGCACCATCTCCCAGGACCTCACTCATCCGCTGGGGAATGATGCCGCCTGCATCACCTCCTTGGTGCTGCTGCCAGCAGTTGGGCCGGCTGCGCCATCTCCCAGGACCTCACTCAGCCGCTGGGTAGTGATGCCGCCTGCTTCCCCTCCCTGGTGCTGCCGCTGGGGTGATGGGCCGGCTGCTGCATAACCCTGGATCTCTGCAGCCTTAACAGGTTCTGGGCAGAGGCCTGCAGTGCCCTGCCTTGTTGCCACGCTTCAGCTGGAGCTAAGGGATCTTCTGGCTCTGCCTGCTGCTGGGAAGGGAGAACTGCTTCCCCCGCTCCCATTTGCCGCTGGGGAGGGAGGACAAGTTCCTCTGCTCCCAGAATAGTAAGCTGCCGCTGGGAAGATGGGCCAACTGCTGCATCTCCCTGGATCCCTGTAGCCATTGCAGGTGCAAGGCAGAGGCCAGCTGCACTCTGTCCTGTTGCCAGCACTTCAGCTGGGACTATGGGATCCGCCGACTCCAGTGTCATGGAGAGGCCGCCTTCCAGCAGACACAAGTAGTCCATCTCCAGGTACCATTCCCTGTAGACTAGCCCTTCTAAGTCAGCTATCAGGGTCAGATCCTGGGAAAGCGGCAGCATTTCCTTGCGGTATCCGTACAGGTCCCAGAATCGATAGCTCTCTGAGCTACCAAAGTCTTCTTTTTCTTCAAAAGCCTCCCAATGTAAGCCAGGGACGCCGAAGTCCCCACCTTTCGGAGAATAGTGACTTTCTAACCTAGACTCCTACCGGCATGCAGCCCAATACAATGCTCGGTATAGGTCCCCAAGCTAGAGTTCCTTCGCCACCAACTGCTTTATTTCGGCTACCTCCTCCTCAGTGGGCTGCCATCTCATTAAGCGAAGCCACAGCTTAACCAGCTCCCCGAAGGACTGTTCTGGGGTGGGCAGGTTGTTGCCTCGGCAGCTGTACCAGTTTTCCATGGCATCTTCCCACAGCTCTAGCCGAATCAGGGTTCTCCATTCCAGCCGTACGTCTTCTGGAATTATCCCTCCTCGTATCGCCAGGGCGACCTCAACTCGCCTCTCAGTGTCCTATAACGGAGCTTCCCACTTACAGTCATCAGCTCCCCGCATCGCATTCCTCAGTAGATCCGGGTCCCAGGTGAGTTGCCTGTCAATCTCTCTCACCGTCCACCAGACTGCTTCTTCAGATCAGATGGCTCCGTAGATTCACAACACACTGCAGAGAAGGTTGGCAAATTTCTTCTCTATCCGTTCCTGACACTGGCTCATTTCCTCTGCCACAGCAGTCGCTGATGTTGCATCTCCGCAGTCAGCAGGCCTGTTAGTCCCGGTGGTGTTTTGGACATTCCGTTTTGAAGGAAGCATCCCGCCGCTGCCACCAGTGTGACGGGAATGACCTGTACCTCGACTGGTAGGCAGACATAGAATGATGATGACAGACATATAATTGAATTGAAAAAACAACAGCTAAGACATAGAGCTAACAGGATTAACAGCTACTGGCTGTGTATTTAGTTATTATATACACAGCAGTAGGGGGGTACACAAAAGACAGTGAATGGCAGTAGCAACACCTAGCACATTTATACATTTCTTTACAACCCAGATAATCAGCCTTCTTCTTACGCCAGGATGTCCAGCTGGCATTTACAGTTCTGAGTCTCTGTGTGGGAAATGTGGTAAAACATATAACAGGGAAAATCAGTAAAAAGTGGGTCCCTGTACCCACTTCCCCAAGAACAGAACCCCTTCTAATGTCAGGGCCCATTGTCAGCAGACAGGAGGCTATCCATCAGTCCCCTCCAAAAGCCCCAGTGACGGAGGGCTCGTCACACTTTAAATAACTATTTTTCCTCAGTATATATTAAGGAGGAACCTATGGTGATGGATATACATATGACTACTGAAAAAAAATTGTAGTCAAACTAATTGGATGGCTCTGTACAAGGTGCTGCAGCAACTAACGAACATTAATGTCAACAAAGCTCCAGGGCCTGAAGGTATTCACCCACGTGTACTTAAGGAGCTTAGTCTGGAAATAAGCGAACCTCTGTTTCTAATCTTCCGGTATTCTTTTCTTTCAGGAATTGTACCAGAGGATTGGGAGGGAGGCAAATGTGGTTCCTATATTCAAAAAGGGTTCAAACTCTGTGCCCAGAAGCATTATATAAATATATTCGGGGCCAATACAAACCCTTGTGTGGAGATCTGTTCAACAAAGGACACATGGTCATGCGTTTAGACTGGAAGAAAGGAGATTTAGTCTAGAGCTGAAACAACGAATCGATAAAATCGATAATAATCGATAACGGAAATCATCGATAACGATTTCCGTTATCGATTAATCGAGTGATCAATTCGTTGTTGGAGCACTCGGCTCCTTTTACTTACCTCCGCGAGCGTTCCCCGCTTCTGCTACACGCTCTGCAGTCTCCGCCTTCTAGCTACGTGACGGATGTGACGCGTTCCGGAGGTAAGTATTCTTCATGTCTATGTGCACGGATCGCACAGAGCCACTCGCACAGAGCGAATCGCTCTGTGCGAATGGAGCCACTCGCACAGAGCGGTTCGCTCTGTGCGAGTGGCTCCACTCGCACAGAGCGGTTCGCTCTGTGCGAGTGGCTCCATTCGCACAGAGCGGTTCGCTCTGTGCGAGTGGCTCCATTCGCACAGAGCGGTTCGCTCTGTGCGAGTGGCTCCATTCGCACAGAGCGGTTCGCTCTGTGCGAGTGGCTCCATTCGCACAGAGCGGTTCGCTCTGTGCGAGTGGCTCCATTCGCACAGAGCGGTTCGCTCTGTGCGAGTGGCTCCATTCGCACAGAGCGGTTCGCTCTGTGCGAGTGGCTCCATTCGCACAGAGCGGTTCGCTCTGTGCGAGTGGCTCCATTCGCACAGAGCGGTTCGCTCTGTGCGAGTGGCTCCATTCGCACAGAGCGGTTCGCTCTGTGCGAGTGGCTCCATTCGCACAGAGCGGTTCGTGAGTGTGGGTGCAGGGCAGAGTGGGGGTGGGGGTGCAGGGCAGAGTGGGGGTGGGGGTGCAGGGCAGAGTGGGGGTGGGGGGTGCAGGGCAGGAGACTGGGTGCAGGGCAGAGTGGGGGTGGGGATGCAGGGTGTGAGTGTGGGTGCAGAGCAGAGTGGGAGACTGGGTGCAGGGCAGAGTGGGGGTGGGGATGCAGGGCAGGGTGTGAGTGTGGGTGCAGGGCAGAGTGGGTGCAGGGCAGAGTGTGAGTGTGGGGGCAGGGCAGAATGTGGGGGCAGGGCTGGGTGCAGGGCAGAGTTAGAGACTGGGTGCAGGGGCACAGTGCAAAGTGCTGGGTGCAAAGTGCCAGTGCTGGGTGCAAAGTGCCAGGGCTGGGTGCAAAGTGCTGGGTGCAAAGTGCCAGGGCTGGGTGCAAAGTGCAAAGTGCTGGTGCAAAGTGCTGAATGCTGGGTGCAAAGTGCTGGATGCAAAGTGCCAGGGCTGGGGCAAAGTGCTGGGTGCAAAGTGCTGGGTGCAAAGTGCCAGGGCTGGGTGCAAAGTGCTGGGTGCAAAGTGCAAAGTGCTGGGGCAAAGTTTCTTGAACAGTAATAGTCCACCTCTTTTCAGAATGTTTGGGGTTATTTTGTTTCATAAATATTGTGTTTGGGTTCTTGTACTTTGAAAATATTGTTTTTTATTACATCATAACAAAATAAGAATGTTAATGTAAATTTTAAGTTGTTTTTTAACATCCAGTTCATTAAATTCTTTTAAATAAACGAAAAATTTGCATATTGTTTTTTTTTATCCGATTAATCGATTAATCGAAAAAATAATCGGCCGATTAATCGATTATTAAAATAATCGTTAGTTGCAGCCCTAATTTAGTCTAAGGCAGAGGAAAGGGTTTTGTACAGTAAGGACAATAAGGATGGAGAATTATCTGCCTGTAGTGGTAGTTTTATCGGAGTCTGTACAGATATTTAATCCCTTGATGACAATTGCCGGTCCAGGCACGTCACGGAAAATCAAGTCGTTAACGACAATTGACGTGCCAGGACCGGCACGTCTTTAAATGGGTGCAGAAAGCGATCTACTTTTGCTTTCTGCACCCAAACGGTGTTGCTGTAATGCCTCGACCTCGAGGCATGCAGCAACGCCATGATCGGCACTAGGGGCCATCTCTGGCCCCTCCCTGGGGCGTCAACATCCGCCATACATTGTATGGCGATGGACACCCGTTTTAAAAGTGTTTAGGAGGCGATCAACGATCACCTCCTAAACTTAAATGGTGACGCTGGAATGCCTCGATCAGGAGGCATCCAGCGACACCAAACACTTACCTCTGGATGGACTGTGACCGCTCCGGGCAAAAAAACAATAAAGACGAAAAAGTTCGCTAGATGGTCTCCAGACCCTCTAGAGAACTCTGGCTCCACTTGCAGGTTGAATACAGGTACTGCATTCAACCATGCAAGTCAATGGAGCCCAGCTTTCTAATCACAGTGTGATTAGTAAAAATAAATTAAAAAATAAAATAAAATTAATAATTAGAAAAAAAATAGTAAAAAAAAAAAACCAGTAAAATGTAAAAATTATTTCCCACTGATGTCACTATCAGGGGAACCTTCAAGTTAAAAAAAAATGTTACATTTTTTTTAAGAAAAGGCAAAAAAATAAAATATATATGTAACGGGTTCACCAAGAGAGCTGTAGTAACTCCCAGAGATCACCCACATGTATCCTCCTGTTGTCCCCGGAATCACTTCCAGCACCAGCCAGCATGCGCACCTTGGAACCCTGCTATGTGTACCCAATAAGTAGACACAACTACCTTGAACTGAGTACAGCAGGAATGAACAGTTTATTGTTGTAAAACATAGACTGATATAGCCACAGAACTTCATTAACATAAATTAACATTGATAAACAGGTAGGCAACCCAAACTTCAATCCCCTTTAGCTACTGAATATTCCCCTGGTAGCCATCCTGTTAATGGGATTAGTTTAACAATGGAGTTCCTGCCTGTTTGGCAGCCAGGCTGGAGCCATCTCTGAGTACCTTGGGCCCCTGTATGACAGGTCATTCTGTCACAATATATATATATAAAAATGTATTTTTGTGAGCAAGTCCTAAAATTAGCATATTAGCTTAAAACAATTCTCGCATGGAAAGAGTTAAAATACTGGCATATTAAATGCCCATGGGGTGTCTACTTTAAAAAAATGTATGATTTGATGGGGTAAAACGAATTGGCTGGGTTCAACAATGTCCCAAATAACACGGGGGGGGGGGAAGGATGGCCACACATTTCCAATTAGAAAAATGCACACGTACCAAATGTGGCCTTTTAGTTCCCCCAAAAAATGACAAACCCATGCATGTGGGATATCACTGTACTCAGGAGATGTCGCTGAACACATATTGGGGTGTAGTGTGACAGCGGCATAAACCAGGATCTGTAAATTCATACATAAAGTAGGTGTGTGGGGGGAAAAAAAAACACACAAAAAATACTACTGCAAACTTTGAAAAAATTCTGGTGGTAAAATGTGTGCATGCAAAGAGTTAAAATACCAGCATTTAAAATACCCTGGGGTGCCTAGTTTTCAAAAATATCTGGTTTTGTTGGGCACACTGAAATGGCCCGGCTCAAAGATGTACCAAATAGGACATGGGCAGTTGATCGCCAAACGCCAAAGTTCAACATTGAAAAATGCGCATGCCCCAAATGTGGCCCTTTTGCCCTCAAACAGCCAGGCAAAATCATTCATGCGAGGTATCGCTGTACTCAGAAGATGTTGCTGAACACATATTGGGGTGTTTTGTGATAGTGACATATACGAGAACCTTTTAATTCATACCTGAAGTAAAATGTGTGTGACAAAACAAATGCAAAAAAATCACTACCACAAAGTTTGACAAAGACTGGTGGTAGATATGGTGCATGGAAAGAGTTAAAATACTAGCATTTGAAATACCCTGGGGTGTCTAGTTTTCAAAAATATATGGCTTTATTGGGCATACTGAAATAGCCTGGCTCAAAGATGTACCAAAAAGGACATGGGCAGTTGATCGCCAAACGTCAAAGTTCAACATTGAAAATGCGCATGCCCCAAATGTGGCCCTTTTGCCCCCACAACGCCAGGCAAAATCATTCATGTGAGGTATCGCTGTTCTCAGGAGATGTTGCTAAACATATATTGAGGTGTTTTATGATTGTGACATATACCAGAACCTGTTTATTCATACCTGAAGTAAAATGTGTGTGAAACAACAAATGCAAAAAAAATTACTACCATAAAGTTTGACAAAGGCTGATGGTAGAATTAGTGCTTGGAAAGGGTTAAAATACTAGCATTTGGAATACCCTGGGCTGTCTAGTTAAATAAATATATTATATATATATATATATATATGATTTGATGGGGTAGATTGCGTGGGCCGGCTTCAAATATACCCGAAATGGCACATGGGGGGAAGAATTACCAGATTTGGAAAAAATGGCTTTGAAATAGCAAAACGCTACCTATACTTATTGCCCCATAATGTGTAGAAAAAAGCAAAAAAACATTAAAACATTGGGTATTTCTAAACTCAGGACAAATAGTAGAATCTATTTAGCAGGTTTTTTCATTACCTTTTATAGATGAGTAAAAGATTTTTCAACTAAAAGTTAGAAACAGTCATTTTTTTCAAAATGTTTCACCATATTTTATACTTTTTTTAATAGTAAATAATATGATACAATCAAAACAATGTCATCTAAAGAAAGCCCTTCGTGTCCTGAAAAAAAACAATATCTAATGTGTGTGGGTTCAGTAAACGGGAAAGAAGAAAATTACAGCTAAACACGAGCAGCGCAGAAATGTTAAAACGCCCATTGTCACGAAGGGTACAAAAAGTAAAATCAGCCTTTGTCACGAAGGGTACAAAAAGTAAAATCAGCCTTTGTCACGAAGGGGTTAAACAGCAACTGGATGAATACTTGGAAAAATATAATATTCAGAGATATAATCTTTAATTATGGGGAAACAGCTTTTTGATCCAAGAAGAAATCTGGCTGCCAATTTGGGGTCAAGAAAGAATTTTTTCCCTGGTTAGTGCAGAATTGCCTTCTTTTGGATCAACAGCAACAAATTAAGAGATATAGGAAAAGCTGAACTTGATGGATGCATGTCTTTTTTCAGCCTATATAACTATGTAACTAATTTTGCATGGTAGGCATGAGGGTAGAAGCTACCAGGAAGCCAAGCTGCTTCACAAGTAGCTAGGGTCTGTCATATACCTCAAAATGTGCATAATTCTATTCACTTTCACGATTTTAGATTTTTAATGGAAGTCTGTCATGTACAGTTATAACATCAGATGCAGATAGAAGATTCATCCATTAAAATGTCCAGATAATGAATGGGTGCAAATGAGGGTTTCTAACTGTTATCGTAAGAGCCTTTTACTATTTATCTGTATATGATGGAAATTACCCTTAAACTAGGCAAACTGTGAAATGAGGAGGAATCATAGAAACCATTGGAACTCACATATACTATATCAACTATGTTGATAGTTTACCATTATTCCCTCTTCATAACAGCATGCATTACATTCACGAATGTGTTACATTCTGTAACACATTCGTCCATTTGCAAACACCCTTATTTGACTTTTTTACCAGCTAGACTAGCCCTTAATATTACACTCTACACCTTTTTAAGTATTCTGTTCTGCCTATGAGAAGGCTGGCCCAGATAAATCACTGCTGGTTATTGTGAAATAAACAGAACTTAAAATGAATCACAAAGCAGGGAGTTTCTACTTTGAAATATATGGATTTGGGCAGAAAAAGGATGTTGGCCTAGCCATAGTTAGGATTGCGTGCAAAGGACATCCCAGGTCAAAACGATTACTTTATGTAGCCAACAGATGCATTAAATAAATTAACGTATATCACATTTGCAGATATAAATGACTGATCTTTGCACTCACCGCACAACGCTTAGCAGACCAGCTCCGTAGTCTCGTAGAGTCCAGTGATCATTCAGCGGGTTTATAGATGCAGCAAGAGGTTCTGTTACGCAGTATAGGACGCTCTGCATGAGACTGTAGCCATAATAACCCAGAGAAAGATATGGATTCCACAGCAGAGAACGTACTAACTGTAAAAGACGACTTAACTGTCCAAGATCATGACTAACTGATTTTACCTGCAGAACAGGGTAATTCAGGAAAAAATATAAGTAAGCAACCGGAAGATAGTTGGGAAAAAACAGCACTGTGAGCTAAACTTCAGTAAAACATGTGTTACACTTAACAGTGAAGATAATTTGCATGACAAACATAAAATAACTTATTAGTCCATTGTGAGGCAAGCTCAATTTTCCCATATCCAGGACAATTATTTACTTTTTAAATGCTAAAAAGTGTCTTAATAAAAATGTGTGGCACTTACCCCGCTCACAACATACACAAAGTAAGGTAAAAGGGCAGCAATTTTTGCATTTGTCTGTAAGTCTTGTAGGGCAACCTGTGAGAGACCAGAGAGAAGATGCAAGTGTGAGTGTTTGGCGAAATGATCAGGTTTGAGAGGCCAGGAGCATAATTTTATGTAGAATAAGGCACAATTAAGAAAGAAAATGCAGGAACCTCCGTTCTCACCTTCATAAGCTGCAGATCGTCTCCTAAGACAGCTCGCGTGACACGCTGGTAATATTTCAAAAGGTCATCTGTCAGGACAGAGACGGCAGCAGGAACTGGAGACAGAGGAAGAATTACCGCATTGGCCCGGTTATAGGCCGCACTTTACCCCCCCCCCCCACTTTAGGTCTTTAAAGTGTGGGGGTGGCCTATAATCAGGGTTCAGCGCAGGGATTTTTTTTCCCATTTAACTTGGCAGCAGCAGGGTTAGGATCCAGAGTACCCACATTGTTGCAGTGGACCCTGCATCCTCCTCTGACAGCCAGTGGGCGTCTGCGCAACGCAGACAACCCCCGTTGCTGCCGGCACTTCCTCCAGTGCTTTTATGAAGGAGTGCCGGCGTTACATGACCTTCCCGTGCTCCACCGCAGAAGCACCGCAGAACTACCGGCCAGCAGCGGAGGCTGTCTGACAACAACGTGTATTCACCGGCTGCCTGCAGCTGGTAAACGTCTGCACTGCCGGCACTTCTGCTCGGGCTTCTATGGCAGAGCACCGGCATAGAAGCCCCAGAAGTGGCTAACAGCAGCAAAGGTTAGCTACGCGCATCGTGCAGACGTTCACCGGCTGCACCAGCTAGACACCAGGGAGTCTGGGGATGCATTGGTAAGTCGGGGGAGGGGGGGTGGCATATCTATAAGTAAGGTGCATTACAAATTAAGGAGGGACCTTAAAATGGCTGTTTGTTTTCTATTTGTATATAACCTATGCTGACTAACTGAATAATAGATACCAAAAATGTTAAAATACATGTATTCCTGTTCATTAGATAAAATACTGTTTTACCATTCCACTGATGTGTATTTTCGCAAAAACATTTTTTTCTTTTAAAATCGCACCAAACTTTAAGGGTGCGGCCTATAATCAAGCCAATATGGTACTTCATAAGTTTAGCAGAACCTTGTTGAGATGCAGAAGATAGGTATGATAACGTACCTGTTCCCTGAGGCTCCAAGTTCCCTTTCCCATCCAAATATGAAACATGAACTGATAACAAAAAAGCAGTTTAGTTTGTTCTCTTTAACAAATGCACACCCACAAAAGCAGTTTACAGTGACTTTTAATCTGTGGTGTATCCTTATCGTGTTAGGGAAGCAGATACTGAGGGAAACAGACCTACAGGGCCATCAGTCTTCCTAACACACTGCAACTCAATGGGCTGGTAGGTAGAACAGAGATTTCCCTTGAAACTTGTAAATTAATGCCACCAACAGACCTCTATATTATCTTTTCAGAAAGGTGGGGGCATCATATCCGGCACAAGGAATCTGAGAATGGTAGGACCGGAGGCACTGCCTTGAGTTACACAACAATCCCCTTCAAACACATGACTGTTTTTAATTTCTTAAATGGGTCACTTACCTCTCACAGAAGTCTCAGCTGTCCCTTTTGGGATGTTAGTCGCTAGGGCTAATTCAACTAGGTTGATGTCTCTGTCCTCGGCACAGTGACATTCACCATCTCTAATACTACGGAAAGAGACTGCATCAGGTGATCCATGACCACAGATAGCCTGAATATAGAGAGCCGGGTAAAAAGAAGAGAAGGAAAAATACATTACATATTGCCTGTTGATTCCTTCCCTATGGCATCACACATTAGAGAAAATATGTGACCAGAGTGCTGGAGGTGTAATGAATGATACTGTATTGGTTATTATAGTTATCGTCATTACGCTCCCAAGGAGCCCAAGGGGTGTCAGTGATGATGTTGCCGAAAGGAAATACCAAAACTTCTGGTTGCTCATTTAAGACTCTATTGAATGTAACGCCTCTCTAATACCGTATTTGCTCGATTATAAGACGAGGTTTTTTTCAGAGCAAATGCTCTGAAAAATACCCCTCGTCTTATAATCGAGGTCGTCTTCCAATGAGACCTCAAAAAAATGTCTGCTGGGGCCAGGCTGCTTACCGGTGCTTTGGTCCCAAGCAGCGTCTCTTCTATTAGCAGCAGGAAGCTAGCAGAGTGTCACATAATTCTGCCTCCCCCTCCTTCCTCTGGGGGCGGGGCCAGAGAAGTTGCTCGCACAGCCGGGCCCCTGCAGAAGTCTGCGAGTGGGAGATCTGCAGTTCAGGTAAGGGGGTGGGGGGTTTGAGCATGTGTGTGTATGTGTGATTAATGGAATGAATGAGTATTTAAATGTTTGTGAATGAGTGTGTGTGTGTGATAGCATGGATGTGTAAGGGGGGTGGTAGCATGGCATAGGGAGGCTGTACTCAAACTCCTATCATCCCCAGGTTCCTGCATGTACTGGCTGCCTTGGCTTGATAGGAGTTTGATTGCTGTTAGCAGTTATATATACCTCCAGAAATGCCTTTTAACCCCCTATATGCCACTCTGGCATATAGGGGGTTAAAAGGCATATCATGGGGCAGAGTGGCATATAGGAGGGCATAAGACATTTCTGGAGGCAGAGTGGCATATAGAGGGTTAAACGGCACATCATGGGGCAGAGTGGCAAATAAAGGGGGATTAAGGCATTTCTGGGGGCAGAGTGGCAACCTTGGGGGCAGATGTGAAAAACTGGGGGGGGGGCAGGTTAGCAAATAAAAGGAAATAAAAAAATATATATTTTTCTCAATCATAGCTTTTATTAAATATGAAAAAATTGTTTAAATTAATTAATATTTACTGGTAAAACTTTTTTCCTATAGGGTAGTCTTATATTCAGGCTTTTTGTTTTTTTCCTAAATTAATATTTAGATTTTGGGGGGTCGTCTTATAATCAGGGTCGTCTTATAATCGAGCAAATACAGTAGTTACATTTGATCTGGCAGCTCGGGGCCTGAAATTTTGGCCACAGCTGTCAGATTTAATCCTGCAGGTGTCAAAACCCCATGATTTGGGGATACTTTCTTTAAGGAGTTAGACACTAAAACATGCTATCTGACTGAAGGTACGAACGAATCTAGTATGGCTGGACCATAACCAATGCATGAATGCTGCAAGGCAGCGGTTTATAAATGTCCTAGTACCAGCATTTTTTTCTGGCATTTGTTACATAACCCTAATCTAATAATATAGAGCAGCATATGTTGCATGATCACACCTACATCAACATTACTCCAGTTAAGAGCACGGTTCAAATCTTCCACTGTCAGTCTTCTCCGGCGAGAGTGTCTCAGAGCCTGCGCACTGAACTGAGAAAACATGTAAGTGGTAAGAATTAACAAAAAAAATGTCTCAAATACTAAAAACAAAAAAAACTCAAAGGCTGTGTAAAGCTTGTAAGATAGGAGTGAAAATATGTCCTGAAGGTGACAAAGTAAAAGATATAATGTAAAAAAAAAAGCATGTGGCTCTTTGCCCTTTAATATATAAACCACATAATACCGAACCATAAGGTATAAAGTGACATCTGTCACATAAAACACTGAATAGAAAGCTGCATAGCAATTTACACGATTGTATGTTGAACAGAGTATTTTTTTTATAACTTCTATTGTGGTGACCTCAAGCCAACTGAATTGCATATGAATTGGTCCTGTACTAGGCAAGACTGATAATGTTCCATGTTTACATGGAGTTAAGCTTGTAGGAAATCTTAGAAATGCTGAGTAGAGTGTGAAATCCCGCCAGTCATCTTATTTCTCAAAAACAAAAAAATCCCTTTGCATCAACCTGAGTGAGCTCTCGAAGGCGGTAGCATACATCCTCAGCTATCAGTGCTGCAACCTCATCAGTGATTTCCATTCCAACACTTTCCGCTGTCAGACGTACTGAATCCTGACAAAGCTCCACATAGCGCTTATCCTCAGCATGAGCCATCCCCAGACTGCAGAGAGAGATATAGGGAATCAGCTTTCCATCTATGTAGATAATGCTATTAGTTGTTTGCTTGAAAAGTTATTTTGTACCCCTAACTTTTGCTAATTTAACATGCCCATCAAGTGTTTGCTGTCATTTTTACCATGGAGTCAAATCTGATACCTTTTATTGGGTCAACATAGAAAAATATGTAAAAGTTATAAAAGTTTTAAGAATTTCATGGGTCTCGTACAGATTTGTTCAATCTGACCCATGACGTTCTCAACGCTTATGCAGGCTCAGTAAAATGGGATCTGACAAAATGAATATTTTCCCTGTAACGCTAGAGTAATTTATTCTTCCAGAATAAGAGATTACTTAGTATATTATACATTATACATATTATACACACCACTTAAAACACAGACATGATGTTAATATACCTGAGGGAGTATGATAGCCAGAAGTGGAGATTAATTTGGGGTTTAGATACATCTAGAATAGACCAAAAGACATTTTCAAGATGGACAAATACACGTTTTAAAAATATATCTATATGCAGCTACCATCGCCCGGAGGAGCGCTGGATGAGGCCCAGCTTCTGTAAGGCCCGACGATTCGTAAGTAGAACCAATGTATAACCTTAATTAACTAAAATTGAAGTTACTGGCATGTTTTAAATGGCCATGGAGACAATCATAAAACATACTTATTAATCTATGGCACTTCGGAGAGGGGGGATACGAACACACAATTGCAGCCTCAAAATGCGATTAGCGGTCATAAAATAAAAAGACTTCGATGACATATTTTGTATTTCTTGCCTCTCGCTGACGTCACGGCGTACTTTTTCTCCCGGCATACTCTCCGCTCACCAAGGTTTACAGGCGAGATATTTCATACCAATACTGTGGCCGCAAGTGCGAAGACCCTTAAAGGATGGAGAAAAATACTAATTGAAGATGTTGACCCCCTCTTAACAAATCCCGCGAAAGGTCGCTTTACCGGAGGTGGTAAAATGCCGACAAAAGCTCGATTTTTTTTTTTTTTTTTTTTTTTTTTTACAGTTGCGTTCCGCCTCTCAGATTCAGACAAAACGCCACTTACAGGGCGGAGAAATGTTTCATTGGGCGGAATTGGAATCTGTCAAATGCGTAATGGGTGAATTTTGGATCACGTGACAGGGGTAACAAGGCCTTATGCTTTGGAGCTAAATGGTTGTACGTTGTAGTATCCCTGCTGCTAATGTTTATTAGCGTAATCATTTCTATCGGGCCTCGCCGCAGCTATCCGCAGTATATTTTACGTTGTCCAATCATTTTCTGGTGATATTTCCCGCAGGAATCGCTATTAACCCCTTCAGGATCAGAGGGTTTTTTTGGTTGTTTTTTTTACCATGGTTGTGCTCGTTGACCAGAGCAGTTTTTGCTATGTCTTTATTCAACTGTCATTACCCACTACCTCATTTAGTGCACCCCTACAAAATGTATTTAGGTATTTGTCCTGATATTTTCATTTATTTTGCCACTTACAGGGTTAAATATCAATGATGCATTGCTGTTTCTAAGCAATAGTTTTTAACCCCTTCACGTCCGGTGACGTACCAGGTACCTCATGCCCAAGTGGGCTCATTGGTTCTGTGACGAACCTGGTACATCATGCAAACAAAATGCCTCCATATCGCCATGACATGGACGCTGCTGCTGTCTGTCTTTGACCGCGTAACCCGACGATTGTGTTCCAAGATGCCACAGGCAGCTTCAGAGAAGGGGGCTAATGTTGCTTGGGTACCCAAGCAAGTGTTAACCCCTTCAATGCTGTGATTGTGTATGACACGATGGTGGAATTGCAGGGTTTAAAATTTGTCCCCACAATACATAATTATTACCAGATCAATGTCAGTGTCCTAAACTGTATTTTAGTACATTTCTTACCCTGGGTACATGAAATTACTGAAGCAATCAATGTTCCATCTAATTTTTCTTAGCGTGCGCAGAAAATTTCTCTTGTGCAAAAATTTTCACAGAGCAGAAATTTTGTGCGCATGATATCTGCGCCGCATAAAGTTTCAAAAAAAGCTATGTGCGCGCACACAAGCGCACAGCTTAGAGGGAACACTGGAAGCAATACTCTGAATACAGGAGTACTCAATGCGTGGATAGGGCATGTCTTTTAGGCTCTGCGGGTTCAAAATTGGAACATGCGCATTACAGTTTTCAAACATGGAATTTTGACAGATCAGTTTGCTAGGACCAAGTCTCATTTAAGACACAGTAGAGGTCCCAGCTTTCAATTTAGCGGGCGGTCCTGCGGATATCAGGGGGAGATCCAACTGACAGGAGTGTGTCTGCTGACGTCAGGGGCGTTCCCACTGATGTCAGCGGGAAACATCCCCATTTAAAGGGAAAATGGGCGATATGCTGGTGATACAAAGGGGAACCACATTACAATAATTAAAAACAAACAGATCTTTGCAACCCAGGGCTGTGACAAATCCCCACCTTGACTCATAGTCCGGAAGACCCGACTAGATCCTCAGCGGGTCGGCCTGGGGCTGTCCGGGAAAGTTAAGTATCCATTAAATCCATTTGTCGAGAAAGCCCAAATGCGTTCCCGTTCTGTTTTCCCGGTCGATACTGAACCGCAAAATTGTAGGATTACAGGGCTAGACTCCACTGTAATAGGCGTTCATTGTCCCCAGAGACTCTGTTAAGCCATATTAGTGGGTTGTGGTCCGTGAGCAGTGTTCCCTCTAAGCTGTGCGCTTGTGCGCGCGCACATAACTTTTTTAGAGAGCGCACACGTCCAAAAATTGTGCGCACAATAGTTTTTCCCCAAAAAAGAAAAAAATAATAATTTTTTGGAAACTTTATGCGGCGCGGATATTGTGCGCACAAAATTTTTGCTCTGAAAATTTTTGCACAAGAGAAATTTTCTGTGCACGCCAACTAAGAAAAATTAGATGGAACATTGTCCGTGAGTACTGTGAATGATCGTATAGGTATGGTTGGAGTTTCTTTAGAGCCCACACCAGCGCTAGACATTCTTTTTTGACTGCTGCATTCCTTACTTCCCTGGGTAGCAGCTTTCGGCTCATGTAGGCTACAGGGTACTCACTGCCGTCGGTTCCCACTTGGCTTAAAACCCCTCCCAGCCCGAATGTGGAGGCATCGGTGTGAAAAGAAAAACGTTTGGATGGGTCAGGAGTAGCTAGTACCTGTGCGGAGACCACGGGACCTGTCGGGGTAATTTCTTTTTGGTCAGGTCAGTCGGGTTTGGTGATGGAGCTGTAGTTGGGGACGAACCATCGGTAGTAACCGGCTGTACCCAGAAAGGCTAAGACCTGTGTCTTGGTTTTGGGGGTGGGCCAGTTGGCGACTGCCTCTACCTTCGCAGGTTCGGGTCGCTGTCGCCCGCTGCTCACCCGGTGGCCTAGGTAAGACACTTCAGGAACCCCTATTGTGCACTTTTCGGTCTTCAGGGTTATACCCACAGCCCTAATGTGGTCTAACACAACCCCAAAGTGAGTGAGGTGTTCGTCCCAGGTGTTGCTATAGATCGTGATGTCATCCAGGTATGCCATCAAGGAGCCAATCTATCATCCGCTGAAGTCGCCGGTGCATTCTTCATCCCGAACGGCATAACTTTAAACTGGTACAAGCCGAAGGGGGTGATGAATGACAACTTCGGAATTGCTTCCATGGCCAGCGGGATCTGCCAATAGCCCTTGCACAGATCGAGAGAAAGTTTCCCTGAACAATGCTGTTTTATAGGTCATCCACTCAGGGCATGGGGTAGGCGTCAGTCGTGGTCTTGTCGTTTAACCTACGGTAGTCTATGCACAAGCAGGTCGTACCGCCCCGCTTCGTCACCAACACTACCGGGGAAGCCCATAGGCTGTTAGCCGGCTCGATAACTCCCAGATCGAGCATCTCCCGTGTCTCAGACAGCATACCTTCCCTTACTGCCTCAGGTAAGCAGCTTGTCGCTTGGGAGGCTACCTCGGGGTCTCCACCTGGTGCACTGCAACAGTAGTGTACCCAGGGGTGGTGGAGAACATTTGTTAGCGATGTGAAAGCACCTGTCGGACGTGTTCCTTCTGTGTCACCCCTCACTGGTCAGCGAGGCGAATAGCTTCTATGCCCATTTGCCCCTCACCCTGCCAGGGTAGTTCCAGTAGATTCTCTGAATCGTCTGCTGCAGGGGCACAGATAGCGACTACCTCCAAAGCTTGTTGGATTTTCCTATTGGAGCATTTAGCTACCAGGTAGGTAGTGTCACAAAGTTGTTTCACTACCTGATAGGGACCCTGCCAGGCGGCTTGCGGCTTATCGGCCTTAGTGGGCTTGAGGGCAAGAAACTTCTGTTCGACTTGTGGAGTGCGGTCTCGGGCGGTGCGATCGTACCACCATTTTTTGCCGCCCCTGCGTGGCTTGGCGGTTCTCCCGAACCATTTCGGAGAGGTCCTTCAGCTGATCCCTAAGGGCTAGCACGGAGCTGACTTGTGCTCCCTTAGCCTGGGACACCACACTTTCCCCGGTTCCCCAGTCACTAGCCGAGACTCAGTGTAGAACCAAAACGAAGACTGATTTATTTTTGACACACAGGGCTGGAGATATCCAGCAAAACGCACATTAACATAAAACAAGATATTGGGATACAAACCGCCCCCTTAATCTGCCTGATCCTGGCTGTCTGCTGGAGATAATTCCCTCAGCAAGTGATGGGATGATATACTGCTGGGGTAGCCACAGAAGTCTTTACAAACCCACGGCCCATAGTCAATAGGGAGGAGGCTGGCAGTCAGGCCTCTCCAGTGGTCCCAGTGATGGAGGGTTTCATCACAGTACCGTACTATTGGGGTCCCCTCTGTCTCTACGTTCCATTGAACCTCTCACATAACCCGTTCGTCTGGGGGTGGTAAGGGGTGCTGTACAAGGGCTTTATCCCGCACAACGTCCACAACTTCTGGGTAATCTCAGCCGTGAACTGGGTCCCCTGGTCAGAAATTACAGTATTTGCTCGTTTACAAGACAAGTTTTTTTCAGAGCAAATACTCTGAAAAATAACAATCGTCTTATATTCAAGGTTGTCTTCTAATCAGACCTCAGGTCAAAGATCCAGATCCTCTGCAGCGCTGCAGGGTACCTGGATACTCCTCTCCAGCAGCTGGTGAGCGTCTGCAACCTCCACTTCTGACGGGGCTTTTATGACGAAGCACCGGCATCACATCACCGCCCGGTGCTCATTCATAGCAGCCCGGTGGAAGTGCCGGCAGTAGCAGCTCAGGTTGCCTGAGCACAGGGAAAAGTCTAAAGAAGCACTGGGAAGTCAGGGGAGGGTAAGAGTGGCATATGGGGAGGGGCTTTAAAGGACTTTCTGGAGGCAGAGTAGCATATAGGGGTTAAAAAGAATATCAGGGAGGCAGAGTGTCATATAGGGGTAAAATGAATGTCAGGGAGGCAGAGTGTCATATAGGGGGTTAAAAGGAATGTCGGGGAGGCAGAGTGTCATATAGGGGGTTAAAAGGAATGTCGGGGAGGCAGTGTCGTATAGGGGGTTTAAAGGAATATCAGGGAGGCAGAGTGTCGTATAGGGGGTTAAAACTAATATCAGGGAGGCAGAGTGTCATATAGGGGGTTAAAGGAATATCAGGGAGGCAGAGTGGCAAATAGAGGGTTAAAATAAATATCAGGGAGGCAGAGTAGCATATCGGGGGTTAAAAGGAATATCAGGGAAGCAGAGTGGCATATAGGGGGTTAAAAGGAATATCAGGGAAGCAGAGTGGTATTTAGGGGTATAAGGCATTTCTGGGGGGCAGAGTGGCATATAAGGGGGTATAAGGCATATCTGGGGGAAGATATGCATAAATGGGGGCAGGTTGGCAAGTAAAATGAGATAAAACCAAAAAAAATTCTCAATCAGAGTTTTTATTAAATATGAAAAAATAGTTTACATGGGAATTAATATTTTCTAGTAAATATGTTTTCTTATAGGGTAGTCTTATAGTCAGACTTTTTCTTTTTTCTTATAATCAGGGTCGTCTTATAATCAATCAAATACGGTATCTCCTGGGTGAAACCCACCCTGGAGAAGACCTGGAGCAGGGCATCGGCTACAGAGGACGGCCTCCGGGTATCGGGTACCATAATCTACGACTGTCAATGTGACGGAACCTTACGTCGCTGGGGCTTTTGGAGGGGACCATCTGATGGCTAGCCTCCTCCCTATTGACTATGGGCCCTGACTTTGCAAAGACTTCTGTGGCTACCCCCAGCAGTATATAATCCCATCACGTGCTGTGGGGATTATCTCTGGCAAACAGCCAGGATCTGCAACCAGGGAGTGACCACCATTGTTTTAGTTTAACCCCTTAAGGACTGGGTTTATTTTTTATTTTTGTACACTGTGGGACCGAAGCTGTTTTAACACTTTTGCGGTGCTTGTGTTCATCTGTAATTTTCTCCTCACCCATTTAGTGTACCCACACATGTTATATATTGTTTTTTTCAGGACAAGATGGGCTTTCTTCAGATACCATATGTTTTGATCATATCATCTTATTTACTATAAAAATGATAATAAAACATGGTGAAAATTTGAAAAAAAAACACCTTTTATGACTTTTCTTTGGAAAATCTTTTACTCACCTACAAAAGGAAGTAAAAAAAAAACTAGCTAAATAGATTCTACTATATGTCCTGAGTTTAGAAATACCCAATTTATGTTTTTATGTTTTTTTGCTGCTTTTTGTAAGTTATTGGGCAATAAGTATATTTATGATTTCCAAACCTTTTTTTCCAAATCTGGTCATTCTGCCTCCATCTCCTCTTTGGAACCGTTAACTCAATTAATCCTCATCAAACCATATATTTTTGAAAAATAGACACCCCAGGGTATTTCAAATGCTGGTATTTTAACCCTTTCCATGCACTAATTATACAACCACACTTTGTCAAACTTTGTAATAGTAATTTTTTTTTTCACACGAATTGTAATTTAGTTATAAATATAAAGGTCCTGGTATATGTCACTGTCAAACAACACCCCAATATGTGTTCAGCAACATCTCCTGAGTATGGTGATACCCAACATGTATAGGTTTGTCACATTGTTTGGCTGGTAAAAGGCTACTTTTGGGACATGCGTAATTCAGGTGGTCATTTGGTCATTCTGCCTCTATCTCCTCTTTGGAACATCTTGGAAGCTGGCTACTTCAATTTACCCCATCAAACCACATATTTTTTTAAAAATAGACACCCCAGGGTATTTCAAATGCTGGTATTTTTTTTTTTTTTCAAAAAAAAAATAGACACCCCAGAGTATTTCAAATGCTGGTATTTTTTTTTTTTTTCAAAAAGCGGTCCACGGCAACCATTTAAGGTCGTTTTTATACTCCCTTCCCCTAGAGGAAGCGACCAAATCTTACGCATGGGCAATAAAATTAACTTTAGCAATCCACTCACCGACTAAAGGCGGGTCCTGCGACCTCCAATACCTGGGGATGATCACCTTAGCTGCCTGGATTAGGTGGAGGGTCAGGGACTTCTTGAAGGCAGCAACAGAGAAGGGGGGATGTAACAACAATAATGTCTCCGGGGAGGCGCAGAAATCGGGATCTCCAACCTCACGTATGACCGCCACAACCACCCTCCAAAAGGGCTGCATCCGGACACATTCCCACCATAGGTGAACATATGTACCATCCCGCAGGCCACAGCGCCAACACAGCGACGAGACCTGAGGAAGGTGATGATGTATGTCAAAAGGCACCCTGTACCATCTGGAGAGGAGCTTGTATGCGTTCTCCTGGATTTTGCTCGATAAAGCCCCTTTGTGTGTGAGTTGCAGTACATGAGACCATTCCACAGTCTCAAAATTCCTGCGCAAATCCCTTTCCCATAAACACATAAAGAAAGTCGTAGAGGAGCTATGCGCATCAACTATAAGAGAGTATATAGCAGAGAGAAGGTGGGGAGGCTCTCTATCCGCCACACACAAACGTTCAAAATTCAGGAGCTCCCTGGACAACACGGGATTAGATAACAGAGGTGTGAGGAAGTGCCTAAATTGGTGATACACAAAAACCGCAGGGAACGGGGAGGGATCCCGACCCGAAAGTTCCGCAAGTGAACGGACAGCAGCCCCTCGTAGCACATGACACACCCGGAGAAATCTAACATGTCTAGGGGTAAGATAATGGGAGAGGCCAGATGTGACATTACAATCCAGGTCTGGATTGTGGGTAAGGGGCATAAGCAGACCAGGTTCGGTAGCGAGCAATCGCTGCGGTAGAACTTTTCGCCAAACCCGCAGAGTCGCCGAAATCGTGGGGTGAGATCTAGGCACAAGGGAACGATGGCAGACAGGCAACCAGGGAATCGCTGAAATGTGTGAAGTAAAAAAGGAGCCTTCAAGAGAAAGCCATAACTTTGGGACAGCCAGAGACAACTCGACCACCCTACGCAGGTGGGCAGCCATCCAGTACCATTCCAAATTGGGGAGGCCCAGGCCACCGGTAGACTTGGAACGAACCAGATGAGAGAAAGCCACTCGTGGGGCCCTATCGCCCCACACATACCTCCGGAAAACCCTGTGACATGCCCGGGGAAGAAAAATAGGTAAACTTTGAAAAAGATACAAAAACCTCGGTAAAATATTCATCTTTAACACCCCAATACGGCCAAACCATGAGATATGCGGCACTGCCCACCTACGTAAATCAGAAGTGACCGAAGACAACAAGGCGTCATAATTCAAACGCGTGGTTAAGGATATATCAGCCGCAATGTTTATACCTAAGTAGCGGATCGAGCGATCTTGCCATTTCATGGGGAATACCTTTAGCAACGCTGATTTAAGGTCATCAGGGATGTTGATCCCCAGAATCTCTGATTTCTGAATGTTGATTAAATAGTTTGAGAAGCCCCGAAAAATCTCGAGTTCGCGGACCACATGTGTGAGGGAGGGTACTGGCTCCGTAAGCATACACATCATATCATCCGCATAAATCGCGATCTTATGAGTGACGCCCTGCACCTGAATACCCGAAATGTTGACATTCGCCCTAATAGCGCAAGCTAAAGGCTCCATGGCAAGAATAAACAAGAGGGGAGACAGGGGACAGTCCTGCCGCGTGCCGTTCCTCAACTGCAAAGCCCCGGATAGAATACCATTCACCCGAATCTGCGCCGAAGGATTAGAATATAGCGCCTGTAAGAGACGGCGAAAACTACCCTGTATGCCCATCCGGTCCAGCACCCAGAATAGAAAAGGCCACGCGATCCTATCGAACGCCTTCTCGGCGTCCATAGAGACCAAGGCGAAAGGAGAGCTGCGGCTTTGAGCCAGCGTTAGGAGATTGAGCACCCGAATGGTGTTGTCACGAGCCTCTCGGCCCGGGACAAAACCCACCTGGTCGCCATGTATCAAAGAGGGAACGTAAGACTGCAATCGCATCGCCATGACCTTAGCTAACAATTTCATATCAGAGTTTATAAGAGATATAGGGCGATAATTAGAGCAGTGCTCCGCATCCCTTCCCGGCTTATGTATCAACGCAATGTATGCCAGGTTCGTCTGAGGGTGGGGGGACTGACCCTCCGCCAACGAGTTAAAGAAACGGGCCAAGTGAGGTCCCAAGGCATCAAAGAGGCGTTTATAATACGTGCTCGTGAGGCCATCCGAGCCCGGGCACTTACCCTGAGGGGTGGCTTTAAGCGCTGCCTTGATTTCGTCACAAGACACAGGGGCATTTAAAACAACTCTGGCCGCGCGTATAGTAGTATATCTGGCCAAATAAGAATTCACCTGTTCTAAAAAGGAGGGATCCTCATAAGGTAATGTAGGCAAATTATACAGGGATTCATAATAGGAGAGGAAACATTTAGCAATGCCATGGGATTCATAACACAAAGAGCCCGAGGGCTCCCTAATTTTAGCAATATAAGAGGACGCTTTCCGCACTTTAAGCGCTCGCGCCAAAATCTTACCCGGCTTGTCGCCGAATTCATAGAAAAGTTTTCTAGTAAAGGAAAACGTGCGCTTAATGTCCGCATCCATCAGGGAGGCCAACTGGTCTCGAAGAGCCTGCAGCTGAGGGATGAGATCAGGGGTTAAAGTGGCCTTATGAGCTTGTTCCAACTGAAAAATTTTGTGTATGAGCAGTTTAATGTCCGTGAGTTTTTGTTTCTTAAGCGTCGACCCTAACTTAATAAAGTGGCCCCTAAGGACCGCCTTATGGGCTTCCCAAACAGTTGGAAAAGGTAAGTCGTCCGTGATGTGCTCCTGAAAGTGGTTGTGTATATGTTGTGACATGTCCGATATGTGTGAAGGGTCACTCAACAGATTGTCATTAAATTTCCAACACCAAGGCTGGGACCGCGGGGGTGACAACTGAAGGGTGAGATGCACCGGAGCATGGTCGCTAATAGTTTGCACCCCTATGCTAGTAGAATGCAGATGGAGAAGGTGGTGGTGGGAGAGAAACAGGGCGTCAATCCTAGTATACCTGTCATGGACAGACGAATAATAGGTAAAGTCATTAACAGTGGGATGCTGCGCACGCCACACGTCAACTAATTGGGTAAAGTGGAGAGATTTTTTAACTCTATTAATATTGGAGAAAGGTAGGTGGGAGGACCGGGACGAGGTATCTCGAAGATGGTCTAAAACCATGTTCATATCCCCACCAAAGATCGTGAGCCCTTCCTGAAAGTCACCCAAGCGCGACAACGTACGACACAGAAAGCTATGCTGTCCCCGATTTGGCGCGTACACAGTACCGAGCGTCACTTTAGTATTGCCCAGCACGCATTTAACAAACAACGCCCTGCCATCCGCATCCCTCCAAACGTCCAATAAGCGAAAGGGTAACGATTTATGTAGGAGGATGGCGACTCCTTTAGTCTTGGAGTCAGGGGAGCTAGAGAAAAAGCAGTGGTCAAACTGCCTATTAGTGAGTCAGAACTCCTGCGACTGTCGAAAATGTGTCTCTTGTATAAACGCAATGTAGGTTTTACTAGAACGTAAGACATGCAACAATTTAGAACGCTGTTGTGGTTTATTCTTCCCCCTAACATTCAAGGAGGTAATTTTAATATTATCACGGTCCATCATCAGACCAATGAAGATGGAGCTTGGTGACAGAGTATAGCATTAGGGCAAATCCAGGTAACAAATAAAAGAAAACAGGAACAGAAACAAAACTAAAGACAAAAACCGGAACTAAGAGTCCCAGATGTCCCAACAGGGCATAACTGAGGACCCGAGATGCCTAGGCATCGAGTAGTGAGCCCATTGACCCAGGGAGGGTCAGGAAACCATACGTCCACTCCCGTAGAAGCGGAGTAAGTCGACTCTAGGGGGTATTGCAGGTAGCCAGGATAGACTAATTGCAGAACAACACGGACAAAACAAGTATCCGATAACGAGCCGGCCTAATAAGAGAACATCCACTAACAAAACAGTGAGATATACATCAGCATATAAATGTGAAAACAGGATCACAAACACATGCATGTGCATAAGACCGAGACTCCCCACACCTGATTAGTTGCGAGAACAGGAAAAAAAAACAAAAACATAAGGCGCCGATAAGGTAAAACGTAAAACAGAAAAAAGTAAAAAGATAGCAGCCCGGCGGGCCCATACGAGTAAGCATAATGGAACAGGCAAGTCCAGGACAGTCTTACCGCCGAAACAACATAACAGCACTGGAAGGTGCGAGTCTGTGGTGGCAATGAACTGACCAGTTGCAAAAACAGGATACAGCACCGGCTAGGACCCGTTTGTAGCCCAAAAGAACAAACAATTCAAGAAGAGGCAGACCTCAAGCTGTGGCCTCTTCATGTCTCCTTTGACGCTTCTGTCGCTGCGGACGAGGTGACCATTCCCTGGAAGGATCCGCCAGGCTCTGAGGAGGATGAAAGGTGGGTTCCCATTCAGGCACATGAAAGCGAGGTAGGCCCAAAGCTTCCATAAAGCTGTTCACGTCCTCTGCTTGCCTAATAACATAAGAGTCGGTCCCACGGCGTACTATTAGGGCAAAGGGAAATCCCCATTGATAGGGAATATTAGCCTCCCTTAGAGCCCGAGTGACAGGTTGAAGCATACGGCGAGATTGTAGAGTGACAGGCGACAAGTCCTGATAGATCTCAATGGGATGAGAGTCCCAAGTAATGGAAGATTGCCTCCTACAGGCCCGCAATATTTCCTCCTTAAGGGGGTAGTTTTGCAGGCAGCAAACAACGTCGCGGGGAGGAAGAGAATCAGGTGGCTTCTGACGGATCGCCCTATGGGCCCTATCGAGATGGATAACAGCATCCGGAGATCTATTAAGAAGCTTATTGAAAATCACCTGCAGTGTCGACGGCAGCTCAGAGGCAGCAGAGAAATAGGAACAAACAGAGGTAAGTGGCGCCTTGTCTGATGTTCCTGACGCTTTAGGTGTAGCTTGGGCTCTATTTTGCTTGCCCATGGTGGATGAAAAACGCAAAACCGAAGCTTAATATCGGCCAGGTGCCCCAGAGCTCCGGACTTAAGCGTCCATCTTGGTCTCGAGCAAACCATGCCCCCCAAATGCTGGTATTTTAACCCTTTCCATGCTCTAATTATACAACCACACTTTGTCAAACTTTGTAATAGTAATTTTTTTTTTCACACGAATTGTAATTTAGTTATAAATATAAAGGTCCTGGTATATGTCACTGTCAAACAACACCCCAATATGTGTTCAGCAACATCTCCTGAGTATGGTGATACCCAACATGTATAGGTTTGTCGGATTGTTTGGCTGGTAAAAGGCTACTTTTGAGACATGCGTAATTCAGGTGGTCATTTGGTCATTCTGCCTCTATCTCCTCTTTGGAACATCTTTGAAACCGGCTACTTCAATTTACCTCATCAAACCATATATTTTTGAAAACTAGACACCACAAAGTATTTCAAATGCTGGTATTTTAACCCTTTTATGCATGAGATTCTACCACCTGCCTTTGCCAAAATTTTATTTTGTATTTTTTTCCACACAAATTGTACTTCAGAAATTAATTTATAGCTCCTGGTATGCGTCACTATCAAACAACACCCCAATTTGTGTTCAGCAACATCTCCCGAGTGCAGTGATGTTTTTTCGTGTTGTTTGAGATTTAAAATGCCACATTTGTGAAGTGCGCTTTTTTCCTCCATTTTGGTCAGTCTGTACCAATGCCCAATCTTTGAGCCCAGCCACTCCCCATCAAGCCATTTTTTATTAACTTAGACACCCCTTGTGTATTTGAAGTGCTTTTATTTTAACTCTTTCTATGAGATTTTAGCACTTGCTTCAAATAATAAACTTTATTTTATTTTTATTTATTTATTTATTAATTTTTACACATTTTGCTGTTAGTGGATGGTTCCTCTGGTGACATCACTGCATAATTATATGTAAATGTTAGCACATTTTTTTTAGCATTTTTTTTCCATATTTTTTTTTTTTTTTTAGCATTTTTTGAATATTTTACAAATCACATTGTGATTAGAAAGCTGGGCTCCATTGACTTGGATGGTTGAATGCAGTACCTGTATTCAACCTGCAAGTGGAGCCAGAGTTCTCTAGAGGGTCTGGAGACCTTCTAGCGAACTTTTTCAACTTCATTGTTTTTTTTTACAGGGCGGCCGGCATCTTGCGGATGGCGAAAATCACTCGCAGTGGCGGCTGTGACCGATCTCCGGAGCGGTCACAGCCCGTCCTGGGGTAAGTGTTTGGTGTCGCTGAATGCCTCCTGATCGAGGCATTCCACCGACACCATTGAAGTGTGATTGTTGATCACTTTCTAAGCTTATTTAATTTAATTCAGGACCGGCAAAGGTTGTTAAGGGGTTAATGTTGTATAAATCAGTCTCCCCCACCCTCTCCCAGTTCCACCACTACAGACATTTACCCCAACCATCCCTGGAACTGATTTGGGCCAGTAATAGGCAGTGGAGGTTGGGACCCTATTGTATTGTTAATCCCTTTACTGCCCCTGTTGTCTCTGGGAGGCACATTAAGGGGGCGGTTTGTATCCCAATATCTTGTTTTATGTTAATGTGTGTTTTGCTGGATATATCCAGCCCTGTGTGCCTAAAATAAATCGGTTTTCCTCTTGTTGTACCTAAAGACTAGTCTTGCCTGGTTATTTTGGCAAGGAGGGACAACCTGAGATCCCTGGTCGGTCCGTCACAACTGGTGGCAGCGGTGGAATGCTTCTTTCAAAACGGAATGTCCAAACCACCACCGGGACTAACATGCCTGCTGATTGTGAAGATGCGACATCAGCGACAGCTGTGGCAGAGGAAATGCGATGCGAGGAGGTGATGACTATAAGTGGGAAGCTCTGTTATGGGACATTGAGAGGCGAGTTGAGGTCGCCCTGTCAATACGAGGAGGGACAATTCCAGAAGAAGTACAGCTGGAATGGAGAGCCCTGATTCGGCAAGAGCTGTGGGAAGATGCCATGGAAAACTGGTGCAGCTGCCAAGGCAAGAACCAGCCCACCCCAGAACAGCACTTCGCGGAGCTGGTTAAGCTGCGGCTTCGCTTAATGAGATGGCAGCCCACCGAGGAGGAAGTAGCCGAACTGAAGCGGTTGGTGGCGAAGGAACTGGAGGACCTATACCGAGCATTGTATTGGGCTGCAGGCCAGCAGGAGTCGAGGTCAGAAAGTCACTATTCTCCAGCAGGTGGGGACTTCGGCGTCCCTGGCTTACATTGGGAGGCTTTTGAAGAAAAAGAAGACTTTGGTAGCTCAGAGAGCTATCGATTCTGGGACCTGTACAGAGACCGCAAGGAAATGCTGCCGCTTTCCCAGGATCGGATCCTGACAGCTGACTTAGAAGGGCTAGTCTACAGGTAATGGTACCTGGAGATGGACTACTTGTGTCTGCTGGAAGGCAGCCTCTCCATGACACTGGAGTCGGCAGATCCCATAGTCCCAGCTGAAGTGCTGGCAACAGGACAGAGTGACGCTGGCCTCTGCCCCGCACCTGAAATGGCTACAGGGATCCAGGGAGATGTGGCAGCCATCCCATCTCCCCAGCGGCAGCTTACTATTCCGGAAGGAGAGGAACTTGTCCTCCCTCACCAGGGAGGGCATGCAGGTGGCATCACTCCCCATTGGCTGAGTGAGGTCCTGGGAGATGGTGCTGCTGGCCCGACTCCCCAGTGGCAGCACCAGGGCGGGGATGGAGGTGGCATCACTCCCCAGCGGCTGTCAGGAACTGGGTCCATACAGACGACTGTAAAGACCCAGAGCGCCCAAAGATGGAGTTCAGGAGGTATTGAGCAGTAGTGGAGTTGGACAGGGCCTGATGCAGGGTAACTGCACTCTCCCAGGTGGGCATCTAGGGTTGAGCAGCCACATACCAGCACCCTGGCATAGCAGCGGATGATGTCCAGAACAAAGCAGAAGTAAACTTGGCTGGATGCGGTAATCCGAACAAAACTTGGATCTGACAAAACGAACAAAACTTGGAGATATCCTGCAGGCACCCTGGAGTAGGCATGAGGCATAGCACTGGAATCATGTGCAGGGTGCTGTAGGCTGGGAGTATGGAAGCTAAGCAGAGTATATAATGGAAACATAGCAAGCAAGGAGTACAGAGCAAGGAAGGGACAGGGAGACCGAGCAAGGAACATAACCAGACAAGGCATACATGATACAGGGCACAACAAAGGACAGGGGACAAGGCAAGGAACACTGGGGAATGAGTGAAGAGCCAGAATCCTCGGACGCTTCTCCTTTAAGCAAGGATAGGACATCTTAACTGTGACACGGGGAGAGGAGAGAGGAACCGAAATCCTCAGATGATTCAGGGAAGGAGGGCAAATGTATATAAGAGACAGATGCACATGGATACAGGAACTAGCCTAGGACTAAAAGATAACAATTGGATATTCCGTCACATCTTATGGCCATAGTATGATTAGCCCACCACTACGCCAAAGTACTCCAATGACGGTGGGTCCTAACGCTAAAGCCTGCTTACTGAATTACAAATAAACTAAACATTGAATCCAAACACAGAACCTAGAAGGACATACCTTTAGACTGCAGACCTTATAAAGGAAACAGGAGCTGGAGCAAAAAGCAGAACTAGAATCCAGGAATCAGAGGTACAGAACAGAGCATATGGAAATCCAGAAATGGATCATAGCAAACCATGGGAACTGAGGCAAGGCAGGGAAAAACAGAGATATGCAGCTCCGCAGCCTGGATGGACATTAACAGCGGCTGAGTGTGCACCAGGGAGATGGTGAAGCTGGTCCAACTCCCCAGCGGCAGCACCAGGGCGGGGATGGAGGTGGCATCACTCCCCAGCGGCTGAGTGTGCATCAGGGAGATGGTGAAGCTGGTCCATATCCCCAGCGGCAGCCAGAGCAGCAGGGAGGGGGGTGCAGGCGGCATCACTCCTCAGCGGCTGAGTGGAATCAGGGAGAAGGGGCAGTCGGCACTTCTGTCCTGTGGGGAATATTGGCAACTGGAGAGAGGCAGGACAGCCCCTCTCTACCTGCACTGCGGGACATTTTTACCATACTGGTGGATGAGACTGTGGTTGCCACCTGTAGTCCCCAGAAATGCTGGGCAGCTGGCTCAGATCCTTAACCCCTGCACAGTTTTGGGGGACTGATGGCTAGCCTCCTCCCTATTGACTATGGGCCCTGACTTTGCAAAGACTTCTGTGGCTACCCCCCAGCAGTATATCATCCCATCAGTTGCTGAGGGGATTATCTCTGGCAGACAGCCAGGATCTGCAACCAGGGAGCAGTGTTCCCTCTAAGCTGTGCGCTTGTGCGCACGCACACATAGCGTTTAGAGAGAGCGCACACATCAAAAAATTGTGCACACAACGAGTAGCATACCTAGTAGGCATTGGCGGAACTACCGGGGTCGCGACTCCGACCGGCGGCCATCGGAGCGGGATTGGAAGCCACCTCCGGCACCAGGGGCGGGCTGGGCAGGGGGACAATTGCGCTACTTTAATTCTTTTTTTTATTATTTAATATGGCAAGCCGGTCCGTATTAAAGTAGCGCCAGCCGCATCAGCACCCAGCGGCCGTGTGCGATGGCCGTCTAGTGATGGGAGCAGCGTGAGGGGTGATAGCTCCGCCCCCTCGCACAGACCTTTCACCCCTCACGCTGCTCCCATCACAATGCGGTCATCAGATTGTTGGAAATCTAATCTAAACGGCCGCTGCGTGCTGATGCCGCCGGCCGGAGCTACTTTTTTTTTTTGTAAATAACATTTTTATTCGGATTCTTAGACAAAAGAATGAAAATACATACATCTAGTATCCGCAGTCGAAAAAGGAAAATGATCCCATGAAATGCTGCGGAATATGTACAGAGGAATCCATAATAAGATACAATGATATAGAAAGAAACAAGCAAAGATACAATGGATCCATATCGACAAATAAAAGTGAGTGAGCCTGCAGGCTGGTGCGGTATGTTGTCATGAAATCAGTACAGAGTGAAAAATGATGAATCCGAATTAAATCTTTTTTTAGTTTTTCTAAACAGAAAAAAAAAAAACGCAAACTAGATGCCCAAGGGGCTAACAAAATAAAAAAACCTAAAATAACTTTGGAAATACAAAATGACTCATGTGAAGGCAACACATGTGTTAAAACTCATGGCAAAATAAAGAAACCAAGTGAGGTGTAGAATCGTCATATTACCATGCAGTGCGAGGAATCACTCAAATAACCCGGCGTGATTTGGTCAAGATACAATGCATGGCATAGTGGGAGATGGCGTGGGAGGAAAGTATGTCAAATACGAGAGCGCGGTCAACCCCTACAGTAAGACCACTCACGATGAGTGTAGGAGCCATTGAACATGCTGATGTAAGTAAAAAGAGTAAATACAAAGGTATTACAAAATATAAAAAGGTATTACAAAACATAAAAAAAGTCGGGCGGGACTGTAAGCAATAAACACAGTAATGGACATAATTTAAATAAATGCATGAATCAGTCATCAAGGGAAATGGTATCACGATTATTGAGCCAGGGAGACCAATTTTTTTCACAGGAAAGAGAGGATTGATGTGACATCTTTTCTAAGGAGCAGTGCCTATCCAAGACAGTCAAAACCTCAGATAGAAGTGGAGGGGTGGCAGATTTCCACGAGCGTGCAATACATAACTTTACAGCTATAAAAAAATGGACGACCAATTTACGGACAGGACTAGGGGGGTCTCAGGGAACATATGTAGTAGTGCAGTTTCCGGGAGAGGGTCTAATCTAATATGAAGTAGGGAACTGATAATGGAAAATATCTTCCTCCACAATGGAATTAATACAGGACAAGACCACCACATGTGTAACATTGTGCCATCTTGGCCACAACCTCTCCAACAAGATCTGGAGTAACCAGTGACCATAAAGGAAAGGCGGACCGGCGTCAGGTACCAACGACAGCTAAGTTTTTTGTGGAGTTCCAGATGGTTCAAACAATGGGAAACACCCTGCATCATTGATTCAGCTTCTAACCAGGATTCTAGAGGAAACGTGGTCTGCAACTCCCTCTCCCATGCCTGCATATGAGATAATTTAGTGCTAGTAAACCTGGAAAGCAAAAGGGAGTACCAACATGAAATTGCTCCCTTAATACTCGGAGCCGACTTAAATAGTTTTAAGATCGGGTGTAGAATAAGGGGAGATGGAGTCACTGGGGTGATCGTGGTGTGAAGGGCATGACGGATTTGTAAGTACTTGAAAAAATCATGATGTGAAATGTTGTGTGTGCAAGTAAGATGGCTGAAAGGAGCTAAAGTACTACCTTGATATAGGTCACCCAAGGTCTTTAGTGTTGGGCGAAGTTTATGCCGGATCGGATCATATTTATTTTTAATATGACAAGCCGATCCGGCATATTAAATAAAAAAAAAAGGATTAAAGTAGCTCTGGTCGGCGGGATCAGAACGCATCGGCCGTTTAGATTAAATTTCCAGCAATCTGATGGCCGCCTGTTACCTTTCGCCGGCGGGTTTGTCCAGGGAGCTCAGCTGCTGCCTCCCGGCCATCTCACGTCCCGCTCCCTTGGGTGGGGGCATCCTCGAGGGTGCCCGCCGTCGGGTCCTCCAGCCATGCTCGCCGCCGGGGATCGCCTTCTTCGCCGTCCTGGCGTCTGTCTCTCCTGCTGGGGGGTGCTGGAAGGGTTCTGCTGTCGTCCTTGGTGCACTGGAGGTGCGCACATGTGCACACTGTCATGGCGGCCAGGAATCCCATACCCAGCAACTGCGTACGTCACGTTAGGGGGCGGGTCCTCCCGCTTTTTATCTGATTGGCTGATTATTGCCTGCAGCTGTTTGGCACCAAATTTAAAACCCCTGCTCACTCTAATCTGAGCCCTTGTGTGGTACAAACATTATCACTGTCTCAGTGTGTTATATTCTGATTTACTGGTTTCCTGACTCCTGCTTTGTTCCTGACTACGCTTTGATCGCCGCCTGGATTGACTTTGGATTGCTTTTTGGACTTTGCCTGTTTGCTGCCTGCCTTGACCTTGGACTGTGACCTGTTTATGCTATTGGAACTTTCCTGCTGTTGTCCCACTATTCCTACTTGCTACTACCCGTCCTGATATCCTACCATTCTACACACGTGACCTGTCTCTCGTCGAATTGTTACACCGCCTAGTGATGATGAGACTGAGAGCAGCGTGAGGGGTGAAAGCTCCGCCCCCTCGCACTCAAACTGCTGGAGCACCGGATGTCGGGTCACTGACATCCTGTTACCATAGAAAACGGCAGTCTGCAGCTACCAGAGGACGGCGGACAAGATGGAAAAGCCCCAAGAAGTGGAAGAAGTAGAAGGTCAGTAAACTGATTTATTTTTTGTACAAACTGTATAATCTTTTTTTGTATTTTTTAAAAACAAAAGCAATCGGTATGTGTGTGTATGTAAGTGTGCTTTTTTAAATTATTATGTCATTGCTGTCCCAATTCAGCCCCACATGTAATCTCTGTCCCCAATGAGCCCCTCCCACTGTCACCCCTGTCCCCATTCAGCTCCCCAGTGTCACCTCTGTCCCCATTCATGATATGCCTTTTAACCCCCTATATGCCACTCTGCCTCCAGAAATGCCTTATACCCCCTATTATGCCACTCTGTCCCATGAAATGCCTTTTAACCCTCTATATGCCAGAGTGGCGTATAGGGGTATAAGGCATTTCTGGAGGCAGAGGGGCATATAGGGGTTAAAAGGCATATCAGGGGGCAGAGTGGCAAGCCTGGGGCAGATGTGCATAACTAGGGGGGGGCAGGTTGGCAAATAAAAGGGAGCGATCAGGCTGCTGGGGGTGTTGGGTCAGGTCCCCACACTTGTGTGGGGACCTAATCAACACACAACCCCCTTCCCTGAAGCTGCCTGTGGCAGCTGAAAACACGATTGCTGGTTTTCCTGCAACCACGTTTTCAGCCTACAGGATCACTCTGTGGGAGTGATCACAGGTTCGGGGGCGGGCTCGGAGTGGCTGTGCTGACGCGAGGGCAATTTTTTGTGGATGTAAGAGGCTGACAAACACCTAGGCGCCAGGACAAAATTCTCTGTCGCCATGGCGTCCTGGCGCCTGGGATTTGTCGAGCCCTGTATTAATATTGTTACTGATTTTTTGTGTCTAATTTTGGTGTGTTACTTTTTTTGGTTTTTAAAGGTGGGGGGGTCATTTTCGTTTTTTTGTCAAATTAATGCTGAATTTTCCATTTCGGTCCAGAATTTTCATTTCAGTGCATCCCTACTATATACTAGGCCAGACACTGAAGTGGTAGGCCTACACCACATCAGTGTTTGGCTTAGTATATAGTGATAGGGGTTATGCTGCATTGTTGTTAATGCCTGGCTCAATGTATAGTGATAGGTGTTATGCTGTACCACTGTCAATGTGTGCCTCAGTATATAGTGATAGGTGTTATGCTCTACCACTGTCAGTGTGTGTCTCAATATATAGTGATAGGTGTTATGCTGTACCACCGTCAATGTTTGCCTCAGTATTGATGGGTGTTATGCTGTACCACCGTCAATGTTTGCCTCAGTATATATTGATGGGTGTTATGCTGTACCCCAGTCAATGTGTGCCTCAGTATATAGTGATAGGCGTCATACACAATCACAGCATTGAAGGGGTCAATTGAGGAAGAGGGGGGTAGGGGTTAACTGAGGAAGGGTGGGGGTGGGGGGCTGGTCTCCACACTCATGTGGAGACCAAAGAACCCTGTCTCCCTGTCCCTGAAGCTGCCTCTGGCGGCTGGGACACAATCTCCCATAGACTGGAGATTGTAGGGGAGGAGTCTCTTTGATCAGTCCTACAGTGCCCATAGAGTGTCAAGTTGTATGAAATGTATGATTTGATGGGGTAAATTGAATTGAATTCAAAGATGTCCCAAATATAGGACATGGGGGCAGTAGGAACAGATGTCTAAATGGCAAAAAAATACACACCTCACAAAGGCGGCATTTTACCTCCCAAATAACCCATGCATGTGAGGTATCACTGCGCTCAGGAGATGTTACTGAACACATATTGGGGTGTTGTTTGACACGGACATATACCAGGAGCGATAAGTTTATACCTGAAGTACAATGTGTGTGAAAAAAATACAAAAAAAATTTACTACCATAAAGTTTCACAAAGGCTGGTGGTAAAATCAGTGCATGGAAAGGGTTAAAATACAAGCATTTTAAATACCTTGGGGTGTCTAGTTTTTAAAAATATATGATTCGATGGGGTAAATTGCATTGGCTGGCTTCAAAGATACCCGAAATGGCACATGGGGAAGAATTACCAGATTTGGAAAAAATGGGTTTGAAAACGCTACCTGTACTTATTGCCCCATAACATGCAGAAAAAAGCAAAAAAACATAAAAACATTGGGTATTTCTAAACTCAGGACAGATACTAGAATCTATTTAGCAGGTTTTTTTCATTAGTTTTTGCAGATGAGTAAAAGGTTTTTGTTTAAAAAGTGAGAAAAAGTAATTTTTTAACAAATTTTTTTTTAGAGTAAATTAGATTATATGATAAAATTAATGGTATCTAAAGAAAGCCCTATTTGTCCTGAAAAAAACAATATATAATATGTGTGGGAGCATGAAATGAGAAAGAAGAAAATCACAGCTAAACAGCAACACTGAAAAATTTTAAAAGAGCCATTGTCCCACAATATACTACAAGTAAGAACCCCTATTGTCCTTAAGGGTTTAAAATCCTGCAACACAATATCAGGGGGAAGGAGTCACGTGACTCCGCTCCGTTCCTGTTCCCCTGGGCAGGTCAAGAGAAGTTCAAACAGACTGCACGCAACGCAGATGAAGACAGCACCCCTGCGTAAGTCTGTGAGTGGCACCGGAACATCTGTAGTTCAGGTAAGGGTGGTGAAGGGTGTATGAATGAGTATACGTGAATGAATGTTTGTGATGAATGAATATGCATGTGATAACATGGATGTGTAAGTAAGGGGGCAGTGCACAGGTAGGCTGTAGGTTATGTGCATGTATTGGCTGCTTGTGCATGATAGGAGTGTCATTGCTATGTTAAATATATATGATTACTAACAGCAATCACACACCTATCATGCCCAGGCATACCCAGATTCCAGCATATACTGGCTGACTTGGCATGATAGGAGTGTGATTACTAACAGCAATCACACTTCTATGATGCCCAGGATCCAGCATGTACTGGCTGCCTGGGCATGATAGGAGTGTGATTGCTGTTAGTAATCATATATATTTAATATAGCAATGGCACTCCTATCATGCACAAGCAGCCACAGTAGCATCAGGGGTTAAGTTACTCCCTACCTCTAACATTAATTCCCTGGGACTAGGCCCCTGGTGGGCATGCAAAAAACTTTCTACATCCCCCACAACCTCAGGTGCTGGGACAGAGAGGCCTTCCTCTACCTTCTGTACCCCTCCCAAGCCACCCATTTCCCCCACACTGTCACATAGTACCTTAGGGTGTATATAACCATCTTTCAGCCCTTCAGGTTTTCCTTGGAGCATACTGGCAAATAAGTTGCCCCAAATCCTTGCCCAGCAAAACATTAACAGGAAGATCCTCAGACACCCCCACCTCCCGCAAACCTTTACCTGTACCCCAATCCAGGTACACATGTGCACTGCAGCACGCACCCCTCCTTGATGGCCATGTTTTTTCCAGGCATGAGATCTTTGATTTCACCACATCTGGGCTCACCAGACTGCATGTAGCCCTGGTATCATTTTGTCCCACAGTCACACAATCACCTACAGTCACCTTTTGTAGGTTGTCACCCCCATTCCCCCCTAGTTTAGACACAAGCAAAACAGCTTGATGTCCACCAGCCGTTGGTGGAGATTTCTTCTTCTTGGGACAGGTACTTTTTAGATGCCCAATTTGGTTGCGGGAGAAACGTTGACGGGTCTCTCGCTGTCCCGATGTGACGACTGCTGCCGTGGCTCCTGGTACTTTCTGCTGGCCTTGTAGTTGGTTGCTGAATAGCTGGTCTGTTCCAGATCGGGGCACCTTGAGATGTACTAAAAAGCTTTGTGGCTGGAGCTCTGTTGGCATAATCATCTGCTAGCTTTGCTGCCTCAGTTGCTGCTTTAGGATTGCGGTCACAGACCTACTCCTTGATCTCAGGTTTTCTCCTCTGTAGGAACTGTTCCATTACTATTAAATCCTCAAGGGCCTCAAGGGTAGAGATGCTCAGACCCCCAGTCCACTGCTTAAATGTGGTCTTCAACTGCCCCACATGCTCAGTGTAGCTTTTATTAGCACCCTTTTGCATGGTCCAAAACTTTTTCTTGAAGGCCTCTGGGATGTGTAACAAAGCAGATTTGATAATATCATAATCCTGATCATTCTCAACGGGAAGTGAAGCAAACACATCCAGGGCTCTTCCACACAAGCGTGGGGTTAGATATTTAGCCCACTCTTGCTTACCTAGATACTGCCGGCACACCTTTTCAAAGCTCATTCAGATACCCTTCTTTCTCCATCATAGGGAAATGTTCTGGACAGGGTTGCTGCTAACAGAGGTTACTGGTCTCATGCTGATGCTGTATAGCCATTGCTTTGTTCAGGCGTAGGACTTCCAGCTCATGTGCCCTCTGGGCTTCATCTATCTGTTGTGCTGCCACCCTTTGCTGAAACTGAAGAATTAGTTGCAGTCTGAATTCAGGATTGTCAAATCCCAAAAGATTTAGGGCAGCTTGCAAATTGGTATCTGCACCAGTTTGTGAATTAGAGTTGTTAGTTACCCCAGTATTTAACAGTACATGCCTTACAGGCTCCTCTACCATAGCTCCATCAGTAGGCACGGGTCGGTATGTATCATACTCCACAAGGGCAGTAATGAAGTCTTCCTTGCCTCTTCATTGGGGAATTAAATATGGGGAATTGCAAAGCTCCCTCAGATCCGCAATCTTCACCTGTTGATAATTCTCCGTTTTGCCACAGATAGATACAGAAAAACATATACAGTATTTTGATTATAAGACGACCCTGTAAACTATGTAAACTAATTTTATTTAAATAAAAGCTATGATTGAGAAATTTTTTTTGTTGTTTTTATGTCCTTTTATTTTCCATCCTGCCCCCCCAGTTATGCACATCTGCCCCAGGCTTGCCACTCTGCCCCAGAAATGCCTTATTCCCCCTATATGCCACTGTGTCCCATGATATGCATTTTAACCCTCTAAATGCCACTGTGCTCCATGATATGCCTTTTAACCCTCTATATGCCACTGTGCCCCATGATATGCCTTTTGACCCCCTATGTGCCACTCTGTCTCCAGAAATGCCTTATACCCCTATATGCCACTCTGGCATTTAGGGGGTTAAAAGGCATATTATGGGGCAGAGTGGCATATAGGGAGGTATAAGGCATTTCAGGAGCCAGGTCCCCTGCAGCGCCGCAGACAACCCCCGCTGCTAACCGGACCTCCTTCTGGCTGCAGCGGAAGTTACCTACGCGAATCGCGTAGACGTCTGTCCGCTGCCCGACTACACACCAGGAAATTAGACGCACTGGTAAGTTTTTCTTTTTGGAGGGGGGAGTGTTAAATGGGGGGCATAAGGCATTTCTAAAGGCAGAGTGGCATAAAGGGGGTTAAAACGCATATCTGCAGGCAGAGTGGCATCAAGAGGGTTAAAAGGCATATCATAGAGCACTCTGTCTACAGAAATGCCTTATGCCCCCCATTTAACACTACCCCCTCCAAAAAAAAAGTTACCAGTGCGTCTAATTTCCTGGTGTATAGTCGGGCAGCGGATAGACGTCTACGCGATTCGCGTAGACAACTTCCGCTGCAGCCGGAAGGAGGTCCGGTTAGCAGCAGGGGTTGTCTTACACTCTCCGGCTGTAAGAGAGAATTCCCCGCAGCGGGGAACTCTGATCTCTGACAGCCGGGGAAGGTGTTAGGGATATTAATGAGACAAAATCGGTAAAACCAATATTTTATCACACACGCAAAATAACGACGCTACCAAATATTGTAGTACCACATCCACAATATCAATTTAAGGAGATACCCTATATTTTATCTCCGATCCTAAATCCTTTCAGATCGCCGAAAATTATAATTCAAATTAGATATATATCACAACGATAATCAATCAAAAATATTATTTATTGTGAAGGCAATTTATAAAATGTATATATGAGTCAAACAGTGCAGAATATAAAACACAAAGTTCTTAAAAGATGTCAAATTGCAGCATAACCAAATACGGTATATTATCGAAAGTTATCAATATGAATTAATACTTTATGAGTCTAACACACACAATTAATTTCCATTCCACTCAGCAACCAAAAATGATAATCAGGGCAGTAATAAAAAGATCACTAACTCTATTATATTAGTTTAACTAATATGACAATTAAAAATAATTTAATAATGTCTAAGAGTGTTTAGTGAAATTCCTAATAGATGCAAATAATGTCAAACTTCATCTACAGGTAAAAATACCTTTTCATTATTGTCATTATCACGGGTTATAAGCTGCAGTCTCACAAGCCGTCATATACAATAATGAAATATAGTACTTCCCAGAAACAGGGAATTCTATATGAAGAAGACAAAATTCATCTCTATTCAGAATAATAAAACAATTATAATTACCACCACTTGTTGCTGTTGTCCAACTGGTCCTTGTAGAAGTTAATCCAGGTTCAGTGGCAAGAAATTAAGTGGAAAGAAATATAACTTACTAAAAGTTATATAAGTTGGGACTCAAAGTAATTCTAGGAGTAAGATTATGGTGCCAGGATCTTGAGATTCCAATTCTTTGGGGTAAATTAAATGAGTCAGTCAGGGTCTGTCTGTTTCAGGGTGCGTTTTCTCAGGTGAGCCTCTAAATTATTAAAGACATAAGCTTTTAAAGACATAGCTTATTATCATAGCCTCCACCTCTTGATTGGAATTATCCAATCATAACGGTGGGTTTTACCCATTATAATTAGGACTTCTACTCATATTTACACCGTTGTAATTTCTTAATTTACCTGCGAGAGACGCTCTGGTTTAAGAAATAATTTAAGACCATTACATATGTGTTAGGAATTCATTCATGGTCACCCTTATCTTTAGATGTTACCTCCTAGATAGTAAATCAGGTCTTTGTAGTCACCCATATCTCCAGACATTGCCTCCTAGGTAGTAAATTAGGTTTTGGTGGTCTTACGACGTATCCCCCATTCCAATTTACATTCCTAAGGATATGCAGTGTCTACTCCTTAACTTTCGCATGGAAGATAACATTAATTGGATCATATATACTGAATACTTCTTTGTTCTCAATTATAGAGGGAACAAAGACACACAGAAATAACCGTTATATGATTAAATAAAATAAAATGGCTCTGACTCCATGTTGTGCTCATGTAAATACAGAATATATAGAATACATGTTTTCTAGCATAAAATATCTGACAAAGGTCTGTGCGATGGACGCAGACAACCCCGCTGCTAACGGCACCTCCTTCCGGCTGCAGCGGAAGTTACCAACGCGAATCGCGTAGATGTCTACCCGCTGCCCCGACTACACACCAGGAAGTCAGACGCACCGGTAAGTTTTGGGGTGGGGGGTGTTAAATGGGGGGCATAAGACAGGAGGATCCAGGTCCCCTGCAGCTCTGTGCGACTGTGTTTATAAATGCCTGGTATTAGAAGGGTTAACATTCTATATATACTCATGTCTGCAATGAGTGTATGTATATTATTAAATCTGAAATCAACATGGTTTTCAAGACTTCCTAATAATTAATATATAATAGTATATGTGAATCAGTGTGTATGTGATATATATATATATATATATATATATAAAATGTATTTATGTATATGTGATGGTGTACATATGTGAATCAGCCACATCCTATCACAAATCCCATCCATCAGTATACAGGGGATGTATCAGGTGAGGGGATTAAGGGATACAATGGGTTTCCCCCACCTGTGTTATTCCCCCTTGTAGTGCGGGTGACGTCTGGGCAGACAGGGCTGTGCTGGCTGATTAAGAGCCCGAGCCAAATTACAGGAATGTCTCTTTGAAGGCTGGAGCTGCAGCCACATCAGTCTCTGGGCCGGTTACACAATAATACACAATACGGAACTGGACACAAAAGCGCTCCATGACCCAGGCTAAACATTACACCAACATATGAACCAGCTAGCCTGGCCCTGTCACACTATAAAGCCGGCATCAGGCACAGGTGCTGGACATTAAAAACCCCTGGAGCCTGATAATCAGGGAGACTGTTGGGGGAAGAAGTTCCCTGCTTTCCCAGGGCAAGGAGAGGCCCTGAACAAGAAGACCATCCCTGAGCCAAGTGAGGCAATACCTGCCTGGATATTTTGTGTGCTGTCTGGGGGGGGAGGTTTTCCAGAGCCTGGCGTAGCTGGGTCTGGCTGGGAGATTGAGTTAGTGGGTGATTAGGTTGGTCAGTCTGGACCAGCAAAGTTTAGTTATAGAGGGCTCCAATTGGGAGCTAGGTTTTCTTTTTATGATTAGTTTTATGGTGGTTTAAGTGGTTAAAATAAAGTGTTGTTTTGTTCAAAGCTAGTGTTCCCGACTCTGATTGCCCTAGAGGACTGTGCTTAGGACCCCTAAATGTGACATATATGGCCCTCATGCTACAGGGTTTGTCACCATATATATACCTGTGTGTGTAATCTCATCTGCTTCATAGTGTGTCCCTGAATGGCAGAAAACAAAAATGTGGTCACCCTAGCGTCCATCAAGTTCAGCCTTTCCCATATCTGTTAATTGCTGTTGATCCAAAAGAAGGCAAAAAAAAAACCAGTTTGTGGCTTTTTCCAATTTTGCAACAAACTAGGGGGACAAAAAAATCCTTCTTGACCCCAGAATGGCAGTCAGATCTCTCCTTGGATCAAGAAGCTGTTTCCCCATAATTTAAAAAAATATATCCCTGAATATTATGTTTTTGCAAGTATTCATCCAGTTGCTGTTTAAATGTCTGTACAGACTCTAATAAAACTACCTCTGCAGGCAGAGAATTCCACATCCTTATTGTAAAAAAAACCCTTTCCTTTGCCTTAGACTAAATCTCCTTTCTTCCAGTGTAAACCGGGAAACCGGGAAATTTCCAGTCGGTGGGCCGGCAGACCAACATCCAAAGCTACCGCCCGGCCATGGATTTCAAAGCTGCCGTCGTGCGGCTGTAAGAATGCCTCCGCTGGCCGCTTTAACTTCATTAGGCGACCGGCGGAGGCGACAGCTGCTTTGAACATCGTGGCCGGGCGGCAGCTTTGAAGATGTGACGTTCAAGGGGGCGGGCTCATAGAAGGTGTTCCTCGTGAAAAGGAGAGGATCTTCATTTCGGAGGACAGCAGGAAAAAAGAGAAACAAAAATGTAAGTATTTGCTTGATTATAAGACAAGGTTTTTGAAAAACACCCCTCGTCTTATAATCGGGGGTCGTCTTCTAATCAGACCTCAAATAGAGGTCTGACTATGAGACTAAGATCCAGATCCCCTGCAGCGCTGCAGGGGACCTGGATCTCCTGTCTGATAACCTCAGCTGCTGCCGGCACTTCCACCGGCTATTACCGAGCGCCGGCGAAAGTGCGGACAGCAGCGCAGGTTGCATATGTGCGTACCTTCTCACTGCCGGGATAGCCCGCCCACTGCCGGGGAAGCAGAGCCGGTCGGAGAGATCTGAAGAAACACCGGGACCCCGGCGGCACCGTGCCGTCTCAAAGTTATCGGCGGATCCGGTAATTTTCTGAAGGAGGCGGGGCCTAGCGGGGTCACACAGCGTCATTGTGTGTGATCCCCTGGGAGCTGCAGTAAGCGCCGGCTGAGGCATCACAGTGAGTGAAGTGCCTTAGTTGCTTGAGTGTATATTAGCGTCTGGGTATCTAAGTGTCAGAGTGGGTATGTAAGTGGGTATATTAGTGTCTGGGTGTGTAAGTGTCCCCCTATATGCCACTCTGCCCCATGTTATGCCTTTTAACCCCCTATATGCCAGAGTAGCATATAGGGGTATAAGGCATTTCTGGAGGCAGAGTGGCATATAGGGGGTTAAAAGGCATAACATGGGGCAGAGTGGCATATAGGAGGGTAAAAGGCATATCAGGGAGGCAAAGTGGCACATAGGGGGTATAAGGCATTTCGGGGGGCAGAGTGGCAAATAAAAGGAAATAAAAACAAAAAATAAAAAGTTTACATGAATTAAACTTTTTTCCTATAGGGTCGTTTTATAATCAGGCTTTTTCTTTTTTATAAAATTAATATTGAGATTTTGGGGGGTCGTCTTATAATCAGGGTCGTCTTATAATCGAGCAAATAAGGTATTACCAAAAAAATAGTAAGGGGACCCATATTCAAGGGAGGGGATGGCTGGGTTTTGGAATTACAAAATCTATATAAAAAGGGGAATATGTGGCTGGGGGTAATACACATGGCAGTGGGGGCATCACATTAACCAACACAAAAGGGGAGGAGGCTGACTGGGGCATCACATAAATCAATACACAAGAGTGTGGGGGCATAAATGGACAAAGGGGGGCAAAACACAATGTTGTGGGGGGCACATGAATCAATAGTCTGGGGCATCAATACACAAGGGGAATATACAAAAGGGGCAGTTAATGACAAAGCAGTGTAGAAAATATTGTTTTTTTATGTTTCAGTGTGGCAAAGCCTGTTTTGGTGTGTGTGTGTCTGGGTGTGGGTGTGGCAGAGCCTGTCCTGATGTGGGTGTGGTTGGGTGTCGTGTGGCAGTGCCTGTCCTGATGTGTGTGTGTTTGGGTGTCAGTGTGGCAGAGCCTGTCCTGATGTGTGTGTGTTTGGGTGTCAGTGTGGCAGAGCCTGTCTTGGTGTGTGTTTGGGTGTCGGTGTGGCAGAGCCTGTCTTGGTGTGAGTTTGGGTATCGGTGTGGCAGAGCCTGTCCTGGTGTGTGTGTGTGTGTGTGTGTTTGGGTGTCGGTGTGACAAAGCCTATCCTGGTGTGTGTGTTTGGGTGTTGGTGTGGCAGAGCCTGTCCTGGTGTGTATTTGGTCATGTTTCCTGGCACTTTACTTACTGTAGGAATAAATAGAACAATTTCATTTTTTTTATGCAGAGACAAAACTCCCTCCTGAATTTGTAGTCACTTCAGAGGACAAAACATTCTATGCCCAGAAATAAGTGAGAGGAAAACTAAAGGTTTTGTCTTATTTACTCAATCTGCATATTTTAATCAAAAAAGGATTAGTGGCACTAAATTGTGGCTTCAGGTGTACCATGACTTTTTTAATGTATGGATATACTCCAAATCCCATCACATAAAATTCTATCTCATACATCTGCGGAGCTCTCATGTCATCTTTATCTAGCACACATGGATGCCGAGGTGCTAAGATTCGGTCTATTCCCAGGTACTTATTTGGGCTTTTAACAGTTTTGGTTCCAGGGATTTTAATAACAATGCGGTATTCTGTTATCATAAAGGAACAATTTAATATAGTTTTAAAAAGAATGATTTATAGCTATTTGGATGGTAAATAGTGCGGCTCAGATAGGCGTGGGTAAGAGGTGTAGTGTGTGGGCACAATCGCTCTACCACGCGATACAATACATGGGGCTGGTGTCTAAATATTTCCATGGCTGCTTTTCATTCCCAGTCCCGCCTTGGAGGCAAAATTATATTGCTGCCTCTTTTTATCCATGACAATTACTGACCTTAGCAACTGCTGACTGACATTGCACATTGTTGCCTGGTTGTTGTCTATAACAATTCCCAAAATCCTTCTCATTATCACTACCATTCAGGGTGTAAATTGCTTGTGCATTCCTTACCCCAAAGTGCATAACCTTGCATTTATCTACATTAAATTTCATCTGCCATTTGTGTGCCCAGTCCCCCAGTCTATATAAATCCCTCTGCAGCACAGTAATATCCTGCTCGCACTGAATTACTTTACCTAGGTTAGTGTAATCTGCAAACACAGAAACATGACTTTCAATGCCTTTTTCAAGACTATTTATAAATATGTTGAATAAAAATGGACCCAGAACAGAACCACTTACTTTTGTCCAGCTTGAAAAATTACCGTTTATTCTCTGTACTCTATCACTAAGCCAATGTTCTACCAATGCTAATAACACTGTTCTTCCCAATGAATTCCTGAATATTATCCCTTATTATCCTTCAATCCCAGGGGTTTTTGGTACCACAAGTCCCAGAGCAATTTTGCCATTTTTGCGCTATGTCAGTTCAGCGAGTAATCTCTTTTCCTTGTGAATAGTGTACCCATGTAAACTCTCTCTCTTTTTTTTCAATGAGAGATAGAGCTTTCTTTTGATACCATAGTTGGATGATTAGCTGAAAATTTAGAATGAGAAATTCCCTCTGAATCCTCGTAAAATTAGGTAAAGTGATGAAAGATCCCCTCCAGGTTTATCGATTCAGGTGTCCCAATTTCAGAAATACCTAATTTATATAGATTTTCCTTACTTTCCCAGCACCAGGAAACATAATATAAGGTGTACATTTTTTGTAGAATTTTTATGCTTATGGCTTTAGGTTTAGGGGTTGTGAACGGGGGCAGGAGGGTTATACTGGGTAGATGTTATGCTAGGGCAATGGGATGTAAGGTAATTTTAATTTTATTTTTTTGTATTTTTTTATATATATATATTTTTTTTAAACAAATGGTTAGAGGTCCTCTTAGAGACCTCTTGAACATGTTATTAATGCCAGTGATGTCACAATGACATCACTTAGCTCACTTTATTGTTTTTATTATTTATTGTATTTTAATGATTTTTTTTTTTTAATGATTAACCGCTGTGATCACACTGTGATCTCTATTAGACGTGCACAGAGATCGCAGCGTCTGTGCCTCATCTGTCCTCCGATGAACTTCCAGGTGACATCAGCAGTGACGCAACCCGGAAGAGAATGCCCGATTGGGCAGTTTAAAACGTAACATCAGATCAGATCAGGGGGGGAGTCCAGGCTGTCAAACGATAATTTCCAGGCAAATAGTTTTTGAATATAGGAACATCTGCCTTCCTCCAATCCCCTGGTACAATTCCTGAAATAAAAGAATCCCAGAAGATTGGAATGTAAATGACACCAGCACTCTCCCTTTCCTTAAACCCTAGATCATGCTCCCACAACACCTGAAATTCCCCTAGTCTTGAGAGGAAGACCATTACAAATCTTCTGGGCTATGATAAGCTCAGCACCCACCGATCCCAGACAATATCTTGCCAGCTGATCTAACTCGCTGTCATCAGGCTGGACGGATGTGTGATGACGTAGCACGCAGCACGTAGTACGGCTGTGCGCCATGTCGGCGGTTGGTGCCGGACCTGAACCCGAAACCTAATGGCGGCGCCCGCTTTGTGATCTCGCGGCAGACTACGCCAGACTGCCGCCTAGCAGACGCTTTTGAAGCTCAGATACATACCGGCGGAAAACGCCGACTCTACAGTGGAGAAAGAAGGGGTCTGTCATGTGTACCGGCCCCTTATCCTGAAGCAAAGACGAGGTAATTCCCAAAACGCCACGGATTATACAATTTAAAAGGAAGACATTCCTCTCCTCTCCCCTCTTCCCCAAGAAAAAAGAAAATAAAGAATAAGGAAAAAAAGCAGCTTTAAGAACTCTGCATAAAAACTCAAGAAATCTTCTAGAGGAAGCAAAGAAGGAGGAAACCACTCAAAATTACCCACAGCATACAACATACAACCTATGGACATCGTGGACCTTCATCTATATTCACCTTTTCTTCTCAAGCTAAGTGTCTATTATATTTGAAAAGTAGATAAATGTCAATATGTTAAAATTCTACCTTAAATTTATCTGTCTAAGGGATATCTTCAATTTTGGAAAAAATGGCTAAATGGTTAAATGGCACTTGCTGACATATATTTATTAGATGATTGAGGCTATACTTGATTTCTGTTAATCCTCAGAAGAAGGTGATTTATAACTTTACCATATAACATTAAGGAGAAGCAGAGGCAGCTAATAAAAATATCAAGTATTGTCACAGACTCTTCAGACATTTTATGGACACCGTAAGAGAATTTATATAATATCAATTATATGCTGATACGCTGATATATAAGCTGGAAGGAAGATAACTCTAATCCATATATTGTTTATATAGTAAAGCTTATTCATACGTTATTGGGCCTATATACTTTGAGACTTTAGTTCTTGACAGAAAGAAGCTTGCTATATACATTAAAAGAAGTGAACAAGAAGGAATATATAAAGGGCCTATATTTTCTGAGACTTTAGTTCTTGGCAGAAAGAAGCTTGCTATATATATTAAAAGAAATGAACAAATGAACAAAAAGGAATATATAAAGGGGAAAAAGAAAAGGGAGAGGAGAGCTGAGGAGTACCTTCACAGACATTACCGGAATGGCGCCTAAGAAAGACAGAGAGAGGGACATATTGATTTCTGTTAAATCCTCAGAAGAAGGTGATTTATAATTTAACCATATAACATTAAGGAGAAGCAAAGACAGCTAATAAAAATATCAAGTACTGCCACAGACTCTTCAGACTCTTTATGAACCCTGTAAGAGAATTTATGAATTTCAACTATATGCTGATACGCTGATATAAAAGCTGGAAGGAAGATCATTCTAATCCATATATTGATTATATAATAAAGCTTATTCATACGTTTTTGGGCCTATACACTCTGAGACTTTAGTCCTTGGCAGAAAGAAGCTTGCTATATATATTAAAAGATGTGAACAAGAAGGAATATATAAAGGGGAAATAGAAAGGGGAGAGGCGAGGAGAGCTGAGGAGTACACTCACAGACGTTACCGGAATGGCGCCTAAGAAAGACAGAGAGAGGGATAAAGAGAGGGAAAAAGAGAAAAGGCTAATTGTGGATAAATCCAAAACGCTACCCACTTATTATTCTCCAAAACCAGCAATTAACACTTCTAAACTCCCTCAGGCGCCTTCTTCTGATTTATTAAATGATTCCTCCTCGGAGGTCCAAATGGAGACCACACAGTTGGAACTAATTCAATCATCAAGAATTACAAACATAAACGATCTATATATCAAATTAAACGCAGATATGAAAGCTAACACAGAAGCCTTGAAGCAAGAAATGACTCGTATTTCTAACAAACTTTCTTCTCAATCTAATACTCTGCAGAGTTTACAGCTTGAAATTGAAACTCTTAAAAAGGAAAATAAAGACTTAAGGACGAATATGCAAACTATTGAGCAGAAAGTAACACAACTGGAAGACAGATCGAGAAGTAAAAACATAAGAATAAGGGGCATCTCAGAAGAAATCTCCAATGCACAATTAGGAGCATACTTAAATGATTTCCTATTATCTTATATCAATGAAGATCGCTTAGGGATTTCGCCACTTGAAAGATCGCATAGGCTGTTTAAACCCAAGAACTTAACAAACTTAGATGTTCCAAGAGACGTAATCGTCCGGTTTCACAATTTTCATATAAAAAACCTATTTATATCTGAATTTTATAAAAAACACTCTAGAAAGGATAAGTATAAAGATATAAAACTCTTACCTGATCTTTCACTTGCATCAAGGATTTTTAGAAGACAACTTGGAGAGTGCACTAAAAAGCCTAGAGATGCAAGTATTAAATATAAATGGGGTTTCCCTAACAAGCTCTTCATTTTCCATCAATCTAAGACTTTAACACTGTGTGATCCCCCACAAGTGGAGGAATTCCTACTTTCATTAACTCCACCTGTAGCAGGTAAAGAACTATAAAAGAGCACTTTATTTTTTTTTAAAAAAAAAAGAAAAATGTCTTAACCATGTATCTGACTTACATTAACAAAAATTTATAATGTTCCATTTTTTTTTATTTTATTTTATATAATTTTTTTTATTATTTATTTATTTATTTATTTATTTATTTTTTTATATGTATTTAGACACACCTTTTACACATATTACATCTAATTAACACAGAGCTTTAGTTGATCTTTTACTTAAGGTCAAATGAGAACACTGGTAGTAGTATAACACCTTTTAATTTTTTACACTCAGATTAATATATGCACACAACTATATAGATACTTTTTTTTTTTTTTTTTTCTTCCTTCTTGCACTTAGTTATATCATAACTAGCTTATAACACAACACATATTAACACTGAGCTCTAGCTAATTTCTCACTCAAGGTTAAAAGAGGAGAACACTGACAACACAGGTAGTACAACACCCATCATACTTACACACGTGCACAATTATAATTTTTATAGCACATTAACACAGAGCTTTAGCTGACCTTTTACTTAAGGTCAAAAGATGAGAACACTGGCGGTTTAACACCCTTTAAACTCTTTATATTTGATCAATATATGCACACAACTGCATAAATAATATTATCTTTTTATTTTCTTTTTCCATGCACTTCGTTAGATTTTTTATAACACAACACACATTCACACTCAAGGTTAAAAGAGGAGAACACTGAGAACACAGGTAGTATAATACCTTATATACTCATGTAAGAACACAACGAATTTTTTTTTTTTATTATTATTTTTTTTTGTTTGGAATTTATTATTATGTTATTCGGGTTCCCATATCTGGCACCTACGCATGAATCAGCTTTATATACTGATAGAGCTAATGGTACTTGACTTAATCTCATGTACAAGTTGTATGAATGGAAGTTGTATGTATGTGAATGTATGCTCAGACGGCAATTCAGACTTCAGGGGTAAAAAAGAAAATCTCTACAACCATTTATAATGGCACTTAGACTAATGTCTATTAACTGCCAAGGCTTAAACTCTCCGCACAAAAGAGCTTTTTTATATGATACAATGATACGAGAACAAATTGATATATGTTTTGCTCAGGAAACACATTGGAGAAAGGAATCCCGGAACTGTTGGTTTTATAAAAGATACTCTGTTTTTGAATCTAGATTATCTCATAAAAGGAAAAGAGGAACAGCAATTTTTATTAGTGATAAAATCAAGTTTGAAAAAATACATTACGAAAGTGATGGGGAAGGCAGATACGGGATTCTTTTGTGCAAGGTGAATGATATTATTTATACTCTCGTTAATATATATGCTCCAAATATGTCCACAATTAAATATTTAGATAAAGTTTTTGATCAAATTCATGAAATAGCAAAAGGTTATTTGGTGATAGGAGGCGACATGAATTGTATTCAAGATGTTAATTTAGATAAGAGTCTGAAACATCGAAATCTTTAGCAAAATCCTTCTCATTATGTTTGGCCCGTAACAATTTATATGACATTTGGAGAACTAATAATCCCTCGGGGAAAGATTTTACTTTTTATTCCTCAGTACATCATTCTTACTCTAGAATCGATACGTTTTTCGCAGACAGTAAATCGATAGAAATCTGTAATGTTGCTTCTATTGGACACCGAACATGGTCGGATCACGCCCCAGTCTATATAGAAATTAAAAATAAAAGCGAATATAAAGTAAGAACAGACTGGAGACTTAATGAGTCGCTGTTATTATCTCCAATAATTAAAGAAAAATTTATCAATCTAGCTAAAGAATTTATAGAAATCAATGATACCGGAGATGTTTCTGACACAACTTTATGGTGTTTCTTTAAGTGTGCTATGCGAGGTTTCCTCATAAAACAAGGTGCAGAGGTTAAAAAAGCAAAAGGATTAACCCTCTCTGATTTATATATTAAACTGGCGCAATTAGAATCTAGAAATAAACTAAATCCATCATCTTGGATATCTAAAGAGATTAGTTTAATCCAACACAATATTAAAAAAAAACTTAATCGAGAGGACCAATAGAAGCTTATTGCGATTAAAGCAAGACTGGTACTACAGTAGTAATAGGGCCAGCAAAATCTTGACAAATAAAATAAAAAATCAAACTAACAAAAGTAGAATTGTCTTAAATGGTACACAATACTTAACCCCGAAACAAATCGGGGAAGCCTTTAGGTTGTATTATAAATCACTTTATAATCTACCAAACATAACTAAAAGCAAATCACAAATAAGCTCTTTTTTGGATACATTGAATCTACCCAAACTTTCCCAAATGAAGAGGGCCAAATTAAATGCTCCTATCCAACTGTCAGAAATAAGGAACACCATACATAAACTACCGAAATCTAAAGCTCCTGGCCCGGACGGGTTTTCCGCCCCTTTTTTTCAGCTTCTGGATCAGGTCATTTCTCCACTTATGCTAAGACTATTTAGAGAGATACCAACTAAGAAAGAATTTCCTATTGAATTGTTACAAGCTAAGATAACGCCTATTCCTAAACCTGGGAAGGACTTAAGCAAGGTAACAAATTATCGTCCCATCTCTCTAATAAACTTAGATATAAAAATTTTCTCCAAAAATTTGGCAGAAAGATTAAGAGAAGTAATGCAAGACCTAATACACCCAGATCAAACGGGTTTTTTTTATTAGGTAGGAACGGGGAGGATAATACACGTAGAATTTTAAATCTCATCTAAGAATTACAAGACTCGAAACAACCTGCAGCTTTAATAGCGTTAGACGCTGAAAAGGCGTTTGACCGAGTCAGTTGGTTATTTTTAGAGGAAACTCTAAAAGCTTTTGGCCTTAGCGGAGATTTCTTTTATAACACTATGGCTTTATATAAAAATCCACAGGCCAAAATTTCAGGACCTAATTTAAACTCTAACTTTTTCAATATTAACAATGGCACAAGGCAAGGATGTCCATTAGCCCCGCTCCTTTACACACTTTCGATCGAACCCTTAGCGGTTATAATTCGTCAATCGACTAAAATCGAAGGAGTAGTAACGGGCTTACTTGAACATAAAATCGCACTATATGCGGATGACATTCTGCTTATTATAACTTCGCTTGAAATCTCAATTCCTGAAGCTATAGACAATATTAAAGAATATGGTCTATATTCCAATTACAAACTTAATATAGATAAATCTCAGATCATAGACTTTAATATGGATGATTCTCGATCACAAAACTTGAAAAGTAAGGTGGCCTTTTCTGGGGAGCAGACTTCTATCAATTATCTAGGTATTAAAATTTATAATAATCTCTCAGAAATAATGATTAATAACTATATGACTCTTTATGAAAATCTGAAAACTCAGCTAGCAGAGTGGCAACGATTAGAAATTTCGTGGCTTGGGAGATTAAATACTCTAAAATCATATGTAATACCTAAATTAATATATTTATTCAGAACCATTCCACTTTCTGTGCCCTTTAAGATATTAAATCAATTTCAAAATTTGTTTTTTTCATATGTATGGCTAGATAAAAAGCCAAGGATATCGCGTTCTATACTAATGAAGGACCTATCTAAAGATTGACTTAAGTTTCCCAACGTAAGGAAATTGCACGTTTTGTCATTTTTTAGCTTGGGACGTTAAACGAGATCTCAATTTACCGTGGTACATATATGAAAAATGGAAATGCCGCAATCTAGATCCTTTTCAGTTTTATTGGCTTAATTTTGAAATTATTAAGGAACTAGATATATCTAATCCTCTTATCTTAAATATCATGAGGAATATGCTTAAGTTTAAAGAAACCTATGGTTCTGGAAATTTATGGTCACTCCATACCCCTGTGGAAGTTCTACAAATTTATATTAAGGACATTGACCTTAAAGCCTGGCAATTACATGGGATCCTCAGAATGGAAGATATCTGTTCCCTATCTGGGATAAATTCTTTCTCAAATTTGCAATCTAAATTTTCTCTATCTAGCAAAGAACATTATTCGTACCTTAGAATCACAGGTTTTATTAAGTCCAAAACTTGGAATTCACCAAACAATTTAGATAGATTTATTGGAAGTCACTTTAAGAAACACCTAATTTCAAAAACTGGGAAAATGTCAGAACAGCTATCTATACAAGAGAAATCTAACACTATTTTGAAATGGGAATCCGAATTAGCCATCTGCTACCCGGCAGAAGTTTAGCACTCTGCATGGGCCAATGCCAGAAGAGCTATGCACTGTATAAATCTTCATGAACAGTTTTTTAAGCTACTGCATAGATGGTACTATGTTCCTTCCACCTTATTTAAAATATCAGGAACTAACTCCAACAAATGCTGGAGGTGTAAAACTGACATAGGAACAGCGGCTCACATGTGGTGGAATTGTGACAGATTAAATAATTTAAAATTTGAAATTATGGATCTTTTTAAAAATTTATTCGGATTACAATGGAGTCTTGCTCCTGAATCCTTTCTATTTCATATAGATATACCCCTTAAAAATAAATCAAACCTTTATTTAGCAATCAACATATTTGCAGCGATTAAAATCTGTATTGCGCGTAATTGGAAGTTAGAAGTAACTCCGACTTGGTCACAAATCTTGAGCCAAATTGATTATCAATATAATATGGAGAAATACTACTTTAGAACGTATAGTAGTCTAAAAAAATACGATCAAATTTGGCTCCCCTGGCGGAAAACATTCCATGATACGGAGTGATACAGCTTGACTTTATCTCCTTGGCATAAACACACAAAAGAAAGCCCTGCGCTCAAACTCCCATCATTCTTGGGCGGCAGCAACGGCTATAGTATTCATCAGCCCAAAATACATAGAACAAACACCAAAAAAAGTTACCTGCGCACTATCCCAAACACCTGTGCTTATATAGACAAATGGAGGTTTTTAGTTTCACTCCAATGGCCATTAAAATGGAAGCTCGCCTGCCACGTCACGGCAAACCTCTTAGGCGAGTCCTACACTATACCATTCACCTCGCTGTAAGCACAGGTGTTTGGGATAGTGCGCAGGTAACTTTTTTCGGTGTTTTATCTCCTTGGCAGTCAGGTCTATTCTGTTATACCCCTGAAAGTTACCAAATTTGAAGGTGAATTTAATTTGGTCGCAAATGAGTCTGCCGTCTGAAGAATGAATGGTTTTTTGGTTTATTTTAAGTTTTAGGAATTTATATTTCTGTTTGGATATTGAGGAATGACATAGGATTTATATATAAATCTGTATTATTGAGATTATTTATGGGACAATCTTGATGATGTGATGTATTCCTAAACCTTTTTTTTTCTTTTTTTTCTTCTGTATGAAATGTATGATGAAAATACTTGAAATTAATAAAAAGAATAAATAAAAAAAAAAAAAACCGTAACATCAGATCAGACAGCAGAAAGCCGGCGATGCTGGCTTCTGCTGTCAGGGGGGAGTCCAGGCTGTCAAACGATAATTTCCAGGCAAATAGTTTTTGAATATAGGAACATCTGCCTTCCTCCAATCCCCTGGTACAATTCCTGAAAGAAAAGAATCCCAGAAGATTGGAATGTAAATGACACCAGCACTCTCCCTTTCCTTAAACCCTAGATCATGCTCCCACAACACCTGAAATTCCCCTAGTCTTGAGAGGAAGACCATTACAAATCTTCTGGGCTATGATAAGCTCAGCACCCACCGATCCCAGACAATATCTTGCCAGCTGATCTAACTCGCTGTCTGAAGGATTTGGTAAGTCTAGAAGAATCAGTTAAGGAAACAGTAAGTTCTACTTACTGAGAGCTTCTTTTCCCTGCTGATCCCTGGTGACACTACAGATAGACTCCTCTGTATCTGAGATAGGGCAGGACTCCAAAACATTTAAAAGCCCCTCCCCTCCTGATATCCCCAGTGAACAACAAAGACCACACAGGAAAACAAATATGATGCAAAAAATGTATTTAAAAAGAAGGGAGGGAACAAACCAGGGATCAGCAGGGAAAAGAAGCTCTCAGTAAGTAGAACTTACCGTTTCCTTGCCATTTTCTGAACGAAAAGCGAGTCCTCCTGAGCCACAAATCTGATTGATCAATTCTGCCTCGGCCAGATCTTTTGCAGAACCTTGGAAATCCCCCCAAAATCTGCCGAAAATGAGGCTAGAAACGCACTTCCGGACGTGCATAATGCTCCTAACTGTAAGTTAAAGGAACGCCATATTAGAAGTTCCGATATGCCGTACAAGCGCCGAATGGACTCCTGCCGACTGCACATGAGGAGCAACAGCGGCTCAGAGGGAAGAGCGTGCGGGCAGCACCGGCACCAGCCATCTGGCTATAGTGCCAGAGGTATCCCCCACTAAGAGGGCTTAGCCTAGGAAACCCATCTGTGCCATTGTCTCCTCCGGAAATACCTGATCCTGATGGAAAATGGTGAATTTAGCAGCCGAGGACAGAGCAGGTATCTTGCTGGAGTAATACCAACAACGCCGTCTTCAGTGACAAAAACCTGAGAGACTTCTTCCAGAGGTTCAAAGGGTACAGAATAGAGAGCTAGTAAAATCAAAGTCAAATCCCAGGAAGGAAAATGAGACTGTCTGGGGGGTTGCCGAATAGTTGCCGCCTTAAAGAAATGCCTGGTCAGAACATACAAGGCCTAATCCGAAAAGGAGGAAAGACTGAGGGCCGATACTTGCCCTTTTGAGGTTGAGACATAAAGACCTGCTGAGAATCCATCTTGCAAAAGGACGGAACTAGTAGAAATCAAAAACCCTGCATCACCAGGAGAGGAATTTCCTCCAAACCCGAAACCTCCGAATAAGGGGGACCTCAGCCATGTCATGGGAAAGTCCATTATCTCTAAGGATGTGACCATCTGAAGGAATTCTGTTCTCCACCAGCTGGGCTGAAATTGGCAGCTCCCAAACTCTTGAGGCCATATTGTTTAGCTCTCAGAACTAAGTCTGTATTGGCCAATATGGGATAGATGTGAAGACGCTGGCCTAGTCCGTTCGAATCTTGAGGAGGACACAGAAAAAAGTAAGCCATCCTGAATCTCCATATCACTGACATATTGTCCAGAACCAGAGGGTTGACCCATGAATACAGAGAGGCTAAAATCCAGAAGTTTGCCTTGTCTACAAAAATTTCGCGCTTTATAAAATTGTTGAAAAGGCCTGGTGAATTATATTGGCCCCTCCTGTTCCATCTGGTCCTCTTATCCTGGGGAAGCGCACTCTTGCATCAGACGTGCTTAATGAGCTCTGCCAATGGGGAAACAATGCCGTCTTCATGAGAACGAAGACCGAAGCTGAAATGGCTTAGATGAGCCAGTTGTCCAGATATGGGATGACCCTGATCCCTTATTCTCTGAAAGTTGAGAGACCCAAACTGAAAATGGAGAACTCTCGCCACGTTCTTTATAGCGAACCTGAGGAATTTTCTGGATGCAACTGCAATAGGCACATGCACATAAGCATCCTTCAGGTCCATGGTCACTATGCAATCTCCTTGTTCAGTAGTTGGGTGACTGTGAGGATAGTTTCCATTCTAAAATGCTTGTATAGAATACAGGCCTAGACCATCTTTAAACTAGACTGAAGGATTCATCTGGTTCGCGACCAGGAACAGTCTGGAGTGAAGACTCTGAAAACTCCTGACATTTGGGATTGATTCTTTTCGAATTTTTAGATATCCCATGTCTGCAGGTTTAAGACGGTTGAACTGGACAAGCTTATCTCGCAACTCCTTCACGTTCACTAACTGGCTTGAGAAACAAAACGATACCAGTGATGATTTGCGTGTCAAAGCACACGTCAAGTTCTAAAAAAAATAATGTTCCACAAGAATGTGGCTTGTGTTGGCCATTTAAAGGCAAATCGTCTGCACTTTGTTCCATACTTGGTGACAATGCATTTATTGCCTCAAATTATTTACATCTGCAATGATCTTCAGGATCCAATTGTCTAAACAGCTTATGCCTTACAAATGTTAAATCAAACAAGGCTGACATAGATGCTTTGTTTGCTGTACACGATCGCAGCCACAAAGCTCTCCTGGCCACCGATGACAAACCCATATTTTGGGCTGAGAGATTCAGCATTTCTTTGGCAGATAAAACAAAAAAAAAATAGAATTAGGCTCAATTTTCTAAATTGGCTATATACTTCTGTATCCGGTTCTCCCATCCAAATGCTAACCAAGCCCAACCCTGCTTGGCTTCTGAGATCAGACGAGATCAGGTGCATACAGGGGGGTATGGCCATAGGCTTTAATGCCTCTTACCAGAAGCCTAGAGCTCTAGCAACCGGAGCGCTAGACAATGTTGCTTGCTTAAAATGCTCAGACCGACTATACCCTGTATGCGATGTATGCGATCCTGTAGTTTAGGCAACATGCAAAATCCTTTGGATGCTTCTCACGGACTACTTCTTGTAACCGCCTGGAGCGTTCTTCCAAAGCTCTTGTGGAGGAAGGGAAGTTTTATCCTCTGAATCCTTACAAGACGAGCCCAAATTAGTAGATTTTTAACACCTGGTATTCCCAGGTGGAACTTAACCAGGCCCAAGCTTGCTTAACTACCGAGATCAGAGATTATTATACTTTATTTCGAAAGCACCAACAGATTCCGCAGCACTGTACAAGGTAAAACTTTTACAGATAACGACAAGTACAAAATGACAAGCAATTGACATACATATACAAGAAGAATGGAGGGCCCTGTTCCCACATGAACTTACTTTCTAGGTGGATAAGGGGTGAAAAACAGGAGGTGAGGACTGCGTGGTAGTGAATGATGAAAAGTTTTTAGGGAGCGTTTGAAGGAGGGTAGAGTCAGACAGCGCGGGGGAGGGATTTCCAGAGGGTTGGTGCTGTGCGAGAGATGACCTGTAGGCAGGCGTGGGAGGAGGAGATAAGTGAAGATGCAAGGAGCAGGTCATTGTTGGATCTTAGAGGACAGGCTGGAGTATATTTGCTGAGGGAGGATAGGTAGAGGGGGAGCGGTGTTAGTGAGAGCTTTGTAGGATAGAGTGAGTATTTAGAATTTAATTCTGCTGTGGCTGGGGAGCCAGTGGAGGGCAGAGCACAGCAGAGAGGTGCGGCAGATGCAGAGCGTCGGGGGAGATAGATTAGCCTGGCAGATGCATTGAGCACAGATTGAAGAGGGGATAGTCAGGAGAGAGGGAGGCCGGTAGTCTGTTGTTGCAGTAGTCTAGACAGGAGATTATGAGGGAGTGGATTAGTTGTTTTGTGGTGCTGGCAGTGGGGAAAGGATGAATAAAAGGAGCCTTTATCTTTAGAAAAAAAGAAAAAAGTTACAGGGCAGAAGCTTTTTTTTTTTTTTTTTTAAAGGTTAAAATAAATTAATCTTACCTTAACACCCCTTAATCCTTGTGGGGGCTGGTGCCACGGATATCCAGTACCAACAAGCCTCACTGCTGTCAGACTGGACAGCTTAAATTTTGTGCCCTGAAGATCGGATCTGTGCATGCTCTGTAACACGATCAGATCTTCGGTGGAATGCAACACTGTGCTTATGCTCCGGCTTGAAGATAAAACTCTCATTCTGTTCCGCAACATCCGCCAATGCGGACGTTACTACCGCACTCTGCTCACCACCCAGGGAGCAATCGGAGGAGGGAACCACCTGCACACAACCCGTGTGCCCCTACCAAACTACACATCCGTCCCTGACAAGGAAGAACTGGCTGGCTGTGTTTGGTCCTGTGGGCTCTTACGGGTAAGGAGGAGGAGTTAGGGGAGGGCATTTACTCTTTGTATTTCAGATCTTTGTCCCCAAGGAAGAACACCTATCTGCACTGCCGCTATTTACCAGGAAAATTAAAGCTCTCAATCTGAATGTCAGATGTTAAGATGGAACATCAAACTTTTGTCTTTGGAAATGCTCAGTGCAGCTACTGTAAGGCTAGCTGCCTCATCTGTCATGTATTTTACCACAACAGCTTTTTACAGCAGTGCTGTTCTTGTCAGGTCTCAGAGCCAAACCATCCTTTGCCTTTTTTGCAGTCAAACCTTGATGGAATGGGCCACTGCTGCAGTTTATAGTATATTTAGCTACTGTTTAACCTGAAACCCTCCTGACAGCTCCCTTACCCTGTCCTTTAGCTATAACTCAGACCAACTGCATGAAGCCCATGAACAATTCTTCCCTGACCATGGCCCTAGGGCTCAACTGATAAAGCAAAATACTCTTGGGAGCCTCAGCTGGCTTACTGCCATCATGCACAAAATTCTCCCACCCAAAAGAGGAGCTGTACCCCCTGATCAGCACTGCCAGAGACCACAAGGGGAAGCCTGCCATTACCCTCCAATTGTATTGCGTTAAGCAGCTCATTCTATGAAGTCACTACAGCCTTACAAACTCAAGATTAGAAGTAGTCACAGAACACTTATCATAAAATCAATTTTAATTAGCGACATGAAAATATCTTGTTCCATAATAGCAATCCATGAAACTACATTTCCATTAATAAAATAACACCAGCTCTGGGTTTAAGAATAAGTTAAGAAATAGCAATAAAAAAAAAAAGTTAAAATAAGTTAAATTCTCTTCTTGTCCAACAATTAGAAGCTTTGCACGATAGAGAAGAGTGGTCAGAATCATTAAAGAATTCATAGTACACCATGAAGTGATACTAGTCTGACAGCAGTCCCCGATAATTTGGATCTGTAAGAGTTTGATCACTGGCAAAATCTTCCTCTTCACCAAGGATTTGCAGACGCAAGGCAAGCGGCAGAAGGCAACTTGAGAAATTGAAGGCATTATTAGCAGGGGCGTCTGTAGGAACAGGTGTTCCAGGGTCACTACCTGGATCTGAAGGGGAAAGAGATCCTCTTCCATTTTTGGTTCCTATGCTCCAACGGTCTTGAGGTGGGCTATGAGAGAAGTGACAACGGGCACCATATGGACAGTCTCCGAGAGCAGTGAAATGACGGCAAGGCTCCTGAGCCCCCTTCGGGTGCTGGAAGTGGCAACAGGATCCATAAGGGCATCCTCCAGGAGACCGCCAAAGGCGACAGCGTTCTTTGTTGTAAGGCACTGCATGACGACGCGTTGGGAGACGAAGAGTGTCAGGGGAGACTGGAGGCTCTCTCCTTTCATGAGGGCTATGAATAAAGAGGCAACGTAATCCATAGTTGCATGTTCCAAGGATATGAAAGGAACGACATAGCTCTGTCTTGTACTTTGGATGCTGGATTGGAGGACGAAGCTCACTTAAACCATGGGCAAACTGGCACCGATTTTTATATGCACAGAACCCACTTTCTGCATATCTTGTACATAGCTCTGTTTTATAGCGAAGAGATGAGAAGCCAGGAGATTTAGCAGGAACAGAGAATGATGGTAGGAGTGGGGCATCTGTGTCACTTGTTGAAGTGAGTGATGGTAGGAATGAGAAGAAATCCAAGCTGTCTGTGATCTCCAGTGTCAATTGCTGTGAATGAAAGGGGATTGGGATTAATAGTTTGCATGTATTAAACAAGACTGCTTCAACAATGCTTCCTTGGACTAAAATTCACCGTCTGATATTTAGTTGCATTTTTGTGGTGTACTTAACCAGATTTTTTATTGGACTAACATTCTCAAAAAAAAAAAATTAAAAAAAAAAAGGCTTGAGTACATCAACCTTCCTTTATCCAGCCAAAGGCAAACTAAATTACTAAAATTTAGCATACATCTTGAAAAGCAGTCAATTTAAAGCAGATTAAAATACACCGATTGTACCATTTCTTACCATTATAATTACTTAAGTTTTGGAAATAGCTTCTCCTTAACCTTTTTGGAGTTAGAAACACGCAACAAGTAACGCATTTGCTTGATTATAAGACGAGGTTGTTTTCAGAGCAAATGCTCTGAAAAATAACCATCATCTGACATTAGCGTCATCTTCTAATCAGACCTCAAATAGAGATCCGATTACAAGACTAAGATCCTTCTCTCCAGCAGCTGGTGGGCATCTATGGCATACGACCTTCCGGTGCTCATTCATTTAAAGTGCCGGCAGCAGCAGTGGAGGTTGCCTGTGCAAATCATGCAGAACCTCCACCGGCTGCCCCCACTACACACCAAGGAATCAGAAGCACTGGGAGAAGTCTATGGAAGCCCTAGTAAGTCGGGGGAGGGTAAGAGTGGCATTTAGGGAGAGTATAAGGGCTTTCTAGAGGCAGAGTGACATAGTGGGTTAAAAAGAATAATCAGGGAGGCAGAGTGGCATACAGGGGTGTATAAAGCATATCTGGGGGGGGCAGAGTGGCATATCTAGGAGGCAGAATGGCATATAAGGGTGAAGGGAGATCTGGGAGGCATGCATAATAGTGAATAAATATTTACTAGTAAAAAAAAAAAACTTCTTATAGGGTAGTCATATTCAGGCTTTTTTACTAGATTAGTATTCAAATGTTGGGGGGGGGGTTGTCTTATAATCGAGCAAATATGGTAATTTAATGTAGAAAAAAAAAAAGCCCTGCAAAAATAAGCTTTATTGCTGTACAGTCTAATAGTGACTTTAACACAAAACCTTCATAAAGAAATTGAGATGTTAATATGTGGTGGACCCCTGGAGTCCACTTGACTAATTCAAGGGTCTCCCTTTCTGGCATTTAGACACAGGGCCACTGTGTTTTGGCTGCTTCAAGTAGCTAGCCTGGAATAAAGCGTGGAAATCTGAGGCGACATTCGTTGCAGCTTTGGAGCTGCTTTTTCAACAGCCCAGTCTTATTTTAGAGGTGAAGATGCCTAGACACATTTCCACAAGTCTTATTATATATAAACGCAGATGCTGAAGCTAAGCTATCCAACATCGTGGGCCCATTTGCAGCCATGGAGTTGGAAAGTACTTCTTGTGCCGAGTTTCAACAATGCCCCAATCCCCATTGAAAATATTTTGCAGTTTGTGTAGATTGCACCATAATGGTAATTTGAACATGAAAGGCTATCATGCTACATGGAGAGGATGAGGACAGCCGTGAATTGTGTTTTCGTTTGACACAGCTATAGCTAGAGGTGGATTTTAGATACTTCCTAGGCTATTTTTGATGCTCTTTCATTCCGCCTAATGGATTTACATATTCATTATATATGATGGTGATACAATAGCGCCCCACAGTACAAAAAACATTGCAGAATTTGCACCCCTCTAGCCCGAAGTCATTTAGCATGCAAATGATTAACCAGCCAACCAAGAGATAAGAGATGACAGTTTATGCCCCATTAAATGTGTGATTTTAACGCTCCTATGAAAAAAAAAAAAATCAGGATAACGATATATTATGAATAAACCTACCAGTTAAATTA